>NC_053037.3:12166434-12484572 GCF_002575655.3 Aegilops tauschii subsp. strangulata | reverse complement strand
AGATGCTTCATTTTTTCATTTTATGCTACTATTCATTATTTGCCGAGAGGTGTTTAACTGGTAGATGGGAGAGTGAAACGCTTAGTTCACCTGATCTTACTATTTTGCGTCATGCTCTTTACGGTGACAAAACTTCTAGTTTGGAAGCTATCGTTGCATGACTAAACTGCTCAAAGGGTGTTATTTATGATGGTATTTATGCTTTTCACCTTACGAGACAATTTAGGATCCTTATTAGACATGATGAGGATGAGCCAGGGGACACACCTGGGACGGCCGCCCCTCAGAGGAGGGACGACTGCAGGCCAAGACGGCCACGGCCGCGGCTGCTCTAGGCGCCATCAATGTAGCTCAGCTTTTTGTAGTACATACAACAGAGAGAGGGTAGGGGTAGGCCGTGTGCGTTGCACAATATGCCCACTAAACCCTTGTTATTTATACAGGCTAAAAGCATCTCCAATAGGAGATGCAGATGCAAGAATAACTATTTTTTTATCTCCGAGGCTAAAAACACCTCTCCGATAGATGTTGTATATGCAAAAAAATAAATAAAAAATCTCCGCCTTCCGGAGATGTAAAATGTATCACTTCATGGTGCAAATTTGCATCTTCAACTCCAGGAGATGTAAAAACGCCGCCGCCCGCCAACTCACCAACTGCCATTCCTTTCATTGCCCCCTCCTCTCTCCTCCCCGCCGTCGCCCCACCATTCGGCCACCACCCCGCGATAGATCCGCGCCTCCCCCACCCCCCGCAGCCGATCCCGCCCCGTTTCGGCTACCGTCCCCTGCCGCGAATCGGTTGTTCTTTAACCCGCCACTGACCCCCGATTTGGCCGCTACCCCACCTGTCCCCGCACCGCGCCGCCCGTCCCACCGCCGCCAATGCCCTCCCACACCGCGCTGCAGCCGCACCGCCCGTCCCCGCCGCCGCCGATGCCCTTCCGCACTGCACCACCGCCCGCCTCCCACACCGCACCACCGCCGCCGCCAACGCCCTCATTGCACCGCCTCACCATGCCGCCGAAGAAGACTCCAAGGAGCAAGACGGGCTTCTTCGGCATGAGGGTGAAGCCTCCGGCAATTCCGGGGTGGAGTTCACAGCCGCCAGTCGCCGCTTTTGGCTCGGCACCTACGCCACCGTCGACATGGTCGCGCATGCCTATAATGTGATAGTGTGGCATGCCGGGAGGCCGAAGAAGGACCTCAACTTCCCGAAGATCGAGTCCCGGGCGGAAGTGGACATGCTCGTGCCGGGGGGTGGATTCATATGGAGGAGATTAAGACATAGAAGAGGCCCTCCATGGTCGTTATTCCTGGCGATAGCAACGAGGTGTCGATGGCGAGGTTTGCGTGGGACCATCCGGAGTATGTTTAGGCGGAGCAGGAGTTCTTCTGGAAGTGTGAAGTCGAGCAGAAGAAGAAGAAGGAGGAGGAGGACGAGGCCAACCCCTCGACGGTGATCCCCGTCAAGTCCTCAAAGGAAGACTGGGGCGACTCGGAGGAGGATGACGAGGGGTGTGATGACCCGAGCAAGGACGAGTTCTGGGACTAGTTCAAGACCTCCGACGAGGAGTAGTATGAACTACTAGTAGTCCTTCAAATTAGAAATATGTTTAATTAAGTTTTAATTAGAACCATGTTTAATTATGTTCGAAATGAAGTAGTATTGAAGCTGATATGTTTGAATTTTGTTTGAAATCAAGTAGTATTTGATGTTTATAAAATATACATCTCAATTTTGTATCACCTATTGAAGTTGCACTTTTACAAAGAGTGCGGCGTTTCTGCTCCCGAGCTCATTTGCACCCACCCTGATGAAAAAAATCAAAACAAATACTAAAACTTTTCAAAAAATTCCACTGTTTTTTATGTGTGGTAGGTAAGTTTATGTGTGAGGTGCGCTCCAAGTTTCAACTCATTTGGACATCTGAGCAACTCTTAGCATAAAAGACAAATTCAGGGTCTGTAAACAAGTTTACTGTTCACACACTGTTCTGACCCGATTTGTATTTTTTGCTGAGAGCTGCTCAGATGTCTAAATAAGTTGAAATTTGGAGCGAACCTCACGCATAAACTTTTCTATCACACACAAAAAATAGATTTTTTTTATTTTAATTTTTTTTGACCGGGTGCAGATGAGCCTGGGCACCGAATTGGGTTTTCGTTTTACAACTCCGTTTTGCGTCATCTGTTGAAATTGGACCTGTTTTGGATATGTTAAAGCACTTTTAAGAAATGTAAATTTTACATCTCCTGTTTTTACATCTACAAATTCACATCTTCTATTGAAGATGCTCTAATGACCTCCATACTGACTGGCAGAGTGGGGAGGTTAATAAGAGCTACAAAACAGGATCATCAGGCAGGCATGTGCAATTCGCATCGACCAAGGTCCGAAAATTCAAAGATACGGTACACTGCACGATAGATTCTACTTGTTTAACTTGGTTTGGCATAATTTACGGAGCACGCTAGCTGCGGCATCGATCCAATTAGTAAGTTGGATGTACTTAACCATGGACGGAGTGGGGGAGCCATGTGGCCACACCTTGAAACATGCAGTCCTTTTGCTTACTATAGTACGTCTAGTATTAGTTAACCCTAGTAGATGTATGTCCAGTAGGGGCCTCTTACATAATCAGAAAGTGCACACACAATGTTATCTATATCAACGTAACAGCGCAGACACGCAGGGGTGTCGGCAGCGTGTGTCATTGGCTAAGCGGCCTTGATGCGGTATTGTAGCGCTGTCTGGGGAGGAGCGTCCATAGTCAGGCTCTGAGGATGTAGCCGTATTACTGAAACCCATTAACAAATATCGGTGTTATGATTGTGTGATTGCTTGGTCTTTAGATGTAACACCCTGGTTTTTGCCACTGCTTTTTTTTTGTTCTGCTCCAGTTGGATTTGCTGGTTTGTTACTCTGGTTTATGTAATCAACTTCTCTGGACTTAGCAATGGTCACACTAGCTATTCCTCTCTCCCTAACAAACTATCCTTTGCTCATAACCCAAACCCTAAAAGTATATTCTTTTTTTTTCAAAAGAATATGTACCCTAAAGCACTTAGGTTGTGAAGCAACTAACTTATATAGGTTTAGATAAATCTCCATATGATTCTCATAAATACTTTGAGTGAAATCCCTACAGAAAAGTCATTGGTGCCCAATCCGGAACTTTTGCATTTGAGCCTCTCCTCCTTGCTACTTGTGATGCCTTAGGATTTCCCCCATAGAGGAAGGGTGAATTAATATAGTAACACCAAGTATTTCCCTCAATCGAGAACCAATGTTTATCGAACCAATAGGAGACTCAAGCAAATAACTGTCGACAACACCTGCACATAAAAGACCAAATAGTTGCACCCAACGTAGGCAAGAGGGCTGTCAATCCCCTTGTACATGTTGATAGCAAGGATTAAATCTGATAGCGATAGAGTAATAAACTGCAAATAAAATAAAATAAAATAAATTGCAAGAAGGTATTTTTGGTTTTTGTAATATAATTAAAGTAGACCTAGGGGCATAATTTCAATAGATGCTTTTCTCTCATAAGCATGCACTATACTACAACCTTGATTGGAGGCAATTAACTATTCTGAGAAATGCCTGAATAAGGGCAAAATATTTATCGGGACATTTGTTACTACCAGGTGAAGCACTTGCGGGCACAACAATTGCCGCGAGAACTCAAATAACGAGGGCAAATACACTGCCAGCAAACTTTTAGGGCCCATTTTCTGCCGGGGACCGTGTTTTAGCGCGAGACAAAAGTAGTACCAGGCTTGAAGCCCTTGCAATCGAGGAAAAAGGTGCGAGATCACTACCGGAATCAGAGAACTTGTCATCAGCCAGTTCTTTGCCGTCTGCTAGTGGACGACAAAGAAGATGTTTGTTGTCCGCTTCCAAAAAGCAGACGACAAAGAATGGACTCATGGCAAAGATATAGTTTGCCATCTGTGCATTCTTTGTCATCTGCCAGAAAACGGCAAAGGGCCTAAAGGCAGACGACAAAGAGCCCAACCGGGCCACACTGGACCGTGGAGCCGGCTAGGTCAAATGGACGGGTTGGATGCCATCCGATAGCTCTTTGTCGTCCGCTTTAGTGGGTCGTGCCCCCACCCACCTCTCTCTCTCTCCCACCTCACCCACCCCACTAGCACTCGCCGCCCCAGCCCTGCCGTTCCCGATGCCACCCAATACTTCCGCCAGCCATACCCGCCGCCAGCCCCTGCGCCAGCCCCGCCCCTTGGCCCGAGCCCCACGACGGATCCAGGACGCGACGCCCCACCGCCAGAGCCTGGCCGCGGAGCCGCCCCCTCCCCGCGGCCCTCCTCCACCACCGTGGCGACCTCCCCATGCCATCCCCGACTCGGCCCGCGTCAGCCTTCCTCCCTGCGCCGGCCCTCCTCCATCACCGCAGCGTCCTCCTCGATCCAAGGTGAGCCCTTCTCATTTAAATTTGTACTAGGACAATGCCCGTGTGTCTGACAGAAAAAACCTTGTTAGTTCACCATTATAAATTACATCCTATAACCAGAGAAATAAATCCTCGCACGCACGTAGCGATCCATATATGTTGCCATTTCACCACCGGCTCAATATCACATATGGTAGTCATATTGTCCACCTGTAACCCGAGGCGATGAGTTTCCCCAGTCATAATTTCCCCCTTTTAATGTAATATTGATGATTGATTATGTTCTCGTGGAAGATATGGACAACCGATTTAACTAGAGCGATGATGCTTTCTACGAAAGAAAATAATAATAATTATGTTTTGGAAAATTAGATAGCGACATTTTAGAGTTTCAAAAAATTCTGTTTTTTTATAAATATTCATATGGATATATTCAACATAGCGGTGGTACATTGTTCGGCATAGAGGGGAAGTCAAAGGATAGTACTAAGGCTAGAGTCGGTCTGCAGACTCTATGTGATAGACCGTTATAAAACATGCGACAACCGAAAGGAAAGCAGAACTGGACGAAGCCAAAGAATTGGTTCAATCTGGAAAGGCCAGCTATGTGGGAAATTATCTTGTGGGTAAAAAGGCAGTTGATGTTCCCTAATGGGTATGCGGTGAATCTAAAGAGGGGAGCGAGTCTTAAAAAATTGAAAATATTTGGTCTCAAGAGTCATGATTGGCACATATGGCTTGAGCGGGTAACACCGGTGACGTCACATGGCTTTATCCCTAAGGATGAATGGCTAGTACTGGCAGAGTTGAGCTATTTCTTTCGTGTTCCTTGTGCGAAAGAACTATCGCCTGGTGTGATAGATGACATGGGAAAGTTGGTGCCGGTGTTGCTCTGCAAGTCAGAGATGATCTTTCCACCAGGCTTCTTTAATCCAGTGCAGCATTTGATTTTAGATCTTCTGACCGAGGCAAGATTGAGGGGGGGGGGGCGTGCAAAATTGTTGGTGCTATGCAACTGAGAGGATGCAGAAGACGCTTCGAGCAAAATGTAAAAATAAACGTAGAATTGAAGCATCCATGACCGGGGCATTCATTACTGAGAAGGCGACAAACTTCGTGGCAACACACTACGAAGCCAAGAATCATCATTTGCATAATCTAAAGCCTCGGTAGAATGATGGCGACCCTAAAAAAGGTGGATCCAACCTCAGCCTATTCAAAGGGAAGCTCGCACCAGCTGGTGTTTTGAAACCAATAACATTGGATGTCGAAGAATGGTGGACCATTTTGTTGTATATCTTCAGCAACCTAACCGAAGTGCGGCCGTACATCGAGTAAGTCTCGGTACATTGTTTCGCAACTTCTATTTCCTTTGAACTGCTCTTATTCCCGAATATCTGATACAGTCAATACGTCACCAAATTCTCGGATGGAGCGGTGATCCAAAAGGATTCCATCAAAGAGTATGAGCTTCTGGAAAATCATGGAGGTGGCTACCCCGGTTTCATCTCTTGGTTCAAACAAACGGTAATTACCATTAATAGACCATTTCATTTCTTGGTCTAATTTGCAGCTAATGCAACAATCCTTTTGTATTAAACTTGTAGGCTAATTTAGAGTCTATGGACGCCGAATTGAGACAAGCCACTAATGGTTTTGACTATAAGGTCCATTCATTCGAGAAATACAACATCAACGGGTATCGCTTTCGTACCTTTGGCAAAGAGCTATCTATGGCCGACCGAAAATCTACAAGCTGTTGTGTCTCTGCTATCGGCGAAGGAGGTACCGAGTATTATGGAAGAGGTGAGGCAATTTATGACCTTCTATTCTATGGTGAAAACCCACCAAATGTCATTGTCTTCAAATGTTATTGGTTCCAGCCGAAGGAGACTAGAAGGACTCATGAACATATAGGGCTAGTCGAAATCAAACAAAGCACCCATTTAGATGTAACCGATGTCTATATTATGGCTCAACAGGTGAACCAAGTTTTCTATCTACCGTGGGCCTGCCAAACTAATACAAATCTGTATGGTTGGGATGTCGTTTATGAAGTGGCGCCACGTGTTAGACCACCTCCCCCAAATGAAGATGATTATGAACCTCACATTGACCCAGACACATATGAAGGAGAATTCTTCCAAGAAACACGTATTTCCAAGAAACATTTCAAGAACCAGTATACTTCACCCCAGAACAGCAACAGTGAATCCTACTTCACCCCTGAGCCGGAACAAGAAGAGGTTACTGCTGCGGATGACCTGTCAATGCTTGACCGATTACAGAAAGGCCTTCCACATGTTGATGCCATTGAACCCGGTGATCACGTCATTCATGACGAGACGTGTGATAGTGATCATGATGATGCATCTATTGATCTCGGAGCATATATAGACGATCCAGACTATTATTAGTTTGTATGCATCGCAACTTAAATTATATACATATTACTATTCATGTCATGTATTCAATTTTTTTATGTTGTACTAATTTCGTTTACTCTTTTTCATGGCAGGTGTTGAAAGATGGTGGGCGCAGGTCCAGAGCGCTCCACGGGTACCTTTTCATCGGCGCCCCGCGGGAGGGGTACTTCCATTCCACCCCTACATCTTCGGAGAGCGTTGATAGACAGCATGGGGATACTGGCGGGCGCTTCTTCGTCGGCATCGCTGCCCACCGGGAGAGGAGGTCGGGGAGGGAAGAAGAGAGGAGGTCGGGGAGGACGTGGCCGCGGGAGAGGTAGGTAGACTGCTACGCCTTCCTCTCCGCCACTCCCAGCTCATTCACACGAGCCCATGACTGCTAGGGAGGACTCGTCTGAGGTGGAGGCTATGGGGACTCCGAACCACAAGCGTTGGGTCGACGAGCCCTCAGCCCACGAGACTCCGATCCCAGAGGCTTCAGCCCACGAGACTCCGGACCAGGCTACATCCCAGGAGACGTTCAGATGGGGTACCTTGCCGGATCTGCCTGAAGGGCCGAGTGGCCATGCCGATGGTGGCGGGGATGAGTTTACTGATAGTGAGGGTGAGGTGGTTGATGGGGCCACCGTGTACCAGTGTGGTGGTACACGGCTCCCGCCCCTGCCGGCAACCCGCGATCAGAGGCCGATAATTAGGCCTGATGGGGGGAAGTGCATTTACTCTTTTTGTACCTTTTTCCTTCATGTTTCTTCAAATATCTAATGTGTTGGCCTTGTCATACTGCTGGGGTTGGGTACATGCCACTAGAGTCCGCTGGCCCAACACTATTCTTGGTGTGCTTTGCTGGCAAAATTTCCCATGGTTTGTCACGTTGCCTGGTGAGGGTCAGCTTCCACAGCTGGGATTGAGCTGGGAGCACTACTTGGCTGCCCAGGCTCCGCCGGAGCAGATGATCGATGGTGTCTTGTGCCACACGAGGGCCGAGATGGTGATCAGAAGCATTTGGGTAATTTCTCCTTTACACAATTAAAAATTAACAATAGCTAGTTATTGTACTAATCAGTGTTGTCTCGTTTGATTGCAGACCTTCTACAGGTGTGAGGAGGGATACGAGGAGGACGCGACAGAGGTTATCGATACCGAGTGCAAGCGCCTACTACAAAACTTACATCACGAGGCTCGGCCGCAAGCTATTCGAGACTACTACGCCACGCGTGGTATTAAGAAGTACAAGCAGTCGTGCCGGGCTAAGTTTCATAAGAAGGATTAGTACATGAAGGTAATTACCTATTCTTAAGGCCTTGTACTTAGTTTCCTTGATTTGAGTCATAGGCGTAGCACTCAAATTTCTCTTTACTAACTTAGGTGCCCCCGAGATGGTGTGCGGATAAGAAGGATTGTTGGGAGGCGTTGGTGGATGAGTGGTGCACAGACCGCTGGCGAGCCGTCCACGACAATGCCAAGGACCAGCGTGCCCAAATGGTTGGTGTGCCACACCATCAAGGCAGCGCCAACTTATATCAGTTCGTGCGGAACTGGCTATGTGGCTTGATTCATGATTCATCCAATTCATTCTTCATGCTAGCTTGAGCCCTTTACTAATACTTTGTTCCTCTCTTTTAGGCGCGACACAATAATACGGAGGTTCCAGAGGTGTTCGACCTCTATGCCATGGCCCATACTACCTCGTACAAGAAGGTCAAAGCATTCTCTAAGTCTGCCTCGCTCATCCAAAGAATTTCAAAAACATTTCCTCCCACCACAAGCTCGTGAGGTACAATGAGGTGGCGAAGGCAAGCAAAGGGGAGGACTATAACCTAAGCCAGAATCATATTGATCCAGAGCTGGTGATGATATCTCGTGGCGGGAGGTCCCATGGCTTGGAGATGGACTGATACGTTGTCCTCTCACTCTCCCGGAGATCAAAGCGCGCCAAACAAAGCTCCTGTCCTGATATAAGGACTCGTCCACGACCAGTCGATCTTGCCATCAAGGTTAGTTATACGGACTTAGATAACTTTGCTCCATTACATTGTGTGTGTGGCAATCGATGATTACAATGCTTACGAGGAGTGGTGTTGCAGGCTGCTCTTCAGAAAGAGAGAGACATCCAGGAGCTTTTGTAGGAGAGGGACCTGGTGGCGGCGGAGAAGGAATGGCTACTGGAGGAGAAGATGGCTAGGTTCTTGGAGGAGGAGAGTGCATGGAATGAGGCGGCTCACTGGGCCATGTAAGAGCTTTTCGTGGTAAGTTTCTTCTGCATAATAGACAAATCATGCACGGAATGTTCGTTTCATTACTAACTAATATGACTGACTTGTCAAAACCTAATGTGCAATCTATGTGCGAGAAGACCGGTCAGACCCATCCGCCAATGCCGGTCATTACTAGAGCGTGAACGATGTGTTTCATTTGAATGGTCATTAGTTACTAGTCTTAACATTTGAGTGTCGTCATGCTAACGAGACTTTGCAAATGATCTTTGGTGCAATATAACTCCAGAGCTGCATCGCACACCCCTTCTCCAGGTGAAACCAGCCCGAGGAACCCCGGTGCTTGACCTCCGGTAAGTTTTCTCTAGTGTTTTGCTTAACAAATGCCTACTTACCTTCGTAAATGCTAGTTAGCCCTATTATGCCACATACTTAGCTTATTTTCCCCAAAAAAGACATACTTAGCTAATTATCCTTTAAAATGACATAATTAGCTTAGTTAGGTAAAAAAATGGCATAATAACCTTGGTTTGCTAAAAAATGTCATATACTTAGCTTATTTCCCTCCAAAATAACATAATAAGCATACTTAGCTCTAAAATGACCTAATTACCTAAGTTAGCTCTAAAATGACCCAAATAAGGAATAAGAAGGAGAAAAACAAGGAAGAGGAGGAAAAAAGAATAGAAGAAAGAGAAGAAAAACAAAGAATAAAAGAAGAAGAATGAGATGGGAAAGGGTAAAAAGATAGAAGAGAGATAGTTTTCTCTTCTTCTTCTTCTTCTTCTAGTCTTCTTCTTCTAGTCTTCTTCATCTTCTTCTAACTTACTCCCATTTTTGCAGATTTGATTCACTTCATGGAAGCTAGCATTGATGGACTGCTTGTGTTTACTTTTTGTTTTTATTTGTATTGATGAACAATGTGAAACTATGTATGTTGATATGGACGAAAAGTATGAAACTATGTATGCATTCGTTCTTTTAATAGCCTATGTGTTCTCTTGTTCAATATTTGACGATGATTTTGGATACATGCCCTATGCTTCAACTTGTTCTCTTGTTCAATATATATATCATATATGTGTTGTGAAAATGCAGGGAAATAAGAGAAAATAAACAAAACAATGGCAATATAGGCACTTTGCCGTCTACCAGCGGATGGCAAAGCCCTTTGTCTTTGGTAGGAGGATGGCAAAGGGGCCACGTGGGAGAAACATGTGCAACCTGGGAGCATCAGGTCTGACCATTTGGTCATTTTGTCGAACGCTTGTATACGGAAAAGACATAACAAGCAGATGACAAAGACTAAGAAGGAGTGATGTTAAGCCACGGGTCTGCTGACGTCACTGGGCAGACGACAAAGGTAAGTACATATTTGTCGTCCGCAGGCAGACGAAATAGTCTGGCGTTAGCCACCTAACATGGCTAACAGCTATTCTTTGTCGTCCAAGATCTTTGACGTTAGCTTGCCCAGGAAAGTGGACGTCAAACATCTTTGCTGTCCGCTCTCTTTATGCAGACAGCAAACATGGTCATTACCGTGACTTTCTGTGCTGGAAGTGCATGCCGTCCATGGCAGACAACAAAGAAGTTTGCCGTCGGCGGCCTGGTTCTTTACCGTCTGCTATGGCAGACAGCAAATTAGTTGATTCCTGTAGTGGATATGAAATTCAAACCACACAAGTATAGACACACCCAACCCCCCAAATCGACCAAATCAAATTCGCCCCCAAATCTCGTTGTGCCCTACACCAGACCGCAGCTGCCATCGCCCCAAGTTGCGCATCCTCGCCTGTCGGTGTCAAAACCGGCGGATCTCGGGTAGGGGGTCCCGAACTGTGCGTCTAAGGCGGATGGTAACAGGAGGCGGGGGACACAATGTTTACCCAGGTTCGGGCCCTCTTGATGGAGGTAATACCCTACTTCCTGCTTGATTGATCTTGATGATATGAGTATTACAAGAGTTGATCTACCACGAGATCGTAGAGCCTAAACCCTAGAAGCTAGCCTATGATTATGATTGTTGTTGTCCTACGGACCAAACCCTCCGGTTTATATAGACACCCGGGGGGGGGCTAGGGTTACACAGAGTCGGTTACAAGGGAGGGGATCTACATATCCGAATTGCCAAGCTTGCCTTCCATGCAAAGGAGAGTCCATCCGGACACGGGACAAAGTCTTCAATCTTGTATCTTCGTAGTCCAACAGTCCGGCCAAAGTATATAGTCCGGCTGTCCGAGGACCCCCTAATCCAGGACTCCCTCAATAGCCCCCAAACCAGGCTTCAATGACTATGAGTCTGGCGCGCAGATTGTCTTCGGCATTGCAAGGCGGGTTCTTCTCCAAGTTCTCAGTACCTGTCGAGTAGTGTCCGGCTTCCCATGAATGTTGCACCCCTGGGCTTCTGCGCCTAATAATGGCTATCCTCCATGTGTCGAGCGAATGCGAGAAGTCGGGGCATTTTTAGACTTGCCACCCTAACCATGTGAGTAAATCGTCTATTTAAAGAGACGGGGATCCTCAGATCTAGATCACACCATCCTCCCACAGCGAGCATCCATCGGAGAGCGCCCGGAAAAATCCATCCCATCATGGCCGGCCATCGCAGCTCCTCCTCTCGCTCCCGTAGCCCTAAGCCATGCAATTGGAAGAAGTGTTCCGTTCCCCACAACCAATTAGTAGAGTTACAGACCTAGGGGTTTCTCCCTCCTGCATATATGGTCCCCGTCCGAGCCGGATTAGCCACTTACAATGGCGGGGAGCAAGCAGAGAGCTTTCCCAACCCATCCATGGGGGAGCGGGTATGCCTTGTCCCTTACTTATTGAGGGGACTCAGATTTCCAATCCATCTGTTCCTCCGCGGCTCCTGGAGTTCTACGGCCTCCAGCTGCATAACCTTACTCCCGCCTCCATCTTACACATCGCTGGCTATGTCGCCCTTTGCGAGCTGTTTTTGGGCTGCGAAGCTCATTTCGAGCTATGGAAGAGGCTATTCTGCCTCGTATCCCGTACACAGGAGGGGTCAATATATCAAGTGGGCGGAGCCAAGATATGGCGCATCACCGGGACCGGATACCTGTCCGGTACTCCGAAGAAGACGTCCGAAGACTGGCCTTCAGAGTGGTTTTATATGGAGGACGTCCCCCTTCCGGACCCTATTCGGATGGGCCTTCCTGAGTTTAATAACGCCCCTTTGAAGAAACGCCGCAGCTGGCGCCCTCGGAGCCCCCAGGAGGAAGATAACAAAGAGGTTCTTTACCTGATGGGCCGGATAAAGACGCTGGCCAGACCAGGATTGACAATAGTCGAGGTTATGTCAATATGTATAATGCGGGGATGCAGCCACTTCAATACCGGGGACAACCCATGTGGCACTTCAACGGAGAAGACGATGCCACCCGCTGCGGTCGTAAAGGTCCGGACTCCGTCGCTGCTCTAGCGAAAATTCTGTCCGATTTATATAAAGGAGAAGAAGAGGAGTTCATCCGCATTAAGCCACGGGATGGATTCTCCATGTACAACCCCCCAAACTGGGTGAGCTGCTACTTTTTACCCCGAACCTTCCTGCATTCTTCGTCATAAGTATTTACCTTGCTATTTCACAGCAGGAACTACGAAAAGCTGTGAGGGAGGTCCACAGCCCGCCTCCACAACCAGAGGACCCTGACCGGGCCCTCGACCCCGGACTCGAAGAAGATCCGGACACATTTGTGGAGGTCATCGACAGGACGTTCTATCAATTAAGCTGCGACGGTGCCTTGGTGGCCATCATAGCCGATTATCCTGGACTACTCCCTGCATTGCATGGAAGTAAAACCGGAGTCCCAACTTCCGAGAAGGATCCCTTTTTTGCACTTCACCTACCGCACACATATGGTGTCTTACAGGGAAGGTCCTTGGGACGCCATGCTGAACCCGCAGTGACTCACCAACAAGGGGCACCGAAACTGGGTAGGCTTAAAAGGAAGGCGGTCAGGACTGAGATGCCGTCGCAGAGGTATGAGAAAGAACCCCGCTCCGTGGTTGTCGTCTTTTAAAATAACGTCCATGTTTCCTAGCAGGAAAAACGCTCACCGGACTATATCCGGAGAGCCTGCCAGCCACGCCTCCACCAGCCGGGCTTCAGAGCCGGACTTAAGGGCAGACGCTAACGTGGGGCCAACACCGGACGTTCCTCCTACAGAGGATGCGGATAGGCTGTCCGCTACGAATTCCGAAGTGGAGAGTGCCATGAATCACAGGCGTCGCCGGGCCGTACTCCGCGACGCTTGTTTCTCTCAAGAGGCGTTCAATGCTTTCAACTCAGGAGACGCGTACATCCGAGCTGCTCAAGATGGTCTTGCCAGATCCACGGACCAGTATGTAACGGATATATAGGTAAGAAAATCTAATAATTATGTATATCAGTAGCCCCTGAGACTTGAAATAGTTGGCACAACTGATTTAAGGATCATTGTTTGCGTAGGTTCTTATGGAGAAAAATACCCAGTTGTCTCAAGAGCTGGTGGAGTGCAAAGCCCAGCTACGGGCCGCAGTTACCGCAATGAAGGAGTCCGAGAAAGCCCCATCTGGTAACACTTGTTTCTATCGAAAAGAATGACATGTACCAGTTAGTATTCGGCATGAATGCAAATCTAACAATAGATTCTGCAGATGATCCCGGAGTGAATCCAGAGGTCGGGCGAGGGGATGGGCAACATGCTCAACGACAGCTAAAGGCTGGCGACTGCGTGCTTACGCGGGTTAGGCAGGAGAAAAACGATCTCCAAGATGCCAATACCCAGCTGGGCGTTGAACTGAAAGATGTTCGGGCCCAGCTTGCTGACTCCGTAAAGGAGAATAAGAGGCTTCGACGCGGCATTTTTAGTAAGTGCTTGAACGAACTTTTATACAGTTCGGCGAAGAAACCGGCTAACAGAGTTATATCTGTAGGTATGCCGATGGGTCGCTCCGCGGAGGAGATGTCCGGGTCTGCGGGTGATCTTCTACCAGAGCTCTCACAACTGCACGAACAAGTACAACAGGTGATGCGGGGCATTGCCCAAGCCTTGTGGCCATCCGCCTCCCTGCCAGGAGGCATGGGGGAGCTTGTAGAGATGCTCAAGGGAGCGCAGCGACGCTTCTGATTATGGAAGATATCAGCCTGCCGACAAGGTGCAACGGAAGCCTGGGCCATGGTGAAGACGCGATATACCAAGGCTGACCCGAACCACATGGCCGAGGTCGGACCTGTGGGGTCTGATGGGAAAGAGATCCCCGCCAGTTTGGTGTATGACCAGGTGAAATTAGCCACAAAGTATTCCCAACAGGATTGTAGGCTAGACAGCCTGTTGGATGGTATAGAAGAAGAATTTAGTCAGTCTAAGTGATTGTGTGCTTCACGTGACATATATTGTCCCTAGCCGGATTGTAAATCATTTGTCGTGGCGGACCTTTTCGCTTCGACCTCTGGACCTGATAGTCCGGAGTGTATCCGAATACCCGCTCAGTTATGTAAAAACCGGGGTACGCGTGGAAACCAGGCGTAGGGGTCATAAGTGCTTGAACAAACAAGTACCCAACTAGCTATGTTATATTACATGGATAGTAAGAAACATCTTCCAGGGAGAATAGTTCCGTTAAGGGTTCCTTTCCCTAGGTACGCATGCATTAATGTGCATGTCCGAACTGCGAAAAGAGACGCAGGATATAAACATCTGGGGGCATGTATTACAATAAATAAAAGTCATCTTTTGTTCACCGACCGAATATTCCCTTAAGAACGCTAGCTTTCGGCTTCACCCAGTCTAAGGTACACATCCGGCTGACCCGGCAGTAATAATCGCAGAGGTGCTCCCCTTATTCCCTAGCCGAATTAACGGGAACGTAGGGCATAAACACAAGAGCCAGGCAACCCTGCTTGGCCAAAACTTAAGTCATATCGATGCATATAATGGCGAAGAAAAGGTACATGCGAAAAAGTAACACACGTACGGGGGGCATAGAGCCCGAAATATAGTTATATTAAGCTTCTGTATAAGAAGCCCCCAGGTATAATGAGCACGCCTAGCGCCTCAAGATTGTGTAGTCAAGACATATTTTAACCTTTTAAGGATGTGAAGAAAAAGGGAAGAAAGAAAGAAAGAAAAGACAGATAACAGATATATTAAAAATGACGGAGGTAAGGAGACGAACACATAGTCCGGCACTAGGCGTAAAACCTTCGGAGTCTGGCTGCGTTCCATGGGTTTGGCTCGAGTCGATTGTCCGATGCATCCCGCAGACGGTACGCTCCACCGGTCAGAACTTGGTCAATAACGAAGGGACCTTCCCATTTGGGCTTGAGCTTGTTCTTTTTCTTCTCCGGTAGGCGTAGAACGAGTTCGCCAACGTTATAAGTTTTGGCCCGTACTTCTCTGCTTTGATACCGTCGAGCCTGTTGCTGATAGAATGCTGAGCGGGCTTTTGCCACGTCACGCTCCTCCTCTAGGGCGTCCAAACTGTCCTGCCGATCCAGCTCGGCTTCTTTCTCTTCGTACATGCGCACTCAAGGTGAGTCATGAATTATGTCGCAGGGCAGTACCGCCTCTGCGCCGTACACCATAAAGAATGGGTGTACCCCGTAGTGCGATTCGGCGTGGTCCGCAGCCCCCATAGTACGGAGTCGAGCTCCTTGACCCAGTGCGTATCTGATTCCTTCAAGGATCGCACTAATCTGGGTTTATTGCCGCTCATGATAAGACCATTTGCTCGCTCGACTTGACTGTTAGTTTGCGGGTGATAGACAGAGGCATAATCGAGCTTAATGCCCATGTTGCTGCACCAAGTTTTTACCTCGTCGGCTGTAAAGTTCGAGCCATTATCGGTGATGATGCTGTGGGGGACGCCGTAACAGTGTACAACCCCGGATATAAAGTCTATCACTGGTCCGGACTCAGCCGTTTTAACTGGTTTGGCTTCTATCCATTTGGTGAATTTATCCACCATGACCAATAGGTATTTTTTCTTATGGCTTCCCCCTTTACGGGGTCCGACCATATCAAGCCCCCAGACCGCAAAGGGCCAAGTAATGGGGATTATTTGGAGAGCGGTAGGTGGCATATGGCTTTGGTTTGCAAAAAGCTGGCAACCGACGCAACATTGAACGAGGTCCTGTGCGTCTGCTCGGGCCGTCGGCCAGTAAAAACCTGTACGGAAGGCCTTGCTTACAAGGGCCTGAGCTGCGGCGTGGTGGCCGCCAAGTCCAGCATGAATTTCGGCCAAAAGTTGCCGTCCTTCCTCTTCGGAGATGCACCTTTGAAGTACTCCGGTAGCGCTTTTCTTATAAAGCTCTCCCTCGTAGACCTTGTAGGCTTTAGACCGCCGCACAATGCAACGTGCCTCGTTTGGGTCCTCAGGGAGTTCTTGCCTAGTTAGGTAGGCCAAGAAGGGTTCTGTCCACGGGGCGATGACAGCCATAATCACGTGGGCCGAAGCGTTATTTCGGTGGCAGAGCCTCGGATTACGTCAGAGTGTTCAGTATCTGGTGTTGTGGCCAGGTCCGGACTGTTGTTGCCGGTCTCTCCTTCCCATACCACGGATGGCTTAAACAGCCTTTCCAAGAAGATATTAGGTGGGACAGGGTCGCGCCTAGCGCCGATGCGGGCAAGGATATCCACCGCTTGATTGTTTTCCCGGACCACATGGTGGAATTAGGGATGGCAATGGGTACCCATTACCCGCGTACCCTGTGGGTAAAAACCCTATTAGGGTAAGGGTATGGGACAAAAAAATACCCATGGGTACTTAAATGGGAAAATATCATACCCATCGGGTAGAGAGGGTACGGGTATGGGATCGTATAACCCATGCCCACGTACCCAAATACCCATCTAAAATGTTGATAGGTGGGTTTCCGTTAATATCCCAATGTATTCATTTCCCCTCCTAATCATGCTAGGTAAAAACTCTAATATGTATTCAAATTATCTCTATAATTTATCATGATTTCGTGAACTTAAAGTGTATGCATATGTGTTGTTATTTATGATTATGTGTTGTTGTTTAACATTTTTATATGTCGCTTCATAGGCAAGTACTTTTGTTTATGAGAATATGTTGTTGTTACAATATGTTGTTGTACATTGTTGTTTAAGATGTGTTGCTATTAATAATTTATGATTATATGTTGCTTTTTACAACTATTTTCTACTCAATTGATGTGTTCTAAATGCGGGTATTTTTACCCGCGGGTACCCATAAACCCTGTCGGGTGACGGGTATGGGAGAAAATTGTATCCTTGACGGGTATGGGTATGGGTGATGGGTAAACTCACGGCGGACGGGTAAGGGTATGGGGTAGCTCCACCCGTACCCATACCCTGCGGGTGCCATCCCTAGGTGGAATTCAAGCCCCTCGAACCGAGCTGACATTTTGAGGATGGCGTTGCGGTAAGCCGCCATTTTTGAGTCCTTGGCGTCAAAGTCTCCATGTATTTGAGATATTGCGAGGTTCGAATCCCCACGTACCTCTAGGCGTTGAATGCCCATGGAGGCTGCCATCCGGACACCATGCAACAGGGCCTCATATTCCGCTGCATTGTTGGAGTCTGTGTATAATATTTGGAGTACGTATTAGACTGTATCTCCGGTGGGGGATGTTAGGACGACGCCTGCCCCCAGACCAGCCAACATCTTAGAGCCGTCGAAGTGCATGATCCAATTTGAGTACGCGCCGTACTCTTTAGGGAGTTCGGCTTCCGTCCATTCGGTGACGAAATCGACCAGTACTTGTGACTTAATGGCTCGCCGTGGTTTGTATGCTATGTCGAACGGGAGGAGCTCAATAGCCCATTTAGCAATCCGGCCTGTGGCATCGCGGTTATTTATTATGTCGTTGAGTGGTACTTCAGAGGCCACCGTAATTGAACACTCTTGAAAGTAGTGTCGTAATTTCCGGGATGCCATGAAGACCGCGTATGCTACCTTTTGATAATGTGGGTACCGTGATTTGCATGGAGTGAGGATAGTGGATACATAGTATATCGGTTTTTGAAGCGGGAACTTATGTCCGTCCGTCTCTCGTTCGACGACGAGCACTGCGCTTACGACTTGGTGTGTTGCCGCTATATATAACAACATTGGTTCGCCGACATTAGGCGCGGCCAAGATTGGGTTGGTGGCCAAAACGGCTTTTATTTCTTCCAGTCCGGCCATGGCCGCATCCGTCCACTCGAATTGTTCGGTGCATCGAAGAAGGCGATAAAGAGGTAGTGCCTTTTCTCCTAATCGGGAGATAAAGCGGCTTAATGCAGCCACGCATCCAGTTAATTTCTGGATTTGCTTGAGGTCTGTTGGGATGGCCAACTGTGACAGAGCTCGGATTTTAGCCGGATTTGCTTCAATTCCTCTACTGGAGATGATGAAGCCCAAGAGCTTTCCGGCGGGGACGCCGAAAACGCATTTTTCCGAATTGAGCTTGATGTCATATGTTCGGAGATTGTCGAACGTGAGCCTCAAGTCGTCTATTAAGGATTCGACGTGTCTGGTTTTAATGACCACGTCGTCTACGTATGCCTCCACTGTTTTGCCAATTTGTGTTTTCAGGCATGTCTGAATCATGCGTTGATAGGTTGCACCGGCATTTTTGAGCCCGAAAGGCATGGTGTTAAAACAGAAGGGGCCGTATGGAGTGATAAATGCCGTTGCGGCTTGATCGGACTCCGCCATCTTAATTTGATGGTATCCGGAGTATGCGTCGAGGAAACACAATGAGTCGTGTCCTGCGGTAGCGTCGATAATTTGATCCATGCGAGGGAGGGGGAAGGGATCCTTGGGGCAAGCCTTGTTAAGGTCCTTGAAATCGACACATAGGCGCCAGGATTTGTCCTTCTTTGGTACCATCACCAGGTTTGCTAGCCAGTCCGGATGTTTTATTTCTCTAATGAATCCGGCCTCCAGTAACTTGGCTTGTCGCTTTGGCTCGGAGAAACGCCGAAGAGTCTGCTTGACCGGTTTGAACCCCTTTAGAATGTTAAGGCTATGCTCGGCCAGCCTGCGTGGGATTCCTGGCATGTCTGAAGGATGGCAGGCGAAGATGTCCCAATTCTCGCGCAAGAACTCCCATAGTGCGGCGTCTACTGTGGGGTTTAACTGTGCCCCGATGGATGCTGTTTTTGTAGGGTCCGTTGGGTGGACTTGGAATTTGACTATTTCGTCCGTTGGTTTAAAAGAGGTGGACTTGGGTCTTTTGTCGAGTATCACGTCGTCCCTGTCCACTGTGGAGCGCAGCGCAGTTAGTTCTTCGGCCGCAAGGGCTTCGGATAACGCCTCGAGGGCTAGTGCGGCAGTTTTATTTTCGGCGCGGAGTGCTATGTCCGGATCACTAGCTAGAGTGATGATTCCATTGGGCCCGGGCATTTTGAGCTTCATGTACCCGTAATGGGGTATAGCTTGGAAGATCGTGAAGGCCTCCCGCCCTAAAAGGGCGTGGTATCCGCTACTGAACGGGGCCACTTGGAATGTGATTTCTTCGGACCTATAATTCTCCGGCGTGCCGAATACCACATCTAGTGTGATTTTTCCTGCACATCATGCTTCCCGACTGGGGATGATTCCTCTGAAGGTCGTGCTGCTATGCTCAATGCAGCGCTTGTCTATTTCCGTTTTTCGAAGAGTCTCATCATAGATGAGGTTTAATCCACTGCCACCGTCCATGAGCACTTTAGTAAGACGGAAGCCGTCCACAATTGGACTAAGGACCAAGGCGGCTGGTGCTCGGGCTATTCGGAATTTAGGTTCATCACTGGCATTGAAGGTTATAGCCTTATCGCTCCATGGATTTACTGCTGCCACGTGGCAGACTTCGGCAAGGCTGCGGAGTGCTCGCTTGCGCCTATTATTTGAGGCGAAGGTCTCGAAGACTGTCAATACTGTATTGTTATTTTCCACGGGATGGTGCTCTACTGTATTGTTGATGAGGATATCCTCGCCGCTCTTGGCCACCTGCCGGAGTATCCAACATGCTCTAAGGCTATGTGTTGGTATGGTATCCGTTGTACTATGAATTTTGCATGGCCCATTGAGCCATCCCTCCAATACAGTTCCACGCCCTGTAGTGGGCTTTGGTTTCTTTGTAATTGGATCGGGTGACTTACGAGAGTACACCCTTTTAGTTCGTACGGGGGGTTTAGTGAGAGCCGGAGGATCCCATAATTTTGTTTGGGTTTTCCAGGTGCTTTCCGTCGCACAGTACTTCTGTACTATGGCCGCCAAGTCAGCGAAGTGTGCTATGTCACAGCGACTTATGGCGTTGAGGATTCCCTTGTCCATACAATTTTTGCAAAAGAATGAAATTGCGTCTCCCTCGCGACAGTCCTTGCCCTTGCTCATTACAAGGAGGAATCTGGCCCAATAGTGATGTACTGTCTCTTGGGGCTCTTGTCTAATGTGGGAAAGATCACTTATATCTGGGTGGGTGGGTGGATTTAGGTCCGAACCCTGAGCCGATCTGAGACCCAGGGGCAGAGGAGTTTCCGAGCTTGGCAGTTCGGGCTCCGGGATGTTGCCCAATAGGTCTGGCCCGCTGTCTGATTCTAGGTTCAAAGCTTGGGCCATGTCCTCCCGTAGACGAGTATCCGGCTCGGAGGGCTTGGGAATCCGGACATAGTTTGTCCTCAAGATAGAGGAAGAATCGCTGCGTTGCTCCTCCACCACCGCTATCTGATGGGTGACCGGTGGAGAGTTAATCTCCCTTTGGTCGGGTTTAAGCCCGATCCGATCATAGTCCGTAGCGACTCCCAAGGCGGCGATGCGATCCAAGAGCTCGTTCAAGGAAGAGAGCTCCATTGGATCCATCTGCTCGGCGAATCCCGAGCCGACGTGGAGGCTGTCTTTGATGACCCGAGAAGTCATCATCGGCGCAACGACCGAACGGGCGGTCATGACAAAGCCGCCTAGTCAGAGAGTTTGGCCTATAGCCAGGGCTCCCCCAGAGGTGATGTTTTCCTTGACAACAAGACGAGCCATCAAGCCTTATGGTGATGGCAAGTCGAACTCTCAATGAAAGCACCAATGTCGGTGTCAAAACCGGCGGATCTCGGGTAGGGGGTCCCGAACTGTGCGTCTAAGGCGGATGGTAACAGGAGGCGGGGGACACAATGTTTACCCAGGTTCGGGCTCTCTCGATGGAGGTAATACCCTACTTCCTGCTTGATTGATCTTGATGATATTAGTATTACAAAAGTTGATCTACCACGAGATCGTAGAGCCTAAACCCTAGAAGCTAGCCTATGATTATGATTGTTGTTGTCCTACGGACCAAACCCTCCGGTTTATATAGACACCGGGGGGGGGGGGGGCTAGGGTTACATAGAGTCGGTTACAAGGGAGGAGATCTACATATCCGAATTGCCAAGCTTGCCTTCCACGCAAAGGAGAGTCCCACCCGGACACGGGACGAAGTCTTCAATCTTGTATCCTCATAGTCCAACAGTCCGGCCAAAGTATATAGTCTGGCTGTCCGAGGACCCCCTAATCCAGGACTCCCTCATCATCGCCACACCCAACAACACCACGGCCGTCTCTTGCCCTCCACCTTGACCATTTCTGACGCCCCCACCGCCCCGACCACTTCCGCCATCGCCCCATCCATCGGTCCCCCGCCCCAGCGCCCCAACCACCTCACAGTGGCACCGCCGAGCATACTGACATGTCTCCAACGTATCTACTTTTCCAAACACTTTTTCCCTTGTTTTGGACTCTAACTTGCATGATTTGAATGGAACTAACCCGGACTGACGCTGTTTTCAGCAGAATTGCCATAGTGTTATTTATGTGCAGAAACAAAAGTTCTCGGAATGACCTGAAACTCCACGGAGATTATTTTTGGAAATAATAAAAAATATTGGCGAAACAATCAAGGCCAGGGGGCCACACCCTGTCCACGAGGGTGGGGGCGCGCCTGCCCCCCTGGGTGCGCCCCCACCCTCGTGGGCCCCTGAAGCTCCACCGACCTCAACTCCAACTCCATATATTCGTGTTCGGGGAGAAAAAAATCACAGAGAAAGATTCATCGCGTTTTACGATACGGAGCCGCCAGCAAGCCCTAAACTCTCTCGGGAAGGCTGATCTCGAGTCCGTTCGGGGCTCCGGAGAGGGGAATCCGTCGCCGTCGTCATCATCAACCATCCTCCATCACCAATTTCATGATGCTCACCGCCGTTCGTGAGTAATTCCATCGTAGGCTTGCTGGACAGTGATGGGTTGGATGAGATTTATCATGTAATCGAGTTAGATTTGTTAGGGTTTGATCCCTAGTATCCACTATGTTCTGAGATTGATGTTGCTGTGACTTTGCTATGCTTAATGCTTGTCACTAGGGCCCGAGTGCCATGATTTCAGATCTGAACCTATTATGTTTTCACGATATATGTGAGTTCTTGATCCTATCTTGCAAGTCTATAATCACCTACTATGTGTTATGATCCGGCAACCCCGAAGTGACAATAATCGGGACCACTCCCGGTGATGACCATAGTTTGAGGAGTTCATGTATTCACTATGTGTTAATGCTTTGGTCCGGTACTCTATTAAAAGGAGGCCTTAATATCCCTTAGTTTCCGCTAGGACCACGCTGCCACGGGAGGGTAGGACAAAAGATGTCATGCAAGTTCTTTTCCATAAGCACGTATGACTATATTCGGAATACATGCCTACATTACATTGATGAATTGGAGCTAGTTCTGTGTCACCCTATGCTATGACTGTTACATGATGAACCGGATCCGGCATAATTCTCCATCACCGATCCAATGCCTATGAGCTTTTCACATATTGGTCTTCGCTTATTTACTTTTCCGTTGCTACTGTTACAATCACTACAAAACCCAAAAATATTACTTTTGCTACCGTTACCGTTACTTCCATATTACTTTGCTACTAAATACTTTGCTGCAGATACTAAGTTATCCAGGTGTGGTTGAATTGACAACTCAACTGCTAATACTTGAGAATATTCTTTGGCTCCCCTTGTGTCGAATCAATAAATTTGGGTTGAATACTCTACCCTCGAAAACTGTTGCGATCCCCTATACTTGTGGGTTATCACATACAAATGACACGGACCACAACCGGAGCCGACCGGTCCTTCATCGAGCCACTGCACCTCCGACCAACTTCCTCTGCCGGACACCAGCATGCTTCCTCTCCGGAGCATGCCTCTCCTCTCAAGCTTCACCTGAGCGCGGACTTAGTCGCCACCACTCCTGTCGTTCCACCTCGCAGGTCTGCTCCTTCCCTCCCCATCTGCTCCCCCATGTTCATGCCTCATCAGCGTCGCTGGATACTTTAGCTCCATGTTCCAAACCCCGTTGGAGATGTGGTCTTGTTCATTTACACCATCCATAGATGGCATTGAATGAGGCTTAATCTAAGATGCTACAGTTACTGCCGATGTTTCTCTTTCCAAATTTTAGTCCATAGTTTTAGGTTTTTTAGGAACAAAATCTGGTTATGCAAAGACCTCACCACACCTTCGCTCCACATCTTCGCTCCACATCTCCTCCTTGCACCATACTCTCAACACTCTCCATGGCATCCAACAAACAGAAAGAGGAGTTCTCCGGCATAAAAGCTGGCTAGGTGGCCGTTGAGCCCATTGGATATGAGCGAGGCAACTCGCTGCTCCACCTCCCCCACCGCCCCAGGCCGTTAGTACCATGGGTGTCGCTGCAGGCGGCCAAGCGGAGGAGTATGTCATCACTCCAAGCAGGCGCGTCGTGAAGCAACTCGCTGCTCCAAGATAGCTCGAAGAGGAGTGACCACTGGCTCCACATCGGCACGGACACCGTGGACGCCACCATGTCGTCCCGTTCCCCCCGCGCCTATGGTCGCATGATCCGTCGCAAATATTGGTGAAACCGCGCCCTGCCGGCGGAGGCGGCCAGCACGTCAGCGACCGCCACCGGCACTAAAGAAAGGTAGACCATGGGAGGCCACCACCACTTGGGTCCACTACAAGAAAAATGCTAACTTGCGACCATCAATATCCGTCACTGAATGGTCATTGTTTTCCATTTGCGACCTTTTTGTGACCAAAAATAGTTGATCAAAACCTGGTCGGCTTTAATGAAACTTAACGACCTTCTTTTTGATATGGTCGTAGAAGATTACGACAAAAAATAAAAGGTCATACACTCTACGACTAGTGGTTTTGGTCACTGGCTTCCTGCCGAGGCCACGTTGGATCCAACATGGCAAGCTGACGTGCCAAAATTGCGACCAATTGAATTGGTCGTTGGTAAAATTTAGCCTAGTCCAATTCAGTGTCCATATGGGACAATCTCAATAATTCAGCCTATTTATATATTTTTCCTGCCAATTTTGGTCAGCTACACAGGCCAAGCCCTACAATTTGGACTTTTTCTCTATTTTTTGTCAAATGATGTTCTACCGATCAAGTCAACCCCAATATTTTCCATGCTTTCTTATTCCTAGGCCTTGGCCTTTCCACATTTATTTATTTCTATTTTAATTTTTTACCTCAAATGTATTTGTCTAATATAAATTGGGCCTTTGGCCTCTTTACGGTCCAACTCCAGCCTATTTGACGAACATTTTCAAACCAGTTTGAGAAAAATATGAATCAAGTTACGACCAATTACCTGAGTGTTACAAAAATATCTCAGATCACACATTCTACAAATTTCCATCACATCCGTATTTTATAGAGGTCCAAGCAACCTACAACATGTTGTATTCAAGCATACAGCTGCTGAAATAATCCAGGATAGTAAAAAAAAATAAATAGCCTATCTAGTACTTCACAGCGACAAAACATGTAATCTGCTTATATTTCTTCTCGAAGTCCTGCTTCTTCCTTAGCAATGACGGGATGATGCAAAACATCCGAGCATTCAAAAGAGAACAAAAAGTATGTCAGTGATAGAAGAAATATTACGCGAGTACTGTTAAAATAAAAACTGAAGATACACTAGTATATTATCATTCTACTTATTATTATTTTAACAAGATGATGCTACTTATCTAGAATATGCATATTCATTAATTGGGAATTGAATTGGCACATATGACAAACTTAGCATCAAACAAGCATGGAATGTTTCACATCAGAACCGTGTGCGTGTAGGATATGGTCAATAATTCAGCAAATATCCATGTTCACCAAAATTGCGAATGAGAAACTATTGATTGCCATAGGCAGGCAAACAAGGGCCTTGATCTAAAGGCTTGGGATTTGTCTAAGAATGTACCAAGTACAACTGTCGAGAAATTTCACAAGAAACGGTTCCAAACCAGGTCTACTGGAGCAACGACAAATTAGGTTTTGATTCATTTAATCAAACAATAGAATTCCCTGCCTGCATCCATCAATACTTAATGGCAATTATACATGACAAGAACAAACACCAATAAAGTGGAAGAAAACAAACTTTTTTGCACAATTAATTTACACTTTAACGGTGTAGCATTCCAGAGTACAGACTATGCCCATCAATCCAAAAACAAATGCTATCACCATCATTTCGCCACCACCGAATTTTTGGAGAGCAAGGGACACTACAACATGTTCAAAAGAGGTAAAAGAGGCATCTTTTGGCACCCACATTGTAAGCTAGATATCTAGCCATCTAGGAATAGCTGCAAAATTCCTCCCGCTGCAGCTATCCTTTCCAACAGCAAGCAACAAACAAAACAAAGTAACTATGACAAAGAAGCTTCATTTGGACATAAATCCATAGCTTTCTTAAGATATCATCATTCAGGGGCATATACATCACCAAAGTGGCAAACTACAAAGCTGGTCAGGAGAACATATCTGTCACCAGTTACAAGCTTATCCTCGTTCACGCATAACTATAGTGAGCTCTATTTCATAAAGCGGAAGCGAATCAACCACGCTTCACAATTTCTGTACTGTCTAGACCAACAAAGATGTCAACTCAAATACATCTAGAGATCAGTGCCCATACTTGCTTGTAGGTTGCAGAAACACTAGAGTTTCACCACAGAAGTGCATAGAGTTCAACAAATGAGTAAACAAATTAAAAAACATTCCACAACTTCGTCGGTGCCTACGGTACCACTGTGATTCATTAACATTGCCAGGGGCAAGGGAAGCAACCAGCGAGTGTTTCTACAGAGGGGGACGGAGGGAGGACACTCACTGACGATGGCCTGGCGGTAGGCCTGCACCACGGCCCTGCCAACAACGGCACCGCCCATGACGAGGAGCTGCCCGATGAGCTGTCTGGCCTGCCAAACTTGAGGTGATGCTGCTCCTCCTAGGCCGCCATGGACTCTGATCCCCACAGAATATTCTGCATGGCCGGCCCCCTTCCTTCGCAAAACCAGATCGGCCCTCTCCACGAACCTGCAATAAAATGAACGCACATATCAGATTGGGGAGACAAGAGGAAGAAGAGAAGGGGGAGTAGGAGGGCTGTGCACCTTGTTGTGTTGTGGATCCCGAGCTTGCTCCCCCGCCATGCCCATGCAAGGTTAGTGTTTTAGGCGTGAGGTGGGAGGAAGGGAGTTTCTGTCGGATCTAGCCACTACATGAGCAGCTTGAGTCAGCCTAGGAGGAGAGGGAAGGGGTCGTCGGAGATGAGGTTGGGGCAGAGTCCAGTGCTCGAGGAGGGAGTCAAAGCCGTGCGCGGAGGGATGAGACGCAAGGGCGAGCTACGGCGTGGGGGAGGGGAAGGCGAGGTCAGCTGGAGGTGGAGGCCGCGCGGAGGCAAGCGAAGAGGACGGGGTGCGCGCTCTAGAGGGAGCGGACGGCTGCCTCGGTCGCCGCGCCACCGTGGCGCGTGAGGCGAAGCGCGAGAAGCGGGGGTGGAGAAGAGCAGGGGCAAGCGAAAGGGAGGGGCTGGGGGAGTTGGCGGCAGTGGAACGATTAGGATTTGAGCGATGTGGAGGGGACGATCTGAATCCGGGGAGAGGAGTTAGGGTTTGAGCGATGTGAGGGGGTGAGGGCTGAGAGGATGAGGGGGATGAGGGCTGGCGTCGAATTCGGGAGTATCCGACGGTGTTTGATGCATGATCCGCGTGAGATGCCCACAAACCAATCAGAACACATTAAACACTTTGAAGATGTTATGACCATCTAAATTGGTCGTAATTGATTAAACATAAGTTTTTTTACAAGAAAAGCATTTTCTATTTTTGATTGTCAAAGATGGTTTTTTGGTGAAGGACCTACCAAATATTTGTGGCAAAATGGCACCACACCATTTTTAGAAATCCTTAGACCACATTTTATGTCCAATTGACCAAACGATTGGGTGTCAAAAGCTTTGATCCTCCTCTCGTGAAAAAGACAAATTTCTGCCGATTCAGTAGGAAGTGGGTCAAATTTGAACTGCAGTTGCCTCATAGTTTACTCTATTTTTCCCCAAATCATTTTTAGGTACATAAGTATCTATTTAATCACACAAGCACCCAAAGTTTTTGCAAGGTTTAACACCTAGCTACAAACGGTCATGCCTGGTGTGTTGATCGCATGTTGAAACAGGCATAACAATTTCACAAAAAAAATCAAAAAATTGGAATAAACTTGCAACACGACAATTAATTTAAAAAATTTGTTCTTAGAAATGAGCTATCATGTGTGAACGTTCATAGCTTTCAAGCCAAATGATCAATCTTATGGCCACATACATGACATAGTTTGTTTAAATAATCTAATATTGTGCACAAGGGTGCATCTTGGACGGTCAAACAATGTTACCTAAGGAAGTTTTCATTTTCTTTTGACGAAAAATTCATTTTCCATTTTTCGGGTGCCCAAAATGAGTTTTTTGGTGAAAGACCTACCATATTTTGTTGCAAAATTGGACCAAATCAATTTTATATAATACTAGGCCATATTTCATATACAATTTACCAAGTGGTTTGGTGTCAAAACGTTTTGATCCACCTCTCGCAAAAAAGACAAATTTCCGCTGATTCTGTAGGAAATGGGTCAGATTTGAACTGCAGCTGCCTCATAGTTTAATCTTTATTTTTTATAAAAATCATTTTGTGGTACATAAGTATCCTTTTAATCAGAGAAACACCAAAAGGTTTCCCAGATTCAACCACTAGCTAGGAACGGTCATGCCCGTCATTTTGACCGCATATTGAAATGGGCGACATGAAAAATTCAAAAAATAAAGAAATTGGAAAACCTTCGCATTTTGTCATTATATGTGACAAAGTTACCATAAAAATGATAAACTTGTAATACGACAATTATTTTAAAAAAGTGTTCTAAGAAATGAGCTAGCATGTGTGAAGATTCATGGCTTTCAAGCCAAATGGTCAATCTTATGGTCACATTCATGTCATAATTCATTCAAATGATCTAATATTGTGCACGGGGTGCATCTTGGAATGGCAAACAATGTTGCTGAAGAATTTTTTATTTTCTTTGAAAAAAATTCATTTTCCATTTTTCGAGTGCCCAAAATGAGTTTTTTTGTGAAGGACAAACCATCTATTTGTTGCAAAATTGGACCAAATAAATTTTTATAAAATATTAGGCGATATTTAATGTACAATTGACCAAATGGTTGGGTGTCAAAAGCTTTCATCCACCTCTCATGAAAAAGACATATTTCTGGCGATTCAGCAAGAAGTGGGTCAAATTTGAACTACAGCTGCCTCATAGTTTGCTCTTAATTTTTTTCAAAAATCATTTCTAGGTACATAAGTATCTATTTAATCAACGAAAAACCAAAAGTTTTGACCGCATTTTGAAATGGGCATGAAAAATTATTAAAATTGAAAACCTTCGCATTGTGTCAGTATATATTACCAAGTTAGAGGACAAATAACAAACTTATAATACGACAATTATTTAAAAAAAGTTCTCAAAAATGAGATATCACGTGTCATGATTCATGTCTTTGAAGCGAAATGATCAATCTTATGGTCACATTCATGGCATAGTTTGTTCAGATGATCTATTATTGTGCACAAGGTTGCATCTTGGAATGACAAACAATGTTGCCTAAGGAAGTTTTCATTTTTCTTTGGACGAAAATTTCATTTTCCATTTTTCGAGTGCACAAAATAAGTTTTTTGTTGCAAAAATGGACCAAATCAATTTTCTATAATACTAGGCCATATTTAATGTACAATTGACCAAATGGTTTGGTGTCACAAGTTTTTGATCCACCTCTCATAAAAAGACAAATTTTCATCAATTTAGCAAGAAGCGGGTCAAATTTGAACTGTAGTTGCTTTATAGTTTGCTCTTTATTTTTTCCAAAAATCATTTTTAGGTACGTAAGTATCTATTTAATCAAAGATAAATGGTGTGGTGGCGAGACATCGAGGTTTGTATGGTGGCCGAGGGCCCCATCTCCAGAGCACGTAAACTGGTATGCTAGCCGTGCGGTCACCGTGTGACCGTGACATTGCCATGCATTCTGGGTGGCCTAGGCATGTCTGGTGGGTTGGGCACTCCCCCGCAGGCGTTAGGAAGAAGAATACAATAGAAGAATCTCACGAGGAGACTGAACTAAGCTCAAACATGAATTAACAGCCAAGTACTTGATTAGCGGTGGGGGAAATGCACATGGCCAATGGGCCTGATTTTTGTATTAGGATGATCATCTACTAAGGAGATTGTCTTGGCAAATTTGCAGCTCAAATGGAGAAGCCTATGTGGCACTTGCTTTGCAAAGTACCACATTGGATGGAAATATGGATGTTGAAGCTCGGCTCAAATGAATGAATGGATTGAGCTTACATTTGGTGGAGTTTGGTCATTTGGGCATAGGAAAGCATTGTAAAAATTGGATACCATTTGAACATGCCAAAGTGGTACTTCCTTCACAATGCTCTTCTCTGGACAGAAACTTGGGAAAATTATTGAGAGAAATTCGCTAAATGAAATGATCTCAAATTTTGTGGAGGAAAATTATATAGGTAGTAACATGCCCTGGTAAATTTTCATCAATAATTAAGCAATATAAAATATATTTGCTTCACAAACTGAAAATATGACTAGAATAAAAGATTGGATGATGAGCTCACGTGGATTGCTGGATAGAGATCAAATTTTGTGGAGAGTGATGATTTGAGCATGCGGAAGATTTGGAAAAATATCAGATCGTTTGGATATAACTAGCTATTACTTCCTTCACAAAGCTTCTCTTTGTATAGAAACTTTGGAAAATTTCTGAGGAAGATTTACTAGGAAAATGGAGCTGAATATTGTCATGTGACAAAGATTTGGATATGGAAGAGTGCCCAAAAAGTTTGAGGGCAATAGGAGGGGTCTAGATAACACTTGCTTTGTAATGTGCCAATCTGGCCAGAAAATAGAAATTGAAGCTGGGCTCACATAGATGATTGGATTGAGGTGCAATTTGGAAGAGGATGTTAATTTGGGCATATGAAGGCACTTTAAGAATTTGATACCATTTGGATAAATAAAAATGGTACTTCCTTCAGAATGCTCTCCACTAAATAGAAAATTGGGAAAAAATATTGAGGGAAATCAGCTAAATTGAGTGAGCTAAAATTTGGTGGAGGGAGGTTCTATGGGCAGGGTCATGTCCTGGTAAATGTTCATCAATTATAAAGCAATACAAAATATAGTTGCTTCATAAACTGAAAATATTACCAGACACAAAGATTGGATGGTGAGCTCCCATACATTGTTAGATGGGGCTCAAATTTTGTGGAGAGCTCTGATTTGGGCATGAAGAAGATGTGGCAAAAATTCAACTCATTAGGATATGCCTAGCTAGTACTTCCTTCACAAACTTTCTAGCTGAACATAAACTTTGGAAATTTGTTAAGGAAGATTTACTAGGAAAATGGAGGTGAATTTTGTCATGAGGAAATGATTTGGATAGGAAAGAGTGCCCAATGAATTTGAGGGCAATCATGAAAATATAAATAGCACTTCCTTCACAAAGTGTTGTTCGGAATAGAATAGGAAAATGGATATTCCTGAATTATTTTTGAACTAGGCAAGGAAGGTTTTTGGCATATTTGAGGAAGATATGATCCACAGAATTTATGAGCTTTTTTGGGAATTTTGGGAATGACAGAAATGTAGGTTGCTTCACAACCTAGGGCAAAATTTGACACATGGACATGACACATAGGAAAAATTTGACACATAGACAAAACTAATGAGGTGGCGTCTAGTCATAGCAATGCACCACAATTTACAAGGCTATGACCATCTATATTGGTCGTGATCAGCTAGAAATAAGGCAGTGGACCAGTGTTGTGTGCTTTACGACCATTCCATGTAAGGAAATTACGACCTTTCTCACCAAAATGGTCATTATGGTTTAGGTTTTGGAGCCAACCAAACGGCTTATGACCAATTGGTCTCAAATGGTTTTAGATTTATGACCATTTCTTTCAGGGTCACTCGCAGAAGGTCACAAGTTGACATATTTCTTGTTGTGGTCCCACGATGGCCACCGCTACCGCGTCACCGGCATACCCAGCCGGTGTCTTGCTCAGTTCAGCGCAGAGCATCGTCGTGCCCGCCTCTGCTTCATGGAAGCAAAGGAGTTATTCTTCATGTTCGGCTGAAGCATATCCCTCCCGGGCCACTCCGATGAGCGGCGCAACCGGACATAGGGTAGATATGGCGAAGGTGAAGGCCATGGTGACCATCTTACCCACCCCTAAAACCAACTTTCATCCATTCTTCACGGAGGTGGAGGCTACTCTTGCCCTTCTGCTAAAGCATATACGTCTGCGGCTCACGCCAGTCCGATGAGCGGCGGAGCCGAACATAGGGAAGCCATGTTGTGGGAATGTAGATCCGCCGCGGCCAGCACTAGACTAGCATAGGCCGCTATAACTTAGTTGAAATATGTCCGAAATGTAATCAATGTGCTCCGATTTGTATGAAAATCATTTGGTTTGCATGTAATTTGTCTGGTTTAGTTGAAAGGCAGTTTGAAATGTATGCGGGTTATGTTGGATGGACGGGTCCCACATCAGTGTCTGCGGACTTGTCCCCCAGTCCCCCTATCTTCGGACGGATGCCAGAGACAATTTGTGGGTCAGCATTGAAGATGCCCTCACTTTTTTCACTACTACTAGTCGACTCTTCGCCCTCCAATACTTTTATTCAACAGGTGAAGGCATATATGATTGTAAAGATTAGTCAGCCTGGGATTATTCATCGACAAATCCTCCTTAGCGAGCCAGTGAGCCACTAAATTAGTCTAACAGCTAGAGTACCAGTGCTTAAATCCCTGAAAAAAGACTACTCAACTCTCTCATCTCATGCAAAATATGAAAACCAACAAAATTCTCTGGTGCTTGCCATAGTCACTGTATATCTTGACAGTTTGTCTTAATGTGCACCTTATGAATTCCTTCTCATGCACTAGGATCAGTGTGTCATAACACAACACACGTCTAATTTAAACACAATACTTCTACCTTCAAGTGATTTTTGTGGAATTCCTCACAAAAAATTATTTTGTGGAATGGCTTCGTTAAACTTAGATTCAACTTTGTTAGTAAAAGTTTTTAATTACGGTCAAGCTACTACAAGTTCATGAGTCATTAGTTGTGTATGTTCTGTTATGCTTCTATCGGTTGCATGTTTGTTCTAAGCTCGGTGCCTACGTTCCGATTTGGCCCTATCTGTGATTTACTCATTGCTCCAAATCAGACTGTCTTCGTCAAAGGTAGGTTTATTATGGAGCGTGTAGTTGCTTCCCATGAGATTATACATCTTGTTGCTTCCTATAATCAGTCTAGCTTTGTTCTTAAATTATATTATGAGAAGGCCTATGATATGATTAATATGGATTTTCTTTTTGAATTAATTTCTAGTAGAGGATTTATCTCACAATGGATTGCTAAGATTCAATCCCTTTTGGTGGGTGGTTCTATTGGTGTCATAGTTAAAGATGCCAATAGTTATTTTTTGTAGGTGCCAAAGGTGATCGTATATCTCCCTTGCTTTTTAACCTTGTTGCTAATGTTTTTACAAGGATGCTTGTGAAAGTTGCTAGTAAAAATTCTACTTCTAGTCTTTTTCCTTGTATCAAACCCTGCTGGTGTCATTAGTATACAATATGATGATGACACCTTAATATTTGTAAGTCCAAACCTTGACCATGCCAAAAATCTCAAATGGCTCTTGTCCCGTTTTGAGCAACTTACTGGCATGAGAATTAATGTCCACAAATGTGACCTTGTTCCTATTAATATGAGCAGTGGTGATGCTCATATATTTGCTCAAACTTTTGGGTGTAGACTAAATTCTTTCCCTATTAAATACTTAGGTACTCCTTTACATAATTGCAAACTTAGGAAGGCGGACTAACAACCTCTGGTTGATAGCATCATTAAAAGAGCAGCAGGATGGAGGAGCAGACTACTCTCTATGGGAAAGAGAATGATTCTTGTTCAGTCATGCCTTGCTAGCATTCCCTTTTACTTAACGGGTATTATCAAATTCCCTAGATGGGCTACTACCCTTATTAACTCTCAGCTTGATCATTGCTTCTGGGGTAATTAAGAAGGCCATCGTAAGTACCACTTAGCTGCTTGGGCGGCTTTGACCATGAAGATGAAGTTTGGGGGATTAGGGATTACTAATATTGCTAATATGAATCTCTGCCTCTTAGCTTCTTGGTTAAAAGATACCAATTGGATGAGGGAAAGATATGGAAAAACATTGTTGACGCTAAGTATATAACCCAGTCCCAAAACATATTAACTTGTCCTGTTGGGGGTGCCCGCTACCTCTTGAGCACTGCGTTGGTTTTCCCTTGAAGAGGAAAGGGTGATGCTGCAAAGTAGTGTAAGTATTTCCCTCAGTTTTTGAGAACCAAGGTATCAATCCAGTAGGAGGCCACTCGCAAGTCCCTCGTACCTACACAAACAAATAAGAACCTTGCAACCAACGCGATAAAGGGGTTGTCAATCCCTTCATGGCCACTTGCAAAAGTGAGATCTGATAGAGATGATAAGATAATATTTTTGCTATTTTTATGATAAAGATTAAAAGTAAAGATTGCAAAATAAACGGCAACAGAAATAGCTTGTTGACGGGAGATTAATATGATGGAAGATAGACCCGGGGGCCATAGGTTTCACTAGTGGCTTCTCTCAAGATAGCATAAGTATTACGGTGGGTGAACAAATTACTGTTGAGCAATTGATAGAAAAGTGCATAATTATGAGAATATTTAGGTATGATCATGTATATAGGCATCACGTCCGCGACAAGTAGACCGACTCCTGCCTGCATCTACTACTATTACTCCACACATCGACCGCTATCCAGCATGCATCCAGAGTATTAAGTTCATAAGAACAGAGTAACGCATTAGGTAAGATGACATGATGAAGAGGGATAAACTCAAGCAATATGATATAAACCCCATCTTTTTTATCCTCGATGGCAACAATACAATACGTGTCGTTTCCCCTACTGTCACTGGGATCGAGCACCGCATGATTGAACCCAAAGCTAAGCATTTCTCCCATTGCAAGAAGGATCAATCTAGTAGGCCAAACCAAACTGATAATTCGAAGAGACTTGCAAAGATAACCAATCATACATAAAAGAATTCAGAGAAGATTCAAATATTGTTCATAGATAATCTTGATCATAAACCCACAATTCATCGGATCTCGACAAACACACCGCAAAAAGAGTTACATCAAATAGATCTCCAAGAAGATCGACGAGAACTTTGTATTGAGATCAAAAGAGAGAGAAGAAGCCATCTAGCTAATAACTATGGACCCGAAGGTCTGTGGTAAACTACTCACACATCATCGGAGAGGCTATGGTGTTGATGTAGAAGCCCTCCGTGATCGATGCCCCCTCCGGCAGAGCGCCGGAAAAGGCCCCAAGATGGGATCTCACGGGTACAGAAGGTTGCGGCGGTGGAATTAGGTTTTCGTGGTGCTCCTCGATGGTTTGGGGGTACGTAGGTATATATATAGGAGGAAGAAGTAGGTCAGTGGAGCTACAAGGGGCCCACGAGGGTGGAGGGCGCGCCCAGGGGGGTAGGCGCGCCCCCCTGCCTCGTGGCCTCCTCGTATGTTTGTTGACGTCCACTCCAAGTCCTCTGGATCACGTTTGTTCCAAAAATCACGCTCCCGAAGGTTTCATTTCGTTTGGACTCCGTTTGATATTCTTTTTCTGCGAAACACTGAAATAGGCAAAAAAACAGCAATTCACATTGGGCCTTGGGTTAATAGGTTAGTCCCAAAAATAATATAAAAGTGTATAAATAAGCCCATTAAACATACAGAACAGAATATATAATAGCATGGATCAATCAAAAATTATAGATACGTTGGAGACGTATCAAGCATCCCCAAGCTTAATTCCTGCTCGTCCTCGAGTAGGTAAATGATAAAAATAGAATTTTTGATGTGGAATGCTACTTAGCATATTCCTCAGTGTAATTTTCTTTATTGTGGCATGAATGTTCAGATCCAAAAGATTCAAGATAAAAGTTTAATATTGACATAAAAATAATAATACTTCAAGCATACTAGGTAGGTATGGTGGCTGTTTTGAGGAAGATATAAGGAGGTTTATGTGTGATAGAGTGTATCGTATCACGGGGTTTGGATGCACCGGCGAAGTTTGCACCAACTCTCAAGGTGAGAAAGGGCAATGCACGGTACCGAAGAGGCTAGCAATGATGGAAGGTTGAGAGTGCGTATAATACATGGACTCGACATTAGTCATAAAGAACTCACATACTTATTGCAAAAATCTACAAGTCATCAAAAACCAAGCACTACGCGCATGCTCCTAGGGGGATAGATTGGTAGGAAAAGACCATCACTCGTCCCCGACCGCCACTCATAAGGATGATAATCAAAGAACACCTCATGTTTCAAATTTGTTACACAACGTTTACCATACGTGCATGCTACGGGACTTGCAAACTTCAACACAAGTATTTCCCAAATTCACAACTACTCAACTAGCACAACTTCAATATTACAACCTTTATATCTCAAAACAACTATCAAGTATCAAACTTCTCTTAGTATTCAATGCACTTAAAAGTTTTTATCTTGGATGCCTATCATATTAGGACTAATTTTATAACCAAAGCAAATTACCATGCTGTTCTAAAGGACTCTCAAAATAATATAAGTGAAGCATGAGAGATCAATAATTTCTATAAAATATAACCACCACTGTGCTCTAAAAGATATAAGTGAAGCACTAGAGCAAAATTGTTTAGCTCAAAAGATATAAGTGAAGCACATAGAGTATTCTAATAAATTCCGAATAATGTGTGTCTCTCTAAAAAGGTGTGTACAGCAAGGATGATTGTGGTGAACTAAAGAGCAAAGACTCAAATCATACAAGACGCTCCAAGCAAAACACATATCATGTGGTGAATAAAAATATAGCGCCAAGTAAAGTTACCGATGGACGAAGACAAAAGAGGGGATGCCTTCCGGGGCATCCCCAAGCTTAGGCTTTTTGGGTTGTCCTTAGATTTTACCTTGGGGTGCCTTGCGCATCCCCAAGCTTAGGCTCTTGCCACTCCTTGTTCCATAATCCATCAAATCCTTACCCAAAACTTGAAAACTTCACAACACAAAACTTAACAGAAAATCTCGTGAGCTCCGTTAGCGAAAGAAAACAAAACACCACTTGAAGGTACTGTAGTGAACTCATTCTTTATTTATATTGGTGTTAAACCTAATGTATTCCAACTTTTCTATGGTTCATAAACTCCATTACTAGCCATAGATTCATCAAAATAAGCAAACAACACACGAAAAACAGAATCTATCAAAAACAAAACAGTCTGTAGTTATCTGTAACTAACGCAAACTTATGGAACTACAAAAATTCTAAAATAAATTGCTGGATGTTAGGAATTTATCTATTAATCATCTGCAAAAAGAATCAACTAAATAGCACTCTCCAGTAAAAAGTTGAAGCTAATCTCGTGAGCGCTAAAGTTTCTGTTTTTTACAGCAAGATTGCAAAGACTTTCCCCAAGTCTTACCAATGGTTCTACTTGGCACAAACACTAATTAAAACACAAAACCACATCTAAACAGAAGGTAGATGAATTATTTTTCCTAAAACTAACCAAAAAGCAAAAAACTAAAATAAAATTGGGTTGCCTTCCAACAAGCGCTATCGTTTAACGCCCCTAGCTAGGCATAAAGGCAAGGATAGATCTAGGTATTGCCATCTTTGGCTTTTAATTTTTTAGCGGAATCATGCTCGAATCCGGGAGGTTCTTTACGTTTCCCTTCATATTCGACAATTTTTAGATCTAAAGAATCCAACCGCTTATTGCAAAGGGTAATCAACATATTCATGCGGTGGAGATTTCCGCTAACACTCTAAAGAGGTTCAAGAGACTTTTGTAAAATCTTAGTTACTTCGCAAATCTTTTCAAAAACTTGTGTCTCTTCTTGGGTATGTTGTGGCCCCTTTTGTTGAGGTAGTGTTCCCACTACCCCCTCTATGATTTCATGCGCAATACTGGGATCAATTTCAATAAAATTTCGTTTGGCAACACAGTCCAAGAGTTGTCTATGGGGCATATTTAGTCCAACGTAAAAATTCCAAAGCAAGATTCTAAAATCACCTGTAAGGTGCAATTACGATAAGATTCCATCATCCTATACCAAGCATCTTTTAAGTTTTCTCCTTGTCTTTCTTTGAAGTGAAAAACTTCAAACTCGGGAGACAAAGGAGCAGATAAAGGACTAGCCAAGCGGCACACGGGACACAAAAGGCAAGCGAAAAACAAGCGAACAGAAAGAGAGGGCGAATAAAACGGCAAGGGTGAAGTGGGGGAGAGGAAAACAAGAGGCAAATGGCAAATAATGTAATGCGAGGGATAAGAGTTTGTGATAGGTACTTGGTATGTCTTGACTTGTGCGTAGACTCCCCGGCAATGGCGCCAGAAATGGCTCGTTGTCGGGAAATCAAATCTTGACTTGACTTCGTGCACACCTCCCCGGCAACGGCGCCAGAAATCCTTCTTGCGACCTCTTGAGCACTGCGTTGGTTTTCCCTTGAAGAGGAAAGGGTGATGCAGCAAAGTAGCGTAAGTATTTCCCTCAGTTTTTGAGAACCAAGGTATCAATCCAGTAGGAGGCCACTCGCAAGTCCCTCATACCTACACAAACAAATAAGAACCTTGCAACCAACGCAATAAAGGGGTTGTCAATCCCTTCACGGCCACTTGCAAACATGAGATCTGATAGAGATGATAAGATAATATTTTTGCTATTTTTATGATAAAGATTAAAATTAAAGATTGCAAAATAAACGGGAACAGAAATAGCTTGTTGATGGGAGATTAATATGATGGAAGATAGACCCGGGGGCCATAGGTTTCACTAGTGGCTTCTCTCACGATAGCATAAGTATTTGGGTGGGTGAACAAATTACTGTCAAGCAATTGATAGAAAAGTGCATAATTATGAGAATATCTAGGCATGATCATGTATATAGGCATCACGTCCGCGACAAGTAGACCGACTCCTGCCTGCATCTACTACTATTACTCCACACATCGACCGCTATCCAGCATGCATCTAGAGTATTAAGTTCATAAGAACAAAGTAACGCATTAGGTAAGATGACATGATGTAGAGGCATAAACTCAAGCAATGTGATATAAACCGCATCTTTTTATCCTCGATGACAACAATACAATACGTGTCGTTTCCCCTACTGTCGCTGGGATCGAGCACCGCATGATTGAACCCAAAGTTAAGCACTTCTCCCATTGCAAGAAATATCAATCTAGTAGGCCAAACCAAACTAATAATTCGAAGAGACTTGCAAAGATAACCAATCATACATAAAAGAATTCAAAGAAGATTCAAATATTGTTCATAGATAATCTTGATCATAAACCCACAATTCATCGGATCTTGGCAAACACACCGCAAAAAGAGTTACATCAAATAGATCTCCAAGAAGATCGAGAAGAACTTTGTATTGAGATCCAAAGAGAAAGAAGAAGCCATCTAGCTAATAACTATGGACCCGAAGGTCTGTGGTAAACTACTCACACATCATCGGAGAGGCTATGGTGTTGATATAGAAGCCCTCCGTGATCAATGCCCCCTCCGGCAGAGTGCCGGAAAAGGCCCCAAGATGGGATCTCATGGGTACAGAAGGTTGCGGCGGTGGAATTAGGTTTTCGTGGTGCTCCTCAATGGTTTGGGGGTATGTAGGTATATATAGGAGGAAGAAGTAGGTTGGTGGAGCTACGAGGGGCCCACGAGGGTGGAGGGCGCGCCCAGGGGGGTAGGCGCGCCACCTGCCTCGTGGCCTCCTCGTATGTTTCTTGACGTCCACTCCAAGTCCTCTGGATCACGTTTGTTCCAAAAATCACTCTCCCGAAGGTTTCATTCCGTTTGGACTCCGTTTGATATTCTTTTTCTGTGAAACACTGAAATAGGCAAAAAACAGCAATTTGCACTGGGCCTTGGGTTAATAGGTCAGTCCCAAAAATAATATAAAAGTGTATAAATAAGCCCATTAAACATCCAAAACAGAATATATAATAGCATGGAGCAATCAAAAATTATAGATACGTTGGAGACGTATCAATGCCTCACTGATGTCTGCTACGCAACTTTATTCTTGTAGACACGTGTTGGGCCTCCAAGCGTAGAGTTTTGTAGGACAGTAGCAATTTTCCATCAAGTGGTGACCTAAGGTTTATCAATCTGTGAGAGGTGCAGGATGAAGACGGTCCCTCTCAAACGACCCTGCAACCAAATACAAGAAATCTCTTGTGTCCCCAACACACCCAATACAATGGCAAATTGTATAGGTGCACTAGTTCGGTGAAGAGATGGTGATAAAAGTGTAATATTGATGGTAGAAATATATTTTTATAATCTGAATAAATAAGAACAGCAAGGTAGCAAATAGTAAACGGGCACAAAAATGGTATTGCAATGCTTGAAAACAAGGCCTAGGGTCCGTACTTTCACTAGGGCCAGCTCTCAACAATGCTAACATAGTTGGATCATATGATTATCCCTCAAAGTGCAATAAAGAATCACTCCCGAGTTCCTATTAGCAGAGAACAATAGAAAGAAATTGTTTGTAGGGTACGAAACCACCTCAAAGCTATTCTCTCTGATCAATCTATCCTAGAGTTCGTACTAAAATAACTATTCTTTCCGATCGATCTAATCAAGAGTTCGTACCAAAAAAACACCAAAGCAAATTCATATTCATAATACTCAATCCACACAAAGAAGTACAAGGAGACCCCAAAGTTTCTATCGGAGAAAAGATAATAAAAACGTGCATCAACCCCTATGCATAGGTTACCCCAATATCACCGCGGGAATCCGCAAGTTGATTGCCATAACGTATATCAAGTGAATCAATTTGATACCCCATTATCACCTCAAGTATTCATACCGCAAGACATACATAATGTGTTCCCAAATCTGAACATTCAATCCGACATGACAAAACTTCAAAGGGTAAAGATTCAATTCATCACAACAAGAGTATAGAGGGGAGAAACATCATATGATCCATCTATATTAACAAAGCCCATGATATAGATCACGAGAGAGAGAGAGATTAAACACATAGCTACTGGTACAAACCCTCAGCCCCGAGGGTGGACTACTCCCTCCTCATCGTGGTGGCCGCCGAGATGATGTAGATGGCCACCAGAGATGATTCCCCCCTCCGGCAGGGTGCCGGAACGGGCTCCCGATTGGTTTTCGGTGGCTACAGAGGCTTGCGGTGGTAGAACTTCCGATCTAGGTTAACCCCGAAGGGTTTCAGAATATTTTGGAATTTATAGTGCAAAGAGGGGGTGCGGGAGGCCACCGAGTTGGGCACAACCCACCTGGGCGCGCCAGGGGGGCCTGGCGCGCCCTGGTGGGTTGTGCCCCCCTCGGGGCACCCCCAGGTGCTGCTCGGGCCCATCGGGAGTCTTCTGGCCCATAAAAAATCCACAAAAAATTTCACGGTGTTTGGACTCTGTTTAATATTGATTCCTTCGATGTAAAAAACAAGCAAAAAACAGAAACTGGCACTTGGCACTGGGTCAATAGGTTAGTCCCAAAAAGTGATATGAAGTTGCTATAAAATGATTGTAAAACATCCAAGAATGATAAAATAACAACATGAATACTTCATAAACTATAGATACGTTGGAGACGTATCAGCATCCCCAAGCTTAATTTCCTACTCGTCCTCGAGTAGGTAAATGATAAAAGAAATAATTTATGAAGTGTGAATGCTAGCAAAGTGCATAAGTTTGATCAATGATAATTTCAATCACTTTTCCTAGCATCATAATAGCAATTCTTTCTCATAAAACTTATCATGTTATAGTGGCAACCAATTCACATGTTAAGGTTCAAACAATGAATTCTCTTGAAACCCAACAACCTATGTTCTTAGTCACCAAGCAATTGCAATTCAACAGAGTTTAATTAAGAGCTCCACATACTCAACCATCATATAGTCTTCTAGGATTGCTAACACTCACCACGTACACATGAGCAAAACGTTTCAACCGGACACATAAAAAGATAGGGGCTTATTGTTTTGCCTCCCAACGTATTCACCACAAGGGTGCTGTCAACAATAATAACTCATGACACCCATATTCAACTGGACATATGTGCCTAGATCTTTCCTCACCACATGATGCTTGCCAAAGGAGAAAAATAAAAAGGAATAGAGAGAAAAACTTTGACTCTTTGCATAAAAGTAAATACTGAAAAGTAAAAGAGAGGCCCTTCGCAGAGGGAAGCAGAGGTTGCCATGCGCTTATTTGTTTGTATGCTCAACCCCTTAGTGCAAAAGAACGTCACATTATATTGCCCCTTATGATAGCAACCTTTATTATGCAGTCTGTCGCTTTTATTCTTTGCCATCACAAGTTCGTGCAACGCTCAATTTTCTCTTACACTAAATGATCTAACACTTTTAGAAGCAATTTTTATTGCCTTATTGCACCGATGACAACTTACTTGAACGATCTTATTCAATCCCTAGGTAGGTATGGTGGACACTTGAAAATAAGATTTGGGTTTAAAGGTTTTTGGATGCACAAGTAGTATCTCTACTTGGTGCGGAATTTTTGGCTAGCAAAGATGGGGGACAAGCACCACATGTTGAAGGATCTATGACAATATAAATTCTATGTGAATATGAACAAACATAAATCATTACGTTGTCTTCCTTATACAGCGTCAACAATTTTGGCATATAATATTTTTGATGGGGGCTCACAATCACAAAAGATTTCCATGATAGTGTATTTGCATGTGAAAGTTCTCTTCCTTATACTAATTATTCGTGAATTGCTTGTATGACCAATATTCTGATTGTCAAGCCTCAAAAGATTTCACTTTCTAAACCCAATGTGAAGCTACCACTAGGCATGATATGATTTCAACTTCATGACATTCAATTTATTCAACAGTTTACTCATAGGATATAAGTGAAGCACAATAGTAATTTCATAGAAAAGAGCTTCATTGACGGGATGTGCGTGCCGCTTACTTAGCCTCCCAGGCAACTATTTGAGGGCTCTATTTTATTTAAAAACTTTTATATCTAAGTACTTTATTAAAACAGCAAGCAAAACAAAATAAAATGACATTCCAAGGATAGCACACATCATGTGAAGAAGCAAAAACTTAGGCTCAACCGATACTAACCGATAATGGTTGAAAAAAAGGTGGGATGCTGTAACGCCCGGATAATCAAGCTACAGTAATTCTCTGCTAATGATGCCACGTCACTTCGATTACTGTCGCTAATCTCGTGTTAGTTCGAAACCGATTCAAATTCAAATTCAATTAAAGGCAAATAATAAAAGCTTTCAAATATTAAAACCAAATTGTTCAAGTTGTGCCAAATAATGCATAAGTAATTATGTTGGAGAAACCAAACTTTTATATAGTGTTTAACTAGTCTAAAATAAATAAGACAGTAAAAAACAATTAACTAAATGCCTTTTACAATTAATAAAATACTAAACTTTTTATTTTGTCACCAAACTTTTTGTGGCATTGGGGTATTTTGAAACACTAATTTAGGTACTACTTATATATTTTATAAAACAAAAATATATAGAAAATAAAATAGAAAACTAATAAACAGAAGAAAAAGAATAAAAACAGAAAAATAAAAGACAAAAAAATAATAATAGAAGAGAACCCCCCCGGGCTTCGGCCCAGCTGACCACAGGCCCAACTGGGCCAACCCACCAGGCCTAGCCGGCCACTCCCCCCCACTTCCCCTTATCCCTGGACCCCGAAACCCAATCCACCCCACCGACACCCCACGTTCCCCACTCCTCGCACCCACTCCCCCCCGCTGGATCTGGATCGGGGCGCGACGCCCCGACCCCGCCGCCCGACGCCGCACCACTGCCGTCGCCGTCACCGCCTCGCCGGAGCGCTCCCTCACCGGTCTGCCTCCCCCTACGCACGCCGTCGCCGTCGTCCTCCCCAAGCAACACTGCCACGGACCCTGCATCTCGCCGTGAGCCTCGCTCCCTCCCTCTGCCTCACGCGCTCGCGCTCGTCGCCGCAGCCCCCCGCGCGCGCTCACCGCGCTCACTACATCGGCCGCGCGACCCGGCCGAATCGCCCGTGCCACGGCCTCCTCTCCCCCTCCCGCACCATCCCGCACGCTCGCTGCCCGCCCCGCACTGCTCCGCCCGCGCACGCCGCTCAGGGCCGCGCCCCGCGCCCCGCCCCTGTCCGTGCATCGCCGCGCGCACCCCGCGGCCACGCGATGCGCCCGCCAACCTCCTCGCTCCGACCACCACCCGCGGCCGCCTCCTCCCCTGCTGCTTGCTCGCCGCTGACCACCCCCCCTGCTCGCTGTGGGGCTCGGCCGCGCCCCCGCGCCCCTGGTGCTGCTCCCCCGCCTCCCTGCCGTCCTATCGCCGCAGCGCCGTCGGCACCGCGGCCGCCCTGGCCACCGGCCTCGCCTCGCCGCACTCTCTGCGGGCGAGCGCCCGTCCAGGCGCCCACGCCCGCTAGCGATCAAACCCGCCAAGGACCCTAGGGCCAATGACATGTGGGGCCCAGCCCACAGAACCAAAAGAAAAAAAATAAAATAATAATAAATAATAAAAATAAATTTAATGAATTAATTAACTAAATTAATTAAGTTAATTAATCCTGTTTAAATTAATCTAATTAATTAGTTAATTTAATTAAACAGTAAATAATTAGCTAAACCCGAATTAAACTAAGCAGTGTATGACATGCAGGACCCGCACGTCAGTTTGACCCAGTCAACGCCCTGTTGACTGCTGACGTCATGCTGACGTCATGATGACGTCAGCATGCACTGTTCTGGATAATGTTGTATTAAATTAATTAAATAAATTCTAAAAAATGATTAAATCTTTAGAAAATCATATAAAATAATTCGTACCTCGGATGAAAATACTTTCTACATGAAAGTTGCTCAGAACGACGAGATGAATCCGGATACGCAGCCCGTTCGTCCGCCACACATCCCTAGCATAGAAAACTCGCAATTTTTCCCCTCCGATTCATCTGTCCGAAAACGCGAAACACCGGGGATATTTTCCCGGATGTTTCCTCCTTCGCCGGTATCACCTTCCACCGTGTTGGAGCATACCTAGCACCGTGTATTGCCATGTTATGTTTTGTGATGCTTTGTTTGCTCCGTATTTACTGTTTCTTCCCCCTCTTCTTCTCCGGTAGACCCCGAGACCGGCGCTGATGCCGCTGAGTACGACTACGTCACCGACGACCCTTCTTCCTGTACAACAGAGCTTCCAGGCAAGCCCCCCCTTGATCACCAGATATCGCCTATTCTTCTCTATACCGCTTGCATTAGAGTAGTGTAGCATGTTACTGATTTCGGTTAATCCTATTCTGTTGCATAGCCTGTCATTGTTGCTACAGTTGTTACCCTTACCTGCTATCATACTGCTTAGTATAGGATGCTAGTGTTCCATCAGTGGCCCTACACTCTTGTCCGTCTGCCATGCTATACTATTAGGCCGTGATCACTTCGGGAGGTGATCACGGGTATATACTATATACTTTATATACATGACACATGTGGTGACTAAAGTCGGGTCGGCTCGTTGAGTACCCGCAAGTGATTCTGATGAGGGGGCTGAAAGGACAGGTGGCTCCATCCCGGTAGAGGTGGGCCTGGGTTCCTGACGGCCCCCGACTGTTACTTTATGGCGGAGCGGCAGGGCAGGTTGAGACCACCTAGGAGAGAGGTGGGCCTGGCCCTGGTCGGCGTTCGCGGATACTTAACACGCTTAACGAGATCTTGGTATTTGATCTGAGTCTGGCCATTTGGTCAATCCGCACTAACCAACTACGCGGGAACAGTTATGGGCACTCGACGTCCTAGTATCAGCCGAAGCTCTTTTTGACGTCAACGACGGAGCGGTGCGCGCCGGATTGGACTGGAACACCTGCTAGGCTAGGTCTGCTTCCGGCCCCCTCGCAACATGCAGGTGTGCAATGGGCGATGGGCCCAGACCCCTGCGCGCATAGGATTTAGACCGGCGTGCTGACCTCTCTGTTGAGCCTAGGTGGGGCTGCGACGTGTTGATCTTCCGAGGCCGGGCATGACCCAGAAAAGTGTGTCCGGCCAAATGGGATCGAGCGTGTTGGGTTATGTGGTGCACCCCTGCAGGGAAGTTTATCTATTCGAATAGCCGTGTCCCTCGGAAAAAGGACGACCCGGAGTTGTACCTTGACCTTGTGACAACTAGAACCGGATACTTAATAAAATACACCCTTCCAAGTGCCAGATACAACCCGGTGATCGCTCTCTAATAGGGCGACGAGGAGGGGATCGCCGGGTAGGATTATGCTATGCGATGCTACTTGGAGGACTTCAATCTACTCTCTTCTACATGCTGCAAGATGGAGATGGCCAGAAGCGTAGTCTTCGACAGGACTAGCTATCCCCCTCTTATTCTGGCATTCTGCTATTCAGTCCACTAATATGGCCCTTTACACATATACCCATGCATATGTAGTGTAGCTCCTTGCTTGCGAGTACTTTGGATGAGTACTCACGGTTGCTTTCCTTCCTCTTTTCCCCCTTTCCTTTCTACCTGGTTGTCGCAACCAGATGCTGGAGCCCAGGAGCCAGACGCCACTGTCGACGATGACTCCTACTACACTGGAGGTGCCTACTACTACGTGCAGCCCGCTGACGACGACCAGGAGTAGTTAGGAGGATCCCAGGCAGGAGGCCTGCGCCTCGTTCGATCTGTATCCCAGTTTGTGCTAGCCTTCTTAAGGCAAACTTGTTTAACTTATGTTTGTACTCAGATATTGTTGCTTCCGCTGACTCGTCTATGATCGAGCACTTGTATTCGAGCCCTCGAGGCCCCTGGCTTGTATTATGATGCTTGTATGACTTATTTATGTTGTAGAGTTGTGTTGTGATATCTTCCCGTGAGTCCCTGATCTTGATCGTACACATTTGCGTGCATGATTAGTGTACGATCAAATTGGGGGCGTCACAAGTTGGTATCAGAGCCAACTGCCAGGAATCCCCCTTCCCAACCCCTTGGCCGAAGTTGAGTCTAGTTATTGCAAAACTTTTACTAACATGGCTGTGTGGCTTACGGGCGCACGTCGCCATTGGGTGGTAGTAGGATCTTTTTATTCCTCGTCTATACTCTGGGATTATGATCTCTCTTCTATTCGGGTTAAATGATTTCTAAAATCTAACTTTAGGTTCTCGAAAACACTTTCTCCTGGAGAGCCCCTTCGGTCCAGATGATTGCCGGCTGCACCAGAAGATTTCGAAGTTACTCTCCGATACTCTTTTGAGACTTTGTGCCCGTTGCTTTTGCAATTCCCTACCACCGAAATATCCCTATGGATAAATACTTACACTTGCCATTCTTACTTTCATTCCTAGTTGCTCTTGTTATTACAAGATGCATCAAAATATACTCCAACTTTTTAAGAATCCTTGAGCTTACTGCCTTGCAGTTCTTTGCCACATGAATACCTCCTACGGATAAATCCTATCACTTGCCGAGTATCCGCTCATCCCAGTTATTCATGTGTTTCACAAACGTCTTCAAAATACTATTCGATCCTCCGAAAATCCTTAGCAGCTTTATTGCTCTGCAATACTTGTCTGCTTGCATTATGGATGCTTCCCATATGTCTGGCAATATTCATTAGTCCCCTTTGACACCGTCATTTTGATCCTATTGATTCAACATGAGTGCGAATGCACGCAATCATCAGTTGATCCTTTTAAATTATCTTTCCGGCTCAGATGTCATTTTGAAGATGAGCTGGTTATCGACCCATCAAATTGCCGTCGATTGTACCCCTATGTCTATTCAACTTATCCATTCTCAATCAGACCGTTGGCTTCTGATCCCTTGATTTGGAAATGATAATTCCTTTGCATTTGATCTTTGAATTAGTCCGTTGTTTCTATAATCTGATCTCCTTGCATTCTTTCTTTCTCTGATTGTGTGTCGATGCTCACATCAGCTCCGTTATGGACTGTCAGATCCTTTGTTAGATTTTTATCCAACACTGTCCTTCATTATCATTAGCCTTGTGAGCCTTTTCTCGGATACGTAATGCCCTTTGTAAATTGTATCCTCTGCTTCTCAACCATGCTCTCCTTCTGAGCTTGTATTATTTACTCTGAAGTTTGTGGTATATGTTCCTAAGATGCCCCGATGGGTTGAACCAATGCCTTCCCTAATCTGTGTGAGCCCGGCAGATTTCACGGGTCATACTTATCTGGTATTGCACCAGGTAAAACTTTCAACAACTAATGTCATTTTCGAAATACGAGAGGTGAATGGAAGGTGATACATTGAAGAAGTGGGAGTTGACCTTGAACTTGTGTTCATGCTCATGGACCCGATGTGGAACTTATCATGGAAGCTTCTTGCAAAATATTTAATCATTTGGGTAATTCTTTTGGTGTCATTAAATTGGATCCCCTGCAGCTATGGTTCCGACCATATTCTTCTTCTTTGATCCCATTTCTCAGACAAGTTGAAGTACTTGTCTTCTGCAGGTCGATACATCTATCCAACCACTATTCTGCTCTACCTTCGAGTATACCCTCAGGCATCTCGAGAATATCACGGCTTCTTATGAAGTCTTCATCAACTATTATTCTCGCCGATTCCAGTGCCCCTGGGTTATGAGTTAATAGTCATTTGAGAACACCGATAAGTGAATCGATTCAGCACGCCGATTCAATAACTCTATTCGTGGCTTATGAGTTTAATAATCCTTCAAGTCATTCCTAGCCTGATTGGCTATATCATTATCGTGCTAAATTTTAACCGTGCCACCCGTTCCTTATTACCGGAGCACATCTTTCGACAATAAGCTAAGCTTACGTCGATTTCCTTGTCTTATCGTTTCACCTCGAACACAATCTGGATTCTGAGTTTATGACGTGCCCTTGGTTCCAATAACCCTTCGCTTCATCATTCCTTTGGCCTGATGTCGTCGCTGATTAATACATCTTCATGAAATCTCTCGACAAATGTGTCATGATCATCATCAACCTTATGAGCTCTTCCAGGATATCAATCGGATTCATGATGAGAAATACCATCCTTGCCCTCGATGAATTGTGTTATCATCGGCCACTTTATTGCCTTCCCTCCAACACAAACTTGTTTGTGTTTTGTGTTATACCTTGAGTTCCTTGCTATCCAGCATTTGTTCTTCTTTACCTTGGAATATTACCACCTTTTATGTCAAGAATGTCGTGGGAATTTTACCACCTCTTTAGAATTATTGATACTACTTCTCACCATCACCATTCCTTCTTGGCCCCGTGTTGTTTCCAATCGAAAAACCGACAATTGAACTTGGATGTGCGAATTCAAAACTTCTAGCGGTCCTATTGCTTTGAAGTTAATGGTCGACATTTCATTCTTAGACCATTGGTTATCGAATCACCATTCTAAGCATTGATCGTACTACCTAAGCCCATATTTCGGGTGCACTTTTCAACCAATGTTTAATTGTCTATGTTTTCCTCGAGCATACCTCATTATATCATTTGATCCGACAAATGTTATCTCCTTGTTCACATAATTGTGGAAGTCCATCTTTTGGAAATCCCAATGAATTGTTGCTGAGATCATCAGCCACCTCCTCGTCCTCTCCTTGGTTTAATGATGACGAACCCTTGTCTCAGAACTCGCTTCCTTGGTTCAATTCCCGAGAATCTTACAATGCCGTCGCGACAATTTGGGTTGCACCTTTCCTCTCAGGCATCCTGAGTCTGAGTTATCCTGACACCAATCAAATCTAAATCTCGGTCAGATATGATGGTTGGAACATATTTCCAAGAGTTATAACATCTTTACATGACCGGGTAAGGTGATGTCATGCCTAGCACACATGGCCGGAGCACCTAGTGTTATAGTTTCCTTTTCTGCAAGGTTATCCATTCATCCATGAGGAAATTGTAAGACTTATTCTACAAGTTGTTCCTGATGGATCCTTCCTGCATCCAAAGTCCGACCTTTGCTTGAAGACCATGTCAATGCTATCTCAGAGCTTGTCTGTGGTACTCCGATTTTCAACAAGAACATTTGAAGCCCAATGCTAAATGTTTCTTGCTCAATTATCCAAACACCGTTGTATGGATAATGGCATGGAATTTCTCTTCCTTTTCCTAAAGGGTTTTCTACGTTATATCCTGTCATGGATATCATGCTCTGCTTGTCCTTGGGAAGGATATACCCTTGAAATATGTGATTTAACACATTTTCCTTTCCATTCTTCTGCCAATCTGATAATCATATTTTCCTTTCCATTGTTTGGTTTAACCTTTCTTGTGATCTATATGATCTAAGTAGTAACATTTTCCTGCTTATGGAAACACCTCGTTGTACAATTCTGTCAGCAAGACCCTGTTACTATTGTTGATGACATTCCGGTAGCCACCGATGGACGAGAACTTTGCCTATTGGTCCGCCTCGTTCAACGAGCAGGAAAATGGTTCTCTTCGTCCCTCGCCCTTGGTACTGATGTTGTTGCCGACATAACTGATAGGCTATCTCTGACATACCTTGCTTACATGATCGTGCAAGACGTCATCGCCCTTCCTACTTTTAACCCACATGGTGGGCCCATAACCCACAGTTCCACAGGATCGAAACCTGACTCTCCTGTACCCCCTGATGTCAAAGTTATTCCTCGCGCTTGACTTATGTAATTCACGGGCCACCTGCCAAGTGGTCTACTCTGGTATCAGACGCAATGCTTATTCTCGTTGTTCTGAACCCCCTTCACCTTCTGATTAGGCCATCCAACGATTGCCTGCCCATTGGAAACTTCTCATGGTACCTTCTTACTTTGCTCTCGAAATGTTCTTAAGTTTCAGTTCGAGAGTTACTTTCTGCCTCCTTCCCCCGATGTTAGCTACCAGGTAGTCAACCTTACAGAGGTCCATTCTTCCGGAATAACCACCCCTTTATTCTTTCGTAAGTACGACGGAGTTCCCGAAGAAAGGATGCCGACTTCATCATGATGACATGAAGCAGAGAAATGGAGACATCAACGTAATGGATCGACCTCTTCGAGAAGAGCAACCAAGACCGAGAGGATTCGTTAAAATTTTGTAACCAGATCTTTCCCCCTTACTCTACCTCTTAAATCTCGGGACGAGATTTCTTGTAGTGGAGGAGATTTGTAACGCCCGGATAATCAAGCTACATTAATTCTCTGCTAATGATGCCACGTCACTTCGATTACTGTCGCTAATCTCGTGTTAGTTCGAAACCGATTCAAATTCAAATTCAATTAAAGGCAAATAATAAAAGGTTTCAAATATTAAAACCAAATTGTTCAAGTTGTGCCAAATAATGCATATGTAATTATGTTGGAGAAACCAAACTTTTATATAGTGTTTAACTACTCTAAAATAAATAAGAAAGTAAGAAAACAATTAACTAAATGCCTTTTACAATTAATAAAATACTAAACTGTTTTATTTTGTCACCAAACTTTTTGTGGCATTGGGGTATTTTGAACACTAATTTAGGTACTACTTATATATTTTATAAAACAAAAATATATAGAAAATAAAATAGAAAACTAATAAACAGAAGAAAAAGAATAAAAACGAAAAAAAAAGACAAAAAAATAATAATAGAAGAGAACCCCCCGGGGCTTCGGCCTAGCTGACCACAGGCCCAACTAGGCCAACCCACCAGGCCTAGCCGGCCACTCCCCCCTACTTCCCCTTATCCCTGGACCCCGAAACCCAATCCACCCCACCGACACCCCACGTTCCCCACTCCTCGCACCCACTCCCCCCCGCTGGATCTGGATCGGGGCGCGACGCCCCGACCCCGCCGCCCGACGCCGCACCACTGCCGTCGCCGTCACCGCCTCGCCGGAGCGCTCCCTCACCGGTCTGCCTCCCCCTACGCACGTCGTCGCCGTCGTCCTCCCCAAGCAACACTACCACGAACCCTGCATCTCGCCGTGAGCCTCGCTCCCTCCCTCTCCCTCGCGCGCTCGCGCTCGTCGCCGCAGCCCCCGCGCGCGCGCTTACCACGCTCACTACATCGGCCGCGCGCCCCGGCCGAATCGCCCGTGCCACGGCCTCCTCCCCCTCCCGCACCGTCCCGCACGCTCGCTGCCCGCCCCGCACTGCTCCGCCCGCGCACGCCGCTCAGGGCCGCGCCCCGCGCCCCGCCCCTGTCCGCCGCGCGCACCCCGCGGCCACGCGATGCGCCCGCCAACCTCCTCGCTCCGATCACCACCCGCGGCCGCCTCCTCCCCTGCTGCTTGCTCGCCGCCGACCACCCCCCTGCTCGCCGCTGCTGCTCGCTGCGGGGCTCGGCCGCGCCCCCGCGCCCCTGGTGCTGCTCCCCCGCCTCCCTGCCGCCCTATCGCCGCAGCGCCGTCGGCCACCGCGGCCGCCCTGGCCACCGGCCTCGCCTCGCCGCACTCTCTGCGGGCGAGCGCCCGTCCAGGCGCCCACGCCCGCTAGCGATCAAACCCGCCAAGGCCCCTAGGGCCAATGACATGTGGGGCCCAGCCCACAGAACGAAAAGAAAAAAATAAAATAATAATAAATAATAAAACTAAATTTAATGAATTAATTAACTAAATTAATTAAGTTAATTAATCCTATTTAAATTAATCTAATTAATTAGTTAATTTAATTAAATAGTAATTAATTAGCTAAACCCGAATTAAACTAAGCAGTGTATGACATGCGGGACCCGCACGTCAGTTTGACCCAGTCAACGCCCTATTGACTGCTGACGTCATGATGACGTCAGCATGCACTGTTCTGGATAATGTTGTATTAAATTAATTAAATAAACTCTAGAAAATGATTAAATCTTTAGAAAACCATATAAAATAATCCGTATCTCAGATGAAAATACTTTCTACATGAAAGTTGCTCAGAACGACGAGATGAATCCGGATACGCAGCCCGTTCGTCCGCCACACATCCCTAGCATAGCAAACTCGCAACTTTTCCCCTCCGATTCATTTGTCCGAAAACGCGAAACACCGGGGATATTTTCCCGGATGTTTCCCCCTTCGCCGGTATCACCTTCCACCGCGTTGGAGCATACCTAGCACCGCGTATTGCCATGTTATGTTTTGTGATGCTTTGTTTGCTCCGTATTTACTGTTTCTTCCCCCTCTTCTTCTCCGGTAGACCCCGAGACCGGCGCTGATGCCGCTGAGTACGACTACGTCACCGACGACCCTTCTTCCTGTACAACAGAGCTTCCAGGCAAGCCCCCCCTTGATCACCAGATATCGCCTATTCTTCTCTATACCGCTTGCATTAGAGTAGTGTAGCATGTTACTGATTTTGGTTAATCCTATTCTGTTGCATAGCCTGTCATTGTTGCTACAGTTGTTACCCTTACCTGCTATCATACTGCTTAGTATAGGATGCTAGTGTTCCATCAGTGGCCCTACACTCTTGTCCGTCTGCCATGCTATACTACTAGGCCGTGATCACTTCGGGAGGTGATCACGGGTATATACTATATACTTTATATACATGACACATGTGGTGACTAAAGTCGGGTCAGCTCGTTGAGTACCCGCAAGTGATTCTGATGAGGGGGCTGAAAGGACAGGTGGCTCCATCCCGGTAGAGGTGGGCCTGGGTTCCTGACGGCCCCCGACTGTTACTTTATGGCGGAGCGGCAGGGCAGGTTGAGACCACCTAGGAGAGAGGTGGGCCTGGCCCTGGTCGGTGTTCGCGGATACTTAACACGCTTAACGAGATCTTGGTATTTGATCTGAGTCTGGCCATTTGGTCAATCCGCACTAACCAACTACGCGGGAACAGTTATGGGCACTCGACGTCCTGGTATCAGCCGAAGCTCTTTTTGACGTCAACGACGGAGCGGTGCACGCCGGATTGGACTGGAACACCTGCTAGGCTAGGTCTGCTTCCGGCCCCCTCGCAACGTGCAGGTGTGCAATGGGCGATGGGCCCAGACCCCTGCGCGCATAGGATTTAGACCGGCGTGCTGACCTCTCTGTTGAGCCTAGGTGGGGCTGCGACGTGTTGATCTTCCGAGGCCGGGCATGACCCAGAAAAGTGTGTCCGGCCAAATGGGATCGAGCGTGTTGGGTTATGTGGTGCACCCCTGCAGGGAAGTTTATCTATTCGAATAGCCGTGTCCCTCGGAAAAAGGACGACCCGGAGTTGTACCTTGACCTTATGACAACTAGAACCGGATACTTAATAAAATACACCCTTCCAAGTGCCAGATACAACCCGGTGATCGCTCTCTAATAGGGCGACGAGGAGGGGATCGCCGGGTAGGATTATGCTATGCGATGCTACTTGGAGGACTCCAATCTACTCTCTTCTACATGCTGCAAGATGGAGATGGCCAGAAGCGTAGTCTTCGACAGGACTAGCTATCCCCCTCTTATTCTGGCATTCTGCTGTTCAGTCCACTAATATGGCCCTTTACACATATACCCATGCATATGTAGTGTAGCTCCTTGCTTGCGAGTACTTTGGATGAGTACTCACGGTTGCTTTCCTTTCTCTTTTCCCCCTTTCCTTTCTACCTGGTTGTCGCAACCAGATGCTGGAGCCCAGGAGCCAGACGCCACTGTCGACGACGACTCCTACTACACTGGAGGTGCCTACTACTACGTGCAGCCCGCTGACGACGACCAGGAGTAGTTAGGAGGATCCCAGGTAGGAAAACTGCGCATCGTTCGATCTGTATCCCAGTTTGTGCTAGCCTTCTTAAGGCAAACTTGTTTAACTTATGTCTGTACTCAGATATTGTTGCTTCCGCTGACTCGTCTATGATCGAGCACTTGTATTCGAGCCCTCGAGGCCCCTGGCTTGTATTATGATGCTTGTATGACTTATTTATGTTGTAGAGTTGTGTTGTGATATCTTCCCGTGAGTCCCTGATCTTGATCGTATACATTTGCGTGCATGATTAGTGTACGGTCAAATCGGGGGCGTCACAGATGCCTACCGGGGCATCCCCAAGCTTAGATGCTTGAGACTTCTTGAAATGTTATGTTGGGGTGCCTTGGGCATCCCCAAGCTTGAGCTTTTGTGTCTCCTTAATTCCTCTCATATCACGGTTTTCCTAAATCTCAAAAGCTTCATCCACACAAAACTCAACAAGAACTCATGAGATAAGTTAGTACAAACCAATGCAAAAACCATATCATTCTCTACTGTAGCAAATCACTAAAATTATTATTCAACATTTCATACTAAATGCCTCTGCATATTTAATACTCCTATCCTCAAATAGAATCATTAAACAAGCAAACATATGCAAACAATGCAAACATAACAGCAATCTGCCAAAACAGTACAGTCTGTAAAGAATGCAAGAGTATCAATACTTATTCAACTCCAAACATTATGAAAATTTACCACACTGTAGAAAATTTATCAGAGCTTAATATGCAAAAAGTTTCAACATTTTATCACATACTGACTTTTCTAGGGGATTTTTGCAACAGCGGTAAACTTTCTGTTTTCAAACAGTAACATGTATACCTGTAAAATAAGCATGGCAAAGGCTATCAATGCCACTTTTATTGAAATAAAAGATGCAAAGCATTATTATAAATAACAGCAAGCAAATTCTAACAAAATAAATTGACGCTCCAAGCAAAACACATATCATGTGATGAATGAAAACATAGCTCCAAGTGAGGTTACCGATATTGTTGGAGACGAAAAATGGGATGCCTTCCGGGGCATCCCCAAGCTTAGTTGCTTGGATCTTCCTTGGATATTACCTTGGGGGTTCCTTGGGCATCCCCAAGCTTATGGTCTTGTCACTCCTTATTCTCCTCATATCGACATCTCACCCAAAACTTAAAAACTTCAATCACACAAAACTTAACGGAACTTTGTGAGATAGGTTAGTATGATAAAGAGCAAACCATTCCACTTTTGGTATTGTCAAAGACAAGATTCATAATTGTTCTCACACAATGCCTACTGTAGCATATCATTTCTACAATTTATATTTAGCAATATAAGCCATAAAAACTAGAAGACAAGCAAACTATGCATTGAAAACAAAATCTGTCAAAAATAGAACAGCCTGTAGTGATCTGTATTCAAACCATACTTCTGCTACTCCAAAAATTCTGAAACTTTAGGACCATGTGAGCAATTTTTATATTAATCTTCTGCAAAAAGAATCAACTCAAAATAACCCTTCAGTTAAAAATGAGAATTATTTTCGTGAGCGCATAAGTTTCTGTTTTTCAGCAAGATCAAATCAACTATCGCCCAACATGATCCCAAAGGCTTTACTTGGCACTTTATGGAAACGAAAGCTATAAAACATGATTACTACAGAAGCATAATCATGTGAACACACAAAAACAGTTGGTAAAAGTGTTGGGTTGTCTCCCAACAAGCGCTTTTCTTTAATGTCTTTTAAGCTAGGCATGAAGATTTCAATGATGCTCGCATAAAAAATAAGAATTGAAACATAAAGAGAGCATCATGAAGCATATGACTAGCACATTTAGGTCTAACCCACTTCCTATGCATAGGGATTTTGTGAGCAAAAAACTTATGGGAACAAGAATCAACTAGCATAGGAAGGCAAATCAAGTGTAAATTCAAAACAATCAACACATAGAGAAGAAACTTGATTTTATTGAGATATGCAAGGGCATAAGTTCCTTTCTCATAATAATTTTCAGAGGAATCATGAATGGATTCAAAAATATAACTCACATACAGAACTCTTTTCATGATGCACAAGCATAGAAGATTTATTACTCTTTATGGCATACATGTCATCATAATAATCATCATAGATAGCAACTTTATTGACATAGTCAATTGAAACCTCTTCCAAAATAGTGGATGTATCACTAAATAAACTCATGACCTCTCCAAATCCACTTTCATCAATATAATCATCATAAATAGGAGGCATTCTATCATCATAATAAATTTTCTTATCGAAAGTATAAGGAATCAAAGGATCATATTCATTAAGCAAAGCATCCCCAAGCTTAGGACACACATTATTTCCAGCAAATAAATCTTCAAACAAATCACACTCATCAAACATAGCATCCCCAAGCTTGTGGTTTTGCATATCATCACAATCATCTTATCAATAGCATGAATGGCACCAATAGTAAAGCAAACATTATTCGCATATTGTTCCAAGCAAGTGCTATTTTTTTTCAAAATCATAAGGGGTATCGTTATCTTCCCAATCATAATCATTACAAAATGTAGTAGGTATCACAAAATCATACTCAATATCATCATCCTCCATCAACATATTTAATTCACTTTCATGAGGCACAATGGTGATAGGAGTAACATTATTTGGGAGAGATACCTTTTTACCTTTATTCTTTCTTCTTTTCTTCTTCTTCACCACATCATGTGTGGGTTTAATTAATTTTTTCAAGCTTCTTGTTGAAGAGATTGATTGGATAGGAAGCTCCTCCTCGTTACCTGATTCATCATAATAAACACTAGGAGGGTTTTGTGAAACATTTTCCCTTTCATTAGTACTCTCTTCATATTCTATTTGTTTCCTTGTCTTTAGATAGTTGGAAATATAAGGATTCTCAATGCAATTTACCGTACAAAACATATAAATTTCCTCTAGATCAAAATCAAGAAATCTCTCAAGATTAAATTTTGGAATACTCTCAGTTATACGTTTCATTTCTTCATACCCCAAAAGAAGACTAAGCTCTTTATCATGCTCAAGGGTAATCAAGTTATCACAATTTTTGGACACGATTTGATCATGAAAGAACTTGCATTGGAGATTTAAATGACCATGTTCATTGCAAAGTTCACAAGGATGGCAAAAAAATTAAATCTTTCAGCACAATCATCTAGCCTCTCTTGCAACTTTTTTGTTTATAAATATTTATGCTTCTTACAAAATCTATTTTTCCTTTTTTGGTGTGGAATTGCACTCCCAATTCACTCCGCAAAAAGTGACATGCTTATAAGAAGCATTTTTGTCATGACTTGTGCAATCATCATTAGCATTTTGGACATTCAAAGAATTCACACTAACAACATTGCAATCATGTTCATCATTCAAATATTTTGTGCTAAGCATTTTATTGACTTCTTCTTCTAACAATTGAGCACAATTTTCCGAACCATCATTTTCAAGAAAGATATTATAAAGATGATCAATAATATGATGCAACCTAAATTCCATTTTTAGTTTTCTTTTATGAACCAAACTAGTGATAAAACAAGAAACTAAAAGATTCAATTGCAAGATCTAAAGATATACCTTCAAGCACTCACCTCCCTGGCAATGGCGCCAGAAAAGAGCTTGATGTCTACTACGCAACTTTATTCTTGAAGACACGTGTTGGGCCTCCAAGCGCAGAGTTTTGTAGGACAATAGCAATTTTCCCTCAAGTGGATGACCTAAGGTTTATCAATCCGTGAGAGGTGTAGGATGAAGATGGTCTCTCTCAAACGACCCTGCAACCAAATACAAGAAATCTCTTGTGTCCCCAACACACCCAATACAATGGCAAATTGTATAGATGCACTAATTTGGCGAAGAGATGATGATAGAAGTGTAATATTGATGGTAGAAATATATTTTTATAATCTGAATAAATAAAAACAGCAAGGTAGAAAATAGTAAACGGGCACAAAAACGGTATTGCAATGCTTGAAAACAAGGCCTAGGGTCCGTACTTTCACTAGTGCCACCTCTCAACAATGCTAACATAGTTGGATCATATGATTATCCCTCAAAGTGCAATAAAGAAGCACTCCCGAGTTGCAATTAGCGGAGAACAAAAGATAGAAATTGTTTGTAGGGTACGAAACCACCTCAAAGTTATTCTCTCCGATCAATCTATCCTAGAGTTCGTACTAAAATAACGCAAGCTATTCTTTCCGATCGATATAATCAAGAGTTCGTACCAAAATAACACCAAAGCAAATTCATATTCATAATACTCAATCCACACAAAGAACTACAAGGAGACCCCAAAGTTTCTATCGGAGAAAAGATAATAAAAACGTGCATCAATCCCTAGGCATAGGTTGCCCCAATATCACCGCGGGAATCCGCAAGTTGATTGCCATAATGTATATCAAGTGAATCAATATGATACCCATTATCACCTCAAGTATTCATACCGCAAGACATACATCATGTGTTCCCAAATCTAAACATTCAATCCGACATGACAAAACTTCAAACGGTAAAGATTCAATTCATCACAACAAGAGTATAGAGAGGAGAAACAACATATGATCCATCTATATTAACAAAGCCCATGATATAGATCACGAGAGAGAGAGAGAGAGAGAGAGAGATTAAACACATAGCTACTGGTACAAACCCTCAGCCCCGAGGGTGGACTACTCCCTCCTCATCGTGGTGGCCGCCGGGATGATGAAGATGGCCACCGGAGATGATTCCCCCTCCAGCAGGGTGTCGGAACGGGCTCCCGATTGGTTTTCGGTGGCTACAGAGGCTTGCGGTGGAGGAACTTCCGATCTAGGTTAACCCCGAAGGGTTTCGGAATAATTGGGAATTTTTAGTGCAAAGAGGGGGTGCGGGACGCCACCGAGGTGGGCACAACCCACCTGGGCGCGCCCTGGTGGGTTGTGCCCCCCTCGGGGCATGCCCCACGTGCTGCGCTGGCCCATCGGGAGTCTTCTGGCCCATAAAAATCCACAAAAAGTTTCGCGGTGTTTGGACTCCGTTTAATATTGATTTCCTGCGATGTAAAAAACAAGCAAAAACAGGACTGGCACTTGGCACTGGGTCAATAGGTTAGTCCCAAAAAATGATATAAAGTTGCTATAAAATGATTATAAAACATCCAAGAATGATAAAATAATAGCATTAATACTTCATAAATTATAGATACGTTGGAGACGTATCACTCACCTATTTGGAAGGGTATTGATACATCTCCAACGTATCTATAACTTTTTATTGTTCCATGCTATATTATATTATGTTTTGGATGTTTAATGGGCTTTATTATACACTTTTATATTATTTTTGGGACTAACCTATTAACCGGAGGCCCAACCCAAATTGCTGTTTTTTGCCTATTTCAGAGTTTCGCAGAAAAAGAATATCAAACGGAGTCCAACCGGAATGAAACCTTCGGGAACGTGATTTTCGGAACAAACTTGATCCAAAGGACTTGGATTCTACGTAAAGAAATCAACGAGGAGAGCACGAGGCAGGGGGGCGCGCCTACCCCCAGGCGCGCCCTCCACCCTCATGGGGCCCACGTTGCTCCACCGACGTACTTCTTCCTCCTATATATACCTACGTACCCACAAACCATCAGAGGCATCCACGAAAACCTTATTCCACCGCCGCAACCTTCTGTACCCGTGAGATCCCATCTTGGGGCCTTTTCCGGCGTCCTGCCGGAGGGGGCATTGATCACGGAGGGCTTCTACATCAACACCATAGCCTCTCCGATGATGTGTGAGTAGTTTACCTCAGACCTTCGGGTCCATAGTTATTAGCTAGATGGCTTCTTCTCTCTCTTTGGATCTCAATACAAAGTTCTCCTCGATTCTCTTGGAGATCTATTCGATGTAATCTTATTTTGCGGTGTGTTTGTCGGGACCGATGAATTGTGGGTTTATGATCAAGTTTATCTATGAACAATATTTGAATCTTCTCTTAATTCTTTTATGTATGATTGGTTATCTTTGCAAGTCTCTTCGAATTATCTGTTTTGTTTGGCCTACTAGATTGATCTTTCTTGCAATGGGAGAAGTGCTTAGCTTTGGGTTCAATCTTGCGGTGTCCTTTCCCAGTGACAGCAGGGGCAACAAGGCACGTATTGTATTGTTGCCATCGAGGATAACAAGATGGGGTTTATATCATATTGCATGAGTTTATCCCTCTACGTCATGTCATCTTGCTTAAAGCGTTACTCTATTCTTATGAACTTAATACTCTAGATGCATGCTGGATAGTGGTCGATGTGTGGAGTAATAGTAGTAGATGCAGGCAGGAGTCGGTCTACTTGTTACGGACGTGATGCCTATATACATGATCATACCTAGATATTCTCATAACTATGCTCAATTCTATCAATTGCTCGACAGTAATTTGTTCACCCACCGCAATACTTATGCTCTTGAGAGAAGCCACTAGTGAAACATATGGCCCCCGGGTCCATTTTCCATCATATTAATCTTCCAACACTTAGCTATTTCCATTGCTTTTATTTTACATTGCATCTTTATTTCTCTTTATCATAAAAATACCAAAAAAATTATCGTATCATATCTATCAGATCTCACTCTCGTAAGTGACTGTGAAGGGATTGACAACCCCTTTATCGCGTTGGTTGCGAGGTTCTTATTTGTTTGTGTAGGTGCGAGGGACTTGTGCGTGGTCTCCTACTGGATTGATACCTTGGTTCTCAAAAACCGAGGGCAATACTTACGCTACTTTACTGCATCACCCTTTCCTCTTCAAGGGAAAACCAACGCAGTGCTCAAGAGGTAGCAAGAAGGATTTCTGGCGCCGTTGCCGGCGAGATTCGCGCCAAGTCAAGTCAAGTCAAGTCAAGACATACCAATTACCCATCACAAACTCTTATCCCTCGCATTACATTATTTGCCATTTGCTTCTCGTTTTCCTCTCCCCCACTTCACCCTTTGCCGTTTTATTTGCCCCTCTTCCGTTCGTCCTTCTGTTTGCTCGTGTTACCATGTGCCTTCTTTTTTGCATCTCCGCTTGCTAAAAGTTTATGGATCCTCATCCACTTGCTAATCTCTTTAAGAGATCCAATTATGATGAACCTATTGCTAGTGAGTTTTGTGCACTAGATTATATTTATGAGGTTTTGCTTGAAATTCGTGAATCTGAAAATTGTGATGAGGTGTTGAAAGAAGAAACTTATGAAGTGATTCACGATAGATCTTTGAATAAAAAGCATGATTGCAATGATGTTATTATAAATTCTATTAATGTAAATTGTGCTAATAATATGCAAAACCCTAAGCTTGGGGATGCTAGTTTTGCTATGTCCACTACTTGTTGCAATGATCATGATTGGGGTGATTCTTCTTATGATCTTGAAAATTTATTTAAGCCCAATGATGAATATGAGATTGGTAATAATGTTTGCAATAATATTGAAAGTGGGTTTGGAAGAGTGTCAACTTTAGATCCCACATATTTGGAGAATGTTCAATCTTATGAAGTTTTTGAAAAAAGTAGGTTTGGAGAGGTCATGACTTTAGTTAATGTTAATCCCACTATTTTGGAAGAGTGTCAACTTTGCATACATGTGGATCGCGTTAAGAATATGTTTTGTGATAGCTATATTGTTGAATTTTCTTATGTTCCCAAATGTAATTACTATGAGAGAGGAAAATATGGTTGTAGAAATTTTCATGTTACTAAGTTACCTCTCGTTATAGTGAGATTGCTATTGTTTCTTTCTGCTTCCTTGCATATGCTAGTTTTTGCTTGTCTTGATAATTTATTTGCCTATAAGATGCCTATGCATAGGAAGTATGTTAGACTTAGATGTGTTTTTCATATGCTATTTGATGCTCTCTTTGTGCTTCAATTCTTGTCTTTCATGTGAGCATCATCGAAATTATCAATGCCTAGCTAGGGGTATTAAACGATAGCGCTTGTTGGGAGGCAACCCAATTTTTATTTTTTATTTTTTTGCTTTTTGCTTCTGTTTAGGAAGAAATATTTGATCTAGCCTCTGGTTAGATTTGTTTTTATGTTTTAATTAGTGTTTGTGCCAAGTTAAACCTATAGGATCTTCTTGGATGATAGTAATTTGATCTTGTTGAAAATTCCACAAACTTTCTGTTCACAAAAACAATTGTTAAACATTACCAGAACGTGATATAATATTTATTCCAATTGCAGAAGATCAATAAACAAATTATTTAGGTCTTCCTATTTTGGCTGAATTTTTAGAGTTCAAGAAGTTTTTCGTGTGTTGTTTGCTTATTTTGATGAATCTATGGCTAGTAAAAGAGCTTATAAACCATAGAGAAGTTGGAATACAGTAGGTTTAACACCAATATAAATAAAGAATGAGTTCATTACAGTACCTTGAAGTGGTGTTTTGTTTTCTTTCGCTAACGGAGCTCACGAGATTTTCTGTTAAGTTTTGTGTTGTGAAGTTTTCAAGTTTTGGGTAAAGATTGGATGGAGTATGGAACAAAGAGTGGCAAGAGCCTAAGCTTGGGGATGCCCATGGCACCCAAGATAATCTAAGGACACCAAAAAGCCAAATCTTGGGGATACCCCGAAGGCATCCCCTCTTTCGTCCTCATCCATCGGTAAATTTACTTGGAGCTATATTTTTATTCACCACATGATATGTGTTTTGCTTGGAGCGTCTTGTATGATTTGAGTCTTTGTTTGTTATTTTACCACAATCATCCTTGCTGTACACACCTTTTGAGAGAGACATACATGATTCGGAATTTGTTAGAATACTCTATGTGCTTCACTTATATCTTTTGAGCTATATAGTTTTTGCTCTAGTGCTTCACTTATATCTTTTAGAGCATGGTGGTGGATTTGTTTTATAGAAACTATTGTTCTCTCATGCTTCACTTATATTATTTTAAGAGTCCTACAAAACAGCGTTGTAATTTGCTTTAATTATGATAGGCATACAAGATTAGTAAAAGAATTTTTTCTTATGAGTGTGTTGAATACTATGAGAAGTTTGATGCTTGATAATTGTTTTGAGATATGAAGATGGTACTATTAGAGTCATGCTAGTTGAGTAGTTGTGAATTTGAGGAATACTTGTGTTAATGTTTATGATTCCCGTAGCATGCACGTATGGTGAACCGTTATGTGATGAAGTCGGAGCATGATTTATTTATTGATTGTCTTCCTTATGAGTGGCGGTCGGGGACAAGCGATGGTCTTTTCCTACCAATCTATCCCCCTAGGAGCATGCGCGTAATACTTTGCTTTGATAACTTGTAGATTTTTGCAACAAGTATATGAGTTCATTATGACTAATGGTGAGTCCATGGATTATACGCACTCTCATCCTTCCACCATTGCTAGCCTCTCTAATACCGCGCACTTTTCGCCAGTATCATAAACCCACCATACACCTTCCTCAAAACAGCCACCATACCTACCTATCATGGCATTTCCATAGCTATTCCGAGATATATTGCCATGCAACTTACCACCGTTCCGTTTACTATGACACGCTTCATCATTGTCATATTGCTTTGCATGATCATGTAGTTGACATCATATTTGTGGCAAAGCCACCGTTCATAATTCTTTCATACATGTCACTCTTGATTCATTGCATATCCCGGTACACCGCCGGAGGCATCCACATAGAGTCATATTTTGTTCTAAGTATTGAGTTGTAATTCTTGAGTTGTAAAGAAAATAAAAGTGTGATGATCATCATTATTAGAGCATTGTCCCAAGTGAGGAAAGGATGATGGAGACTATGATCCCCCATAAGTCGGGATGAGACTCCGGACTAAATAAAAAAAGAGAAAGGCCATAAAAAAGAGAAAAGGCCAAAGAAAAAAAAAGAGAGAAAAAGAGAGAAGGGACAATACTACTATCCTTTTACCACACTTGTGCTTCAAAGTAGCACCACGATCTTCATGATAGAGAGTCTCTTATGTTGTCACTTTCATTTACTAGTGGGAAATTTTCATTATAGAACTTGGCTTGTATATTCCAATGATGGGCTTGCTCAAAATGCCCTAGGTCTTCGTGAGCAAGCGAGTTGGATGCACACCCACTTAGTTTCTTTTGTTGAGCTTTCATATACTTATAGCTCTAGTGCATCCGTTGCATGGCAATCCCTACTCACTCACATTGATATCTTGATGGGCATCTCCGTAGCTCGTTGATACACCTAGTTGATGTGAGACTATCTTCTCCCTTTTTGTCTTCTCCACAACCACCATTCTATTCCACATATAGTGCTATGTCCATGGCTCTCGCTCATGTATTGCGTGAAGATTGAAAAGTTTGAGAACACCAAAAGTATGAAACAATTGCTTGGCTTGTCATCGGGGTTGTGCATGATTAAATACTTTGTATGATGAAGATAGAGCATAGCCAGACTATATGATTTTGTAGGGATAACTTTCTTTGGCCATGTTATTTTGAGAAGACATAATTGCTTAGTTAGTATGCTTGAAGTATTATTATTTTTATGTCAATATTAAACTTTTGTCTTGAATCTTTCGGATCTGAACATTCATACCACAATTAAGAGAATTACATTGAAAATTATGGCAAGTAGCATTCCACATCAAAAATTCTGTTTTTATCATTTACCTACTCGAGGACGAGCAGGAATTAAGCTTGGGGATGCTTGATACGTCTCCAACGTATCTATAATTTTGGATTGTTCCATATTATATTATATTCTGTTTTGATGTTTAATGGGCTTTATTATACACTTCTATATTATTTTTGGGACTAACCTATTAACCAGAGGCCCAGCCCAAATTGTTGTTTTTTTGCCTATTTCAGAGTTTCGCAGAAAAAGAATATCAAATGGAGTCCAAACGGAATGAAACCTTCGGGAACGTGATTTTCGGGACAAACGTGATCCAGAGGACTTGGAGTCTACGTAAAGCAATCAACGAGGAGAGCACGAGGCAGGGGGCGCGCCTACCCACCCCCCCCCCCCCCCCAGGCGCGCCCTCCACCCTCGTGGGGCCCACATTGCTCCACCGACGTACTTCTTCCTCCTATATATACCTACGTACCCCCAAACCATCAGAGGCATCCATGAAAACCTAATTCCACCGCCGCAACCTTCTGTACCCGTGAGATCCCATCTTGGGGCCTTTTCCGGCGTCCTGCCGGAGGGGGCATTGATCACGGAGGGCTTGTACATCAACACCATAGCCTCTCCGATGATGTGTGAGTAGTTTACCTTAGACCTTCGGGTCCATAGTTATTAGCTAGATGGCTTCTTCTCTCTCTTTGGATCTCAATACAAAGTTCTCCTCGATTCTCTTGGAGATCTATTCGATGTAATCTTCTTTTGCGGTGTGTTTGTCCGGACCGATGAATTGTGGGTTTATGATCAAGTTTATCTATGAACAATATTTGAATCTTCTCTTAATTCTTTTATGTATGATTGGTTATCTTTGCAAGTCTCTTCGAATTATCAGTTTGGTTTGGCCTACTAGATTGATCTTTCTTGCAATGGGAGAAGTGCTTAGCTTTGGGTTCAATCTTGCGGTCTCCTTTCCCAGTGACAGCAGGGGCAGCAAGGCACGTATTTTATTGTTGCCATCGAGGATAACAAGATGGGCTTTATATCATATTGCATGAGTTTATCCCTCTACATCATGTCATCTTGCTTAAGGTGTTACTCTGTTCTTATGAACTTAATACTCTAGATGCATGCTGGATAGCGGTCGATGTGTGGAGTAATAGTAGTAGATGCAGGAAGGAGTCGGTCTACTTGTTACAGACGTGATGCCTATATACATGATCATACCTAGATATTCTCATAACTATGCTCAATTCTATCAATTGCTCGACAGTAATTTGTTCACCCACCGTAATACTTATGCTCTTGAGAGAACCCACTAGTGAAACCTATGGCCCCTGGGTCTATTTTCCATCATATTAATCTTCCAACACTTAGCTATTTCCATTGCCTTTTATTTTACTTTGCATCTTTATTTCTCTTTATCATAAAAATACCAAAAATATTATCTTATCATATCTATCAGATCTCACTATCGTAAGTGACCGTGAAGGGATTGACAACCCCTTTATCGCGTTGGTTGCGAGGTTCTTATTTGTTTGTGTAGGTGCAAGGGACTTGTGCGTGGTCTCTTACTGGATTGATACCTTGGTTCTCAAAAACTGAGGGAAATACTTACGCTACTTTACTGCATCACCCTTTCCTCTTCAAGGGAAAACCAACGCAGTGCTCAAGAGGTAGCAGGTATCCCGTCAACTATTAAAGCAGTCAAATTTGGTTATTTTGGAAAATTGGCAATTGTAGGAAAGCAAGATTTTGGGATGACCATTGGTTCCCCCCCCCCTATCTACTCAGTTCTGAGATGTCTATACTATCTGTAATGAACACAATTGCTCCCTTACAGTAGTAGAAAACAGGGCTTCGGTCCAGGCCGGAAAAGGACACTAAACCCAGTTCACCTACGAACCGGGACCAATGTGTGCGTTAGTCCCGGTTCGTGAGGCCAGGGCACTGGCCGGGCCTCGGTGGCCATTGGTCCCGGTTCGTCTGACCCCTTTGGTCCTGGTTCCAGACACGAACCGGGACCAATGGGCCTCGCTCGTGGCGCAGCACCTTTAGTCCCGGTTGGTGGCTGGAACCAGGACAAAAGGCCAATCTTCTGTCCCGGTTCTAGCCACCAACCGGGACTAAAGAGATGCCTATATATACCCTCGCCCCTGCCCGCTCACTCCTCTGTTTTTTGGCCGTGTGGGAGGTATGTGCATCCGCTGCTCTGTCTCCCTTCTATGCATGCACATGAATTGTTCGATGAAATGCCCGAGCCACACTTAAGCTTTCTCCTCTCCAATCTCGACCTCCAAGCTCTATTTTCCTCAAGATTTTTCTAGGTTTGGCGGTCCGTCCCGTCCCGTCCCTGTCCTCACTGTCGTCGATCGCCCGCGCCGCGATCACGTCGCCGACGCCACCGTGGTGAGCCTCTTGTTCTTATCTTCCTTTTAAAAGAAAAAATTCTTACTTGTATAATTTTCTTACTTTTATTATTGTTTGTTATTATATAGTGCCATGGTTTTGGTATCCACCCCCGTCGGCCCTCGCCCTGTCTATGATTCAGATGTGGTATATTACGTTTTATTACTATTTGTTTCATTTAAGTTTTATGAAAATTATGTCGACCAACATGACATAGATGTTTTTATCTAAGAGGTATGTAAACCCGAAATTCCGACCGACCCTCTTGTCGAGAGGTTAAATTTAGTTGAAAAAGAAAATATTTACTTGAAGAAAAAGTTGAAAAGAACTGAGGAGGAGAAGATGGAATTGGAGTTGCATGCATGTTGCTGATGTCGTCGATGATCACAAGATCAAGATGGATGCAATGCGCTTGAAGATTACAAAGATTAGAAAATATGCCATTCATAATGAGGCTTGGTATCATTATGCCGTTGGATCAATTGTTACCTTGTTTGTGATTATGATTGCATTTGTTGTTGCATTTAAATGTTTTACATAGTTGTATATTAGTTTCAATGTATGTTTTAGTTAAATGCTCAAGAGAGCTATATATGTTGTTCTATGAGAACTATGTGTGAACTTTATGTATTTATTTTTTCAGTAATAACATCTGATCACTACTGTACTTTGGTTTTAATGTGATGATGAACTTGTATTAATTTGGTCACTTCTCTATTCATGATGTTCTGTAATGGTTTTTGATACACTTAATTATATAATGCACGCACATGAATCGACAATGGATGTATGGTGACCGACGCACCGATGACTACATTTACGACCTGCATATTTTCCTTGAGGTGGCTGAGGCAAACAAGCAGAATGGTTTAATGTATTGTCCATGTACTGTCTGTGAGAATACGAAGGATTACTCTTCCGTGAAAACCCTTCACTGGCACCTCCTTGATAAGGGTTTCATTCCACACTATAATGTTTGGACCAAGCATGGAGAAAGAGGGGTTATGATGGAAGACAACAAATAAGAAGAGGATGATGACAACTATCCCCCTGAATACGGTGATACTACAACGGGGGGAGTTAAAGATAAAGAGGAACCAGACGATGTGCCATTAGAAGAATCCTCCTCCGCCTCAGCCGTCTCCGACGCGTTAGCCGTCTCCGCCGCCGCAGCCGTCTTCTACGCATCAGCAGGCTCCGCCGCCTCGGCATACTCCGTCGCCACAGCAACAGCGGGAGAGAGGCGTCGTCGCTCCGGCGGCTAGCAGCACAAAAGGCAAGAACTTCAAAGCTTGTCCAAGCCTCAAGGCTCCTCCAAAGTTACCATATGAGAGGAATGATACGTCTCTAACGTATCTATAATTTTTGATTGTTCCATGCTGTTATATTATCAATCTTGGATATTTTATAACCATTTTATATCATTTTTTTGTACTAACCTATTGACATAGCGCCAAGTGCCAGTTGCTGTTTTCTGCATGTTTTTTACATCACAGGAAATAAATACCAAACGGGGTCCAAACGCAACGGAACTTTATGGAGATTTTTTTCGGACCAGAAGACACATAATGGGCCCTGGTTGTGCCTAGGGGGTGCTCCGAGGAGAGCACAAACCACCAGGGCATGCCAGGAGGCCCAGGCGCGCCCTGGTGGGTTGTGCCCACCTCGAGTGCCCCCGGACCGCCTCTTTGCTCTATAAATACCCCAATATTCCCAGAACCCTAGGGGAATCGACGAAATATTGATCCAGCCGCGGCAGAGTCCAGAACCTCCAGATCCAATCTAGACACCATCTCAGATGGGGTTCACCACCTCCATTGGTGCCTCTCCGATGATGCATGAGTAGTTCTTTGTAGACCTTCGGGTCCGTAGTTAGTAGCTAGATGGCTTCCTCTCTCTCTCTCTCTAAATTCTCAATACAATGGTCTCTTGGAGATCCATATGATGTAACTCTTTTTGCGGTATGTTTGTTGGGATCAATGTACTTTGAGTTTATGATCAGATCTATCTTTCTATATCCATGAAAGTATTTGAGTTTCTTTGATCTCTTTAATGCATGATTACTTATAGCCTCACATTTCTTCTCCAATATTTGGGTTTTGTTTGGCCAACTTGATCTATTTATCTTGCAATGGGAAGAGGTGCTTTTTAGTGGGTTCGATCTTATGGTGCTTGATTCCAGTGACAGAAAGGGAACTGACACGTATGTATCATTGCTACTAAGGATAAAACGATGGGGTCTATCTCTACATAGATAGATCTTGTCTACATCATGTCATCGTTCTTATTGCATTACTCCGTTTCTCCATAAACTCAATACACTAGATGTATGCTGGATAGCGGTCGATGTGTGGAGTAATAGTAGTAGATGCAGGCAGGAGTCGGTCTACTAATCTTGGACATGATGCCTATGTAATGATCATTGCCTGGATATCGTCATGATTATTTGAAGTTCTATCAATTGCCCAACAGTAATTTGTTCACCCACGGTTTGCTATTTTTCTCCAGAGAAGCCACTAGTGAAACCTACGGCCCCCGGGTCTCTTTCTCATATATTTTCCTTTGCGATCTATTTTCCTTTGCTTTTTATTTTCAGATGTATTAAACTAAAAATATAAAAATACCTTGCTGCAATTTATTCTTATTTATTTTATTTGGCGTTCGATCTATCAATCTACTACAATTTATCTCATGTCTGTTTGCCTATCTTGAGGTGCCGCACCCGGAAGGGATTGACAACCCCTTTAACACGTCGAGTTGCGAGGATTTGTTATCTGTGTACAGGTGTTGTTTACGTTGTGTTGCTTGGTTCTCCTACTGGTTCGATAACCTTGGTTTCACATCTGAGGGAAATAAGTACCGCTGTTGTGCTGCATCATCCCTTCCTCTTTGGGGAAATACAAACGTAGCTTCAAGCCGCATCAAAAGGAATTTCTGGCGCCGTTGCAGGGGAGGATCTTCAACATCTACCAGGTTCCTAATCACAAATCTCATCTCCTCGCAATTTACATTATTTGCCATTTGCCTCTCATTTTCCTCTCCCCCACTTCACAAAAATTTGCCGTTTTATTCGCCCTCTTTTTCGTTAGCCTTTTCTTGTCAGTTCTCTTGTTTGCTTGTGTTTCCATGTCTCTTCTATTTGCTTGCATCTTCGCTTGATAAAAATCTATTGATATGGATCCTCATCCACTAGCTAATCTTTTTAAGAGATCTAATTATGTTGAACCAGTTGCTAGTGATTTGAGTGCACTTGATTGTCTCGATGAAGCTTTGCTTGAAATTCGTGAATCTGAAAATTGTGATGAAGAAATCTATGAACTGATTCATGATAGCTCCTTGAATGAAAAGGATAATTGCAATGATTTCACTATAAATTCTATTAATGTCAATTGTGTTAATACTATGCAAAACCCCAAGCTTGGGGATGCTAATTTCGCTATGTCCACTACTTGTTGCAATGATCATGATTGGGGTGATTCTTCTTATGATCTTGAAAATTTATTTAAGCCTCATGATGAATATGCTTGCAATCATATTGAAAGTGGGTTTGGAAGAGCGTCAACTTTAGGTAATATTAATCCCACATATTTGGAGAGTGTTCAATCTTACAATTTTTTTGATGAAAGTGGGTTTGGACAGGTCATGACTTTAGTTGATGTTAATCCCACTATCTTGGAAGATTATAAAACTCTTATGCATGTGGATCATGGAGAGAAAATTTTATATGATAGCTATATTGTTGAATTTGATCATGATCCTTCATGTAATTATTATGAGAGTGGAAAATATGGTTGTAGAAATTTTCATGTTACTAAATTACCTCTTGTTATGTTGAGATTGCTATTGTTTCTTTCTTCTTCCTTGCATACGCTAGTTTTTGCTTCTCTTGATAATTTATTTACCTATAAAACTCCTATGCATAGGAAGTACGTTAGACTTAAATGAGTTTGTCATATGTTTCATGATGCTCTCTTTGTGTTTCAATTATTATCTATCGTGTGAGTATCATTGAAATCTTATGCCTAGCTAGGGGCGTAAAATGATAAAGCTTGTTGGGAGGCAACCCAATGAATAAATTTTATTTTTGCTTTTTGCATTATGTTCTTGAGTGTTTTCACAATTATGCTACTGTTATGGTTGTGTTTTTAAGCCTTTAGGATCTTCTTGGGTGATAGTTGTTTGATCTTGCTGAAAAACTGAAACTTTTGCTCTCATGAAAACGATTCTCATTTTTTACCACAGCGTGATAAAATGCCAATTCTTTTTCCAGAAGATTAATATACAAATTTCTCAGGTCTTCCTAATGTTTCAGAATTTTTGGAGTTCCAGAAGTTTTTGAAATAGTCAGATTGCTACAGACTGTTCTGTTTTGACAGATTCTGTTTTCTTTGCGTTGTGTGCTTATTTTGATGGCTCTATGGTTTTTTTGATGAGTTTTTGCCATAGAAAAGTTGGAATACAATATATATAATGAAAAAACAAAATGTGAATTGGTTTCGTACAGTACTTATAGTAGTGATTTGCTTTCTTTTACTAACGGATCTCATGAGGGTTTTGTTGAGTTTTGTGTGATTGAAGTTTTCAAGTTTTGGGTTATCTTACGATGGATGAAGGAATAAGGAGTAAGAAGAGCCTAAGCTTGGGGATGCCCCGACATCCCAAGCTATTATCCAAAAATGAGCAAACAACTAAGCTTGGGGATGCCCCCGAGTGACATCCCCTCTTTCTTCTAACGACCATCGATATTTTACTCGAAGCTATATTTTTATTCGTCACATACTATGTGTTTTGCTTGGAGCGTCTTGTATGATATGAGTCTTTGCTTGTTTAATTTTGTGTTTTAAGTCTTGATTCCTTTCTGGACACACCTATTTGAGAGAGCCAAAATTATGTCATGACTTGTTAGAATTGCTCTCTATGCTTCACTTAAATTCTTTATGAGCTATGGACTTGCTCTCTATGCTTCACTTAAATTCTTTATATCTTTTTGAAGAAATGCTCTCTTGCTTCACTTAGATTTATTTGAGAGTTAGTAAAAATTTCAAGAAATTCTCTCTTGCTTCACTTAAATTAATTTGAGAGAAAGAAAGAAATATTATGCTCATGATCTTCACTTATATTTGTTTGATCTTGTCAAAAGCAACACATGAAAATTAGTCCCAAAGTGATAGATATCCAAGAAGGATATAATAAAAACTTTCATGAAGATCATTGGACAAAATAGACTTTATTCTTAGTAATAGTTTTGAGATATGATGATGTGATATGTGAGTTATGTTGATGAGTAATTATGCTTTAGTTAGAATATTGGTGTTAAGGTTTGTGATTCCCTATGGAAGCACAAAAGTCAATAATTATGCAATGAAATTACATCCTACTTGTGGTGCATTATGCGGTGTTAATTATTCTTAATGCTCTCTTATGAGATTATCCGTTTCTTGGTTGGTCGCTTCTCAATCTTTTTGCTAGCCTTCATTTTGCACTAAGTATGATCTCTACTTGTGCATCCAAAAACCTTTAAACCAGTTTTGCCACATGAGTCAACTATATCTACCTATATGCCGTATTCTTTTGCCATTCTAAGCAAATTTGTATGTGCCATCTCTAATTTTCAAAATAAACTTCTCTTTTGTGTGTTCATTTCGCTCACAAAGCGGTGAGGGGTGGCTAATATTTTCCATGCTAGATGTGTTATTCTCACGATGAGTGTTTATTCACTTGTCATTGCACGAGAGTAAGGCAAAGGTATTAGGGATGCCCAGTCCCGAAATGAAAAATGAATTTACTTTATGTTGTCAAATAATAAATTCCTTGGAAAGTGTTGGTATGGAGGGCAACCGTGGATACGGCTAGCCATGGAAAGTGAAAGTATGGTTGAAAAAGGAATAAACTTTATTTTCTGTTTGGGAACTGCCTATGATATATCTGGCATGAAAGTGTTGGGAACTCTAATTCGTTTTCGTTGGTGGGAAGGATACACCTCCCAAAATGTTTTTATCTCTAAATTTTTCGCTTTGAGCTCTGGCACCTCTACAAATCCCTACTTCCCTCTACGAAGGGCCTTTCTTTTACTTTATGCAATTTTTATTTTTGAATTTGAGTCTCCATCTTCTCTTATAAAAGCACCAACTAGGAGGCAATATGATCGTACTTGAGTATTGGGTGTAGCTAATATGCGAGTGTGTTTCATGAATGGATCAATGACTGAGCATAATGGGCTAGGGATAACTTATTTTAGCGTTGATATTTTGAAAGACATGGTTGCTTGTTGATATGCTTGAGTATTTAAATTATCATGTCAAAACTAGACTATTGCTTTGAACAATATAAAAGTCCAAATGGCCATGCTACACAGAAAACAAATATGATATGACATGATAGGCAGCATTCCACATCAAAAATTCTGTTTTTATCACTTACCTACTCCAGGACGAGTAGGAGTTAAGCTTGGGGATGCTGATACATCTCCAACGTATCTATAATTTTTTATTGTTCCATGTTGTTATATTATCAATCTTGGATGTTTTATAATCATTTTATAGTCATTTTATATCATTTTTTGGTACTAACCTATTGACATAGTGCCAAGTGCGAGTTGCTGATTTCTGCATGTTTTTTACATCACGGGAAATCAATACCAAACGGAGTCCAAACGCAACGAAACTTTATGGAGATTTTGTTTGGACCAGAAGATACATAATGGGCCCTCGCTGCGCCTGGGGTTGTGCTCCGAGGAGAGCACAACCCCACGGACCACCTCTTTTCTCTATAAATACCCCCAATATTCCCAAAACCCTAGGGGAGTCGACGAAATTTTGATCCAGCCGCCGGAGAGTCCAGAACCATCAGATCCAATCTAGACACCACCTCGGATGGGGTTCACCACCTCCATTGGTGCGTCTCCGATGATGTGTGAGTAGTGCTTTGTAGACCTTCGGGTCCGTAGTTAGTAGCTAGATGGCTTCCTCTCTCTCTCTCTCTCTCTCTCTCTGAATTCTCAATACAATGGTCTCTTGGAGATCCATATGATGTAACTCTTTTTGCGGTGTGTTTGTTGGGATCGATGAACTTTGAGTTTATGATCAGATCTATCTTTTTATATCCATGAAAGTATTTGAGTTTCTTTGATCTCTTTTTTGCATGATTACTTATAGCCTTGTATTTCTTCTCCGATATTTGGGTTTTGTTTGGCCAACTTGATCTACTTATCTTGCAATGGGAATAGGTGCTTTGTAGTGGGTTCGATCTTACGATGCTTGATCCCAGTGACAGAAAGGGAACCGACACGTATGTATCGTTGCTACTAAGGATAAAACGATGGGGTCTATCTCTACATAGATAGATCTTGTCTACATCATGTCATCGTTCTTATTGCATTACTCCGTTTCTCCATAAACTCAATACACTAGATGTATGCTGGATAGCGGTCGATGTGTGGAGTAATAGTAGTAGATGCAGGCAGGAGTCGGTCTACTAATCTTGGACATGATGCCTATGTAATGATCATTGCCTGGATATCGTCATGATTATTTGAAGTTCTATCAATTGCCCAACAGTAATTTGTTCACCCACGGTTTGCTATTTTTCTCCAGAGAAGCCACTAGTGAAACCTACGGCCCCCGGGTCTCTTTCTCATATATTTTCCTTTGCGATCTATTTTCCTTTGCTTTTTATTTTCAGATGTATTAAACTAAAAATATAAAAATACCTTGCTGCAATTTATTCTTATTTATTTTATTTGGCGTTTGATCTATCAATCTACTACAATTTATCTCACGTCCTTTTGCCTATCTTGAGGCGCCGTACCCAGAAGGGAGTGACAACCCCTTTAACACGTCGGGTTGCGAGGATTTGTTATTTATGTGCAGGTGTTGTTTATGTTGTGTTGCTTGGTTCTCCCACTGGTTCGATAACCTTGGTTTCACATCTGAGGGAAATACCTACCGCTGCTGTGTTGCATCATCCCTTCCTCTTTGGGGAAATACCGACGTAGCTTCAAGCTGCATCAAGGACTGACAAGGAAACCAATGAAATCGTGGAGTGTGAAGTGGAGGCCCATTTCGAACAGAAACGTCCACTTCTAAAGGAAACAATAGATCTGGTGAAAGCGAAGCGCACTCTGGATGCCCTCCAGCGACCACCGCAGCCTCCGCCGCAATCCAACTAGGACCGCTATATTGAAAGGACATATGATGAGGCGCGGCGGTCGGGAAGTACCTCCAGTGCTATAAGATGAAGAAGTGGGAAAACAATTCCCCAGCTCGGCGAACAGCAGAATCAATTGTGCCCCCCGCTAAAGGTGTCTAGCGACATCGCTAATATTCAGGGCTACTGCCCGGTACCAATCTTGGTGATTACATGGGTGGTGATGTACAGATTGAAATGGCTGAGGTAGTAGAGATCTATAGATACGAGCACGGGAAGCCTCTCGTCAAACCTAATCAAGCCCCTAAACTAACAACGATGATGTGAAGATTGCATCAGTGGTACTTGGACAGCTGCAAGAAGTCTGGGACCGATAGTCTGATGGTGGCAATTAAAGATGAGCACGACTTCGTTGGAGCCGACCTGATGCCTATTGAATTTGTGGAATTATTTCAGTTATTCAATCAAGAGGCCCTCGAAAAAACAACTCATAGCTTGCTACTGTCTGTAAGTATTACTTCCGTAATTAAGTCCCTAGCTAAGCTCGTTCATTGCATGTATGTATAATTATCCTCACTATATTATGCAGACTGAAGATCGTCGAATGCAAAAAGGAAGAATCTATGACATTGGGTGCATTAGCCCAAATACCGTAAATGAATGGTCGGTAAAAAAAAGAGTTGAACTTACTGAGGAAAACTTGCTAAAAGAGTTCCTTCGACATCAAAACAAGAGCCAAATACTCTTTCCTTACAACTTCAAGTGAGTGTTACTGTCTTGTGCATATTCGGTTTCGCTTACTCAAGGTTACTTAAGTACTGTAATTGATGAGTTATGCGCGCAGCTTCCACTTTATTCTGCTATCCATTAAGCTTGACGAGGCAGTAGTAACTGTCTTACACTCGAGACGTAAAGATCCCAACAATTATGCGGACATGACTGCAATGCTCCAGAAGTAAGTTCAATCATTATCATACCATATCGGCAACTTTCGTCATTTCCTGATACCGGGCAGGGTTTGGAAACAGTTCACCGGAATTGTTCTGGGTCTGAAGAACGAGCTGCGATTTAGACACCCCAAAGTAAGTAGTACTAGCTAGTTCCGCGCATCTCTCATTGATTCTAGTTTCATCAATACCATTATCATGCTTGATTATCAGTTTGATTGAACTCTATTCTCGTAAAGTGCTTGTGGCAGGAATGCGGGAATCATTTATGTGGATACTATGTTTGTGAGTTCATTCGCCACTTTACTTGTGAGCAGGGCTACTCTAACGAACAATATGAAGTACGTAAAAAATATTCACAATTTATTTTATTACATTCAATTGTGTTGAATTTCATTCATATATATGTATTGACCCCCTTCTTTAAATTAGATGTGACAGATGAGGGATGTACTCCTACCAAATGATCGCATACGAGCTATTCAAGAGGAATTGGTGGGATTCTTTCTTGACCACGTCATACATGAAAATGGAGAATACCATACAGAAATTCAATGGGACATTGGTGCTTGATGATGTCAGGGATGTTATATTGTATATATGATAGATATACGGAAACTTGTTGTTCGACCAAGCACGGAGAAAGAGAGGTCACTTCTCTCTCTCTCTCTCTATCTCTCTCTCTCTCTCTCTCTCTCTCTCTATATATATATATATATATATATATATATATATATATGTTCATGACGATCTTGTGTAATTAATGGTTCCTTCATTTGCTTACTATAGCGTCGAGTTCTCTCTATATGTAGTAGCTAGCGTCGGCCAAGCACGGAGAAAGAGAGGTCACTTCTCTTTATATGTAGTAGCTAGATAACACAATATGAAACCCCTAAACCCTCTAAAACCCCAAAACCCCTCCCCCTTTCAAAAAAAAACCAGCGCCTGGCGGCCGCTAACGCGTGGCTGCCTTTTGGTTCCGGTTGGTGTTACAAAACGGGACTAAAGGTCCTCCCTCCTGGGCGTTGCGCAGCGGCCACATGGAGCCTTTTGGTCCCGGTTGGTATTACCAACCGGGACTAAAGGTCCTCCTACCTGAGCGCTGCGCAACAGCCACATGGAGCCCCTTTCGTCCCGGTTCGTAAGCCAAACGGGACTAAAAGTTTTGGGCTTTAGTCCCAATTGTTTTGTCCCAGTTACATAACTGGGATTATAGGGCCTCTGGAACCGGGACTAACGGCCCGTTTTCTACTAGTGTTAATGAAGTGCGAGGTGGCTTGCAGCTAAAACTCTCTTTAGGAGATGTTTTTCTGCTGAGCAGATCTCAAACTGGGAAGATCTAGTTAGTATTGCTTGCACCATCTGAGTCATGGATAGGGAGGATGAACTTGTGTGGAAGTATAATACTAAGGGTGTTTATTCTGCCAAGTCTTTCTATGAAATCATTAATTTGTGAGGGATTGTTCATTCATAGACCCCTGCTATTTGGCATCTGAAAATTTCCCCCAGGGCTCTAATTTTCAAATTTTCATCTGGCTTGTTTGTAATAATAAAGTACTCCCTCTGTCCCATAATATAAGAGCATTTTTGTCACTAGTGTAGTGTCAAAAACGCTCTTATATTATGGGACGGAGGGAGTACTTACCAGGGACAATCTGTCTAAGATACATGAGGTGCATGACTTGACTTGTGTTTTCTGCACTGAATCAGAAAGTTGTAGTCATTTTTTAAACTGTGTTGTTGTGGTTGAATTCTGGAAAGGTATCACTAGTCTTACTGGCTTTGCTGGGACTCCTAATATGGAAGGACTAGCCTCGTGGTGGACGAGATGCTTCCCACAAAGTTGCAAATGTGGTTCACGCTGCAGCTTTGTGTGTTAGATAATAACGAGAAATAAACGAGACAAAGAGAGACGGATTTTTACGTGGAAACCCTTGCGGGAGAAAACCACGGACGCATGAAGGCGCAATCACTATGATGGAGAAGTATTACAAGCACGAGACGACAGGCCGTCTGAGGTGCGACTACATGGGGTATATATGAGGGCAATACATGAGAGTCCTTGGAGGACAAGTAAACGAGTTGTACTCGTACGCGTCGACGTCAACGCAAAGGCCCACACCAGTTGTACTACGTCTAGTCCAACACGGTATAATTTGGATCACAATTTAACAATCTCCACCTTGATCCAAATTCCCTCCAGTAGTCGAAGAAAGTAAATAACTCCATCCAAATTAGCATAAACACCTTGTGCGTCAAAGTCCATAGGACTAGTGAGAAATACCAACTAAGCCTGAGCAAAGCTCAAACATATTGGTCGGAACTGGCTTTGTCATCATATCAGCAGGATTATCATGAGTACTTATCTTGCATACCTTCAAATCGCCTTCAGCAACAACATCTCAAATATAATGAAATCTGACATCAATGTGCTTTGTCCTCTCATGATACATTGGATTCTTTGTAAGATATATGGCACTTTGACTGTCAGAAAATATGGTAGGGCAAGATGAATCTCCACAAAGCTCAGTATACAAACCTCTCGACCAGATAGCTTCTTTGCATGCCTCAGAAATAGCCATATACTCGGCATCAGTAGTGGAACAAGCCACAATAGACTGCAAAGTTGCTCTCCAACTCACAGCACAACCACCAATGGTGAAAACATAACCTGTGAGTGATCTTCTCTTATCCAAATCACCAGCAAAATCAGAATCAACAAAACCAACAAGTCCATCTCTAGTTTTCCCAAACTGTAAATAAGCATTAGAAGTACCTCGCAGGTATCTGAAAATCCACTGAACTGCTCTCCAATGCTCTTTTCCAGGATTAGCCATGTATCTACTGACAACACTCAATGCATAAGATAAATCCGGACGAGAACAAACCATGGCATACATAAGTGAACCAACTGCACTCGAATAGGGAACTCTAGACATGTACTCAATATCTGCATCTGACTTAGGACATAAGGCTGATGATAACTTAAAGTGTGCAGCTAACGGAGTACTTACTGGCTTGGCATTATGCATATTAAAATGACGAAGAACTTTATCAATATATCCCTTCTGACTAAGATACACTTTTCCAGATGGTCTATCTCTGGATATTTCCATGCCAAGAATTTTCTTTGCTGCACCCAAATCCTTCATCTCAAATTCATTACCCAATTGCTTCTTTAGTTCATTAATCTCTGACATACTCTTTGCAGCAATAAGCATATCATCAACATAAAGGAGCAAATAAATAGTTGAACCTTTGACAGTTTTCAAATAAACACAACTATCATAATTAGACCTTTTGAAACCTTGAGAGAGCATAAAGGTGTCAAATCTCTTGTACCACTGTCTAGGGGATTGCTTCAATCCATAAAGAGATTTCTTTAACTTACAGACAAGCTTTTCTTTTCCAGGAATAACAAAACCTTCAGGTTGTTCCATATAAATATCCTCTTCTAATTCTCCATGTAAAAATGCAGTTTTAACATCCAATTGTTCAAGCTCAAAATCATGCATGGCAACAATACTGAGTAAAGTGCGAATAGAGCTATGCTTCACAACAGGAGAAAAGACTTCGTTATAGTCAATACTTGGAATCTGACTGTAACCTTTAGCAACTAACCTTGCTTTATATCTTGTCTCGGCATTAGGAGAAATACCTTCTTTCCTCTTGAAAACCCACTTGCAATGAATAGGTTTCTTCTCTCTAGGTAATCTTACTAAATCCCAAGTGCCATTCTTTTCAAGTGATTCCATCTCATCATGCATAGCGTTCATCCACTTATTACTATCACCAGAAATAATAGCCTCGGAATATGAACAAGGCTCGGCATTACCTTCAATTTCTTCCGCAACAGATAAAGCAAAAGAAACAATATTGCACTCTTCAATTAACCTGTCAGGTTTATTAGTACCCCGCCTAACTCTGTCACGTGCAAGATTCCAACTGGGCGGAATAATAGGCTGATTTGGAGTGGGAGTGACATTATCATCATTAACGACGGGTTCATCATGTGCATCAACAATTTCATTACCAGATGTATCACCTGAATCAATAACATGCTCCACCTGAACAGTAGACTGCTGAATAGTAGGCAGTTGTTCACTCTCAACAGGAACATTAGTAGATGGAACATCATGTAACATAGCAGATTCATTAAAGATAACATTTCTGCTAATAACAACCTTCTGGGTTTCAGGATTCCACAATTTAAAACCTTTAACACCAGACTTATAACCAAGAAAGATGCACTTAACAGCCCTAGGCTCCAACTTTCCATTATCAACATGAGCATAAGCAGTGCAACCAAAAACTCTCAACTGTGAATAATCAGCAGGTGAACCAGACCATACCTCAATTGGAGTTTTCTTATTAAGAGCAATAGATGGTGAACGGTTAATGAGATAACAAGCAGTGGAAGCGGCCTCAGCCCAAAAACGCCTATGCAAACCTGCATTGGACAACATGCAACGGGCTCTGGAAATAATGGTCCTGTTCATACGCTCAGCAACACCGTTTTGTTGAGGAGTATAAGGAACGGTGTAGTGTCTGACAATGCCTTCAGACTTGCAATAATTCTTAAATTGCTTAGAACAGAATTCCATACCATTATCAGTGCGAAGTATCTTTACCTTCTTTTCAGTTTGTCTCTCAATCATAATCTTCCACTCCTTAAAAGCTGAGAATGCTTCATATTTATGCTTCAAGAAATAAGGCCAAACTTTTCTCGAATAATCATCAATAATAGTCAGCATGTAACTAGCACCACCTAGTGACTTTCTGCGAGATGGTCCCCATAAATCAGAATGCACATAATCAAGAATACCTTCAGTTGTATGGGTCGAAGTATTGAACTTCACCCTCTTGTGTTTGCCGAAGATACAATGCTCACAAAATTTCAATTTACCAGGTTCATATCCATCAAGAAGACCTCTCTTATTTAACTCTGCCAAACCAAGTTCACTCATATGTCCAAGACGCATATGCCAAAGGTTAGCAGCATCACAATCAGAATTCTTTGAAATAACTGGAGTAGCGTTACCTGAAACGGTAGAACCTCGAAGGTAATAAAGACCATTGGTCGAACTCAAATCACCTTTCATCACAATAAGGGAACCATTGGTGACTTTCAAAACACTATCTCCACCTGAATACTTGTATCCCTTTGCATCAAGGGCACTCATAGAAATAAGATTTCTCTTCATCTTCGGAATATACCGAACATCTGTCAAAGTTCTGATTATGCCATCAAACATCTTGATTCGAATAGAACCTATGCCTTCAATCTTGCATGGTGAATTATCAAAACCCAAAACGGAACCAGCAGAAGTAGTGGAATCAAAAGTATTAAACCAATCTCTATGCGGGCACATATGAAAAGTACATGCAGTATCAAGTACCCACTCATCATTGGTCTCAGCACATCCAGCAATAACGACAAGAGCATCATCGGAACTATCATCACGAGCAACGTTAGCAGAATTTTCACCTTGTTTGTTACCTTTCCTCTTTTCCTTGTTCTGCAACTTGAAACACTCAGAGATGTCATGCCCGTCTCTCTTGCAATACCTGCAATACTTCTTGTCTCTGGATTGCGACCGGCCCCTGTAACTGTTTTTACTTTTGCCTTTGTTTCCATTATGTGAGTTCTTCTCCTTTGTCCTGCCACGAACAGACAATCCCTCGGCTTGGGATGAACTCGAACCATCATGAAGCACCATTAATTTCATCTTCTCCTTAGAGTTCAAAGCTTCATAAACTTCATTAAGCGTGAGAGTATCGCGACTGTATAATATGGTGTCTCGAAAATTGGTATAAGAACTTGGCAGTGAACAAAATAACATTAAAGCAGTATCTTCCTCTTCATACTTAACCTCCATTGCAGCTAGATCGGATATGATCTCTTTAAATTCTGAAATATGATTCAAAACATTACCTCCCTCGGGTAACCTGTGCAAGAATAATTTTTGCTTCAAATGCAAATCCCTTCCAGCTTTAACCATAGAGCGGCGGCAGTTTTCTCGCTCAAAACTTCCTGCAAAATATTGTTATGCAAATGGAGTTGAATTTGTGACAAAGCCTTACAATCAATTCTTTTCTCCTCATCAGTCCAGTCCTGAATTCGGTTCTTCCCAAAACTATCCAGTGCTACATCATAGTCGGCCTGTGCCAACAACGCCCACATCTTGACTTGCCATAGGGTAAACCTTGTGTCACGGTCCAACAGCGGAAAACCATACTTCATGGATGCCATAAGTAGATAAATCTGTGTACACAAAGTAGTACAAGGCGATAGAAAAATTCTTGACAGAATTTAATATGCGGATCAAAAACTAAAACAAATAGCACCTGGTAATATAGGCAGTGGACGTAGCAGACGAATCTACCGAAGAACGAAAAACTTGAAGTGACACGTTTCTTCGGTCCCACGTGAGGAAGTAGCAGATCTTGTCCTTCACGTGAAGTAGCAAGGCTACTAGATTAACCAGACCTTGAAAATCGTGAGTACTAGTAGTACTTGATTCCTGTCTCCACGTCACGATCGAAAAAAAAAACAGCCTTTGGACTTGATCCTGTACGTGGAGCCGACAGCGGCAACTCGGCGTAGTAATAGCAGCAGCAGATCACGCAGCGTAGGCCGCGTGCAGAACGTGAGGGCGGCCGCTAGTAAGATCGCGGATCACCTTCTCCTCGAACTCGGCTTCGTACAGCGTGTCTGAAATCGATCCGAAGCCGGATCGCTGGTCACGACTCGGCGGCGCACGCAACCCTAACTTCTCTCGTTTCAAATCTCGTATCTGCAAACTTGGCTCTGTATACCACATATTAGATAATAACGAGAAATAAACGAGACAAAGAGAGACGGATTTTTATGTGAAAACCCTTGCGGGAGAAAACCACGGACGCACGAAGGCGCAATCACTATGATGGAGGAGTATTACAAGCACGAGACGACAGGCCGTCTGAGGTGCGACTACATGAGGTATATATGAGGGCAATACATGAGAGTCCTTGGAGGACAAGTAAACGAGTTGTACTCGTACGCGTCGACGTCAACGCAAAGGCCCACACCAGTTGTACTACGTCTAGTTCAACACGGTATAATTTGGATCACAATTTAACATTGTGGTCTTTCCGAAAAGTGAGAAATGATATGATATTCAACCGCACTTCATGGTCTGGCATGCATGATCTATGGAGGAAAACAGCTACTACTCTGTCTTCGTTGTTTTTATTTTTTGAAACGTAGGCAAAAGATTTGTCTCAAATATTAAATAAGAAGAAGATAGAGTTTGTTACAACAACGCGCCAAAAAACGGCATGACAATTATTCCCGCAATAAGAAAGACACTAATTTCTTCGCCCCGGCCTTGACCCAAAGATTAGTCTCGTCAACGGTGGTGTTGAGAAAAATGTGAGGAGGCCCTATTCTGTCTTTCTGGGAGGTCCTATTCTCAGGCCTTGCAAGGGAACAACTCGAAGCAATCACGGTAAAGCTAGAGCACATGGCGAGAGGACCCCCTTAGCTGATGTGGCCAGACCCGGGCTAGAGCTCGGTCGTTGCTCCAAAACGGTTTGAGACAAAACACATGATCAGAAGCTGCGAATGAAAAATGGAGCGCTGGATGAAATATGCTGATGTTTCATGTTTGGGGAGGATGTTGCCCCTCTTCTCTCTCTGTTGGCTCTCTTTGTACTGAGTAGCTTATGTTTTTTTTGTGTAAGTCTATTGCGGCAGCACTGGAATTCCCAGTTTTTACCTTTTCGCGTTTGCACTGTTTTTTTTCCTTTCGTATCCAGCGGGAGCAGGTGTGGTGCTTGTACCCCTGCTTCCGTGTGCCTGTAAGATGTTTGGCTACCTAAGACCTTTGGGTCTTGTTTGGTAATAGAAATGGGGCTGGGGTTTGGCCCTTTTTCTCGAGAAAAAAATTGTTCCACGCATATATGCGTGATTTTATTGATCGGCGGTACTGGTAGTTGTTGGCGTGCTATATTTCCCATCACGGCAAGCATTGATTTATCCGGGAAACTGCCCATGAAGCCATATTTTTCATGCATGGATCACTTAACTGTTGTATCTATTGTACTGTTTCCAGTTGTGAAAACTTAATGCTAGATTTGTACAGATCACTAACAACCGACTAAAACGATTGCAATAGTTGTCCATGTCAGAGTTGTACATGTATCGGTTTCTAAAATAGTTGTTTCAAGCTCTTTGTATAGGTTCATAATTTTGATGTAAATTTTTATCTTGGCAAAATCGACATAAAAACATGGCCATTTTTCAATAATGTCATTTTCAGTAACAAAGTTTACAATGAAAGTTTTGGTCTGGTTATCTTTGGTTCGACCAAGGGACGGATGAGGTGATGGTTTTGTTGGAATATTAGGCAAGTTCATGATTAATTCCAGTAAATAATTCATGACTAGAAGAGATACTAACATGCAATAATCTAGCAAACTAGAAGAACAGCAAGACATGCATAACAGCAGCAAACACGTAACAATAGCTGTAGAAACAGACATGAACAGAGGATGTTGGACGTACTGATCGTTAGCTATTATGGGTGCGACAGTGTTGATGACGATGTCGGCGACGATCTGCTGCTGACGGCGATGAATACGACGATGAGTAGCACCGCCCGACTTGGACGGAAGACGACCCGTGATGACGAATTTGAGCAGTCGCGCACAGCGCTTCCCAAAAACCTAATTCGTCCTCTCCCGGGGTGTAGGATCGCAAAGACGAACGGTTCCGGAGACCTGCTCTCCCACGCGCCGATGCACGCCGGCGTTTGGGATGGAGTAGACTACGATGGCGGCGCAAGTTGTGAGATGAGGCAAAACCCTAGGTGTTTTTCGGTGTGTCTCTGGCCGCAGCCGGTAGCTGTATATATATTAGGACCAGAGGCGGTATTGTGTCGTATACTTACCGGACAAGAAATCAAAAACTTGTCTGCCAAGACATAAAAATGGCGAGGCGAGGCGAGGCGAGCGAGCGCGCGCGTGTGGTTTTCCCTTTCTCTTCTCACACACCACTTAGAGTGGTGGAGAGAACCCACTATATAAAGAGGTCCAACTCTTCTTCAACTTCCGGGGTGGGACTAAACTTAGCACCACCACTTGCCATTTTACACATGGGCTTTGAGATTTCAGAAATTGCTATGGGCCTAGCCCATTAATTCTAACAATCCCCCACCAGATCTCAAATACCCATTTAGAGATTTGCCTTCTCTCACCACTTAATTAATATACCAGTGTTTCAGCAGAGACTGTTAAGTTGAACTTCTGCCTAGAACTTTAAGCTACATCCATTCACAACTTGACAATGGACTATGCCTTGAATTGCTAGTTTTGTGTGAACAGGTTTCACTCAAAGTCTTAACCAGTACCTGACCGCCAGTAGGCTACCCCGCGGTTTGGAGCTTATACGTCATACTCCCTGGTCTCTTCGTGAGCTTACTAGAGATCACCCAAATCTCATAGACTGCGACGTTTACAGTCAGAACTCATATAGGTGTGTTCTTTCAAGACTGCTCTGTAGGACAGCATCTTTGCTAATTATAGCCAATAGAACCACATTAAGGCATGTTGCCAACCTGCCTTACAGATCTGAGCCTTACAGCTCTGAGAGTTTTGCATCTTCACTTGGAGACGATCATAAATTATTACTCTCCTCAGTTAACCAATAGCTTGTTCTTCCCAGATCCTAATTCACGGGATCTCCGATCACAAAGGTTGGGTTACTACTATGGTGTAACATCTATGGGTCTCATACCCATCTCCCTCGATGCAATATCTATCACATTTCGTGATAGTCCCTTTGTAAAGGGATCTGCCAGGTTTTTGTCTGTTTGTATATACGTAACAGTTATTACTCCGGAGTTTCTCAACTTCCTGACAGACTTCAAACGTCTTTTCACGTGTCTTGATGACTTTGCATTATCTTTAGAATTGTTCACTTTAGCGATAACCGTTTGGTTATCACAATTCATAAGAATAGCCGGTACAGGTTTTTCAACAACCGGCAAGTCCATCAAGAGCTCACGCAGCCATTCTGCCTCAACAGTAGCTGTGTCCAAAGCAGTTAATTCTTCTTCCATAGTTGACCTCGTCAATATGGTTTGCTTGCAAGACCTCCATGACACTGCGCCACCACCATGAGTAAATACATACCCACTTGTTGCGTAAAGTACATCAACATCGGAGATCCAATTTGAATCACTATATCCTTCTAGCACAGCAGGATGTCCTGAATAAGTAATTCCGTAACTCATAGTACCTCTCAGATAGCGCAAGACCCTTTCTAGTGCATGCCAATGATCATCACCCGGGTTGGACATGAACCTACTCAGTTTGCTCACAGCAAAAGAGATATCTGGTCTTGTAGCGCTAGCTAAGTACATGAGTGAACCGACAATTTGAGAGTATCTTAATTGATCTCTCGTTTCTTTCTTGTTCTTTCTGAGTGTCACGCTGGGATCATAAGGTGTTGGAGAAGGCTTGCTATCCATAAAACCGAATCGGTTCAAGACCTTCTCAACATAGTGAGATTACGTTAATGTAATCCCACTCTCATCCTTAATAAGTTTGATGTTTAGAATTACATCGGCTTCTCCCAGATCTTTCATGTCAAAACTTTTTGATAGAAAAGACTTGACCTCATTAATTGCATTAATGTTTGTACCAAAGATCAGTATGTCGTCCACATACAAACATAATATGACACTATTGCCCCCACCATGGCGATAGTAAACACACCTATCAGCCTCGTTAATGACAAATCCTGCAGAAGTCAGAGTTCTTTCAAACTTCTCATGTCATTGCTTAGGTGCCTGTTTCAGACCATACAAAGATTTTAACAACTTGCACACCTTTCTCTCTTCACCCTTTACCACAAACCCGTCAGGCTGATTCATATAGATCTCCTCTTCCAACTCTCCATTGAGAAAAGCTGTCTTTACATCCATTTGATGAATGATAAGACCATAAGAGGCAACCAAGGAAAGTAACACTCGAATGGTGGTCATTCTAGCAATGGGTGAATAGGTGTCAAAGTAATCTTCGCCTTCTTTCTGAGTGTAGCCCTTGGCCACTAGCCGCGCCTTGTACTTATCAATAGTACCATCAGGCTTTAGCTTCTTTTTGAACACCCACTTACAGCCCACAGGTTTACAACCATATGGTCTATCAGTTAGTTCCCAAGTTCCATTAGAAAGAATTGAGTCCATCTCATTATGAACAGCTTCTTTCCAATCATCTACATCCGGAGATGCATATGCTTCTGCAATCGTCTTGGGTGTGTCGTCCACAAGGTATACAATGAAATCATCACCAAAGGATTTTGCAATCCTTTGTCTCTTGTTCCTTCTAGGAACTTCATTGTTATCCTTCTCAAGGACTTCCTCATGTGATTGTTCGAAATATTCATCAGTTGTACTAGATTCAGGAATTATCTCAGAAGAAAATCTAGCAATGCTATGCATATCTTTCATAGGAAATATGTTCTCAAAAAATGTTGCATCACGAGATTCCATTATAGTATCAACATGCATATCAGGTACTTCAGATTTTACCACTAAAAACCTATAAGCAATGCTCCGTTGAGCATACCCTAGAAAGACACAATCCACTGTCTTTGGTCCAAGTTTGCGTTTCTTAGGAATAGGAATATTGACCTTTGCCAAACATCCCCAAGTGCGCAAATAAGAAAGTGATGGTTTTCTCCCAACCCACTCCTCATAAGGGGTTTTCTCCTTATTATTGTTGGGAACTCTATTCAGGACATGACATGAAGTCAATAGAGCCTCCCCCCACCATGCCTTAGATAAACCAGCAGTGTCTACATGGCATTCACCAAGTCAGTCAATGTGCGGTTTTTCCTCTCGGCCACTCCATTTGATTGAGGTGAATAGGGAGGCGACCTCTCATGAATAATACCATGTTCCTCACAAAATTCATCAAAAACTTTTGGAAAATACTCTCCACCACGATCGGACCTGAGACGCTTGATCTTTCTCTCTAGTTGATTTTCAACTTCAGCTTTATAGATTTTAAAGTAGTCTAATGCTTCATCTTTAGTTTGCAACAAATAAACATAGCAAAATCTAGTCGCATCATCAATCAAAGTCATGAAATATCTCTTTCCACCTTTTGTCAACACATCATTCATCTCACAAAGATCAGAATGTATGAGTTCTAGAGGTGCCAAGTTTCTCTCCTCGGCAGCCTTATGAGGCTTTCGAGGTTGCTTAGATTGCACACAACTATGGCACTTAGAACCTTTGGCAACTGTGAAGTTCGGAATTAAACTCATGTTGGATAGCCGAGACATTAAACCAAAATTAATATGACATAAACGAGAGTGCCAAAAACTTGCATCATCATTAACACTAGCACAAATTTGGTTTATTGACTTATTGCAAAAATCTGAAAGAGAAAAGCGGAACAAGCCTCCGCACTCATAGCCTTTTCCTATAAATTGTCCAAATCTTGACACGATTACTTTATTGGACTCTAAAACTACCTTAAATCCATCTCGACATAGAAGGGAGCCGCTAACTAGATTCTTGTTCATAGTAGGGACATGCTGCACGTTCCTTAGTTGCACGATCTTTCCCGAAGTAAACTTCAAATCCACCGTGCCAATGCCACGAACAGAAGCATGTGACCCATTCCCCATTAGGACGGAAGAATCCCTTGCGACCTGATAAGAAGTAAACAGGGAGATGTCAGCACAAACATGAACGTTAGCACCCGAATCAATCCACCACGAAGATGATTGAAATACTGAAAGCACAATAGATAAATTACCATACCCATCAGTATTGCTAGCGGTCACCATGTTGACAGTCTTGGAGCTTGTTTTCCCTCTGCGGTCTGCACGTTCAGGGCATTCCTTGGAAAAGTGTCCAGGCTTCCCACAGGCGTAGCACTCTAGCTCAGCCTTGTTGAACTTCTTCTTCTTGAAGGTAGTAGTCTTGGTAGGCTTGTTGAAAACAGGTTTGTTCTTCCCTTTGTTCTTGTTCTGTGGGTACCTCTGCACCATGTTAGCAGTAGGCTGAACCTCACCTCCTTTTTCAGTAGTATCTTTAGCCCGAGCTTTTTCTTCAACATCAAGAGATGCAATCAGATTTTCAACTGATATCTCCTGTCTCTTATGCTTCAGAGTTGTGGCGAAATTCCTCCATGAAGGAGGCAACTTTGCAATCATGCACCCAGCCACGAATTTGTCGGGTAGAACACATTTAAGGAGTTCAAATTCCTTCACAATGCACTGTATCTCATGAGCTTGTTCAACCACAGAACGGTTATTCACCATCTTGTAGTCATGAAAACTCTCCATGATGTACAGTTCACTGCCTGCATTGTTGCACCGAATTTTGCATTCAGTGCATCCCACAGAATCTTTCCGTCATTTATGTGCATATACACATCACACAGACGGTCAGCAAGAACACTCAGAATGCATCCCACAAACATAGTATTGGCTTCCTGGAATTTTCTCCGATCTTCGTCGGTCATTCCCTCTGGAGCACCAACACTAGCGTGGAAAACTTTCAGAGCAGTAAGCCAGAGCATGGTCTTCACCTGCCACCTCTTAAAGTGCACACCGGTAAACTTATCCGGCCTCAGTGCATCAGCGAATCCAGCCATAGTTAACTCAGGAAATTGCCTATAATTAGGTTTTTGGATTGTTGGAATATTAGGCAAGTTCATGATTAATTCCAGTAAATAATTCATGACTAGAAGAGATACTAGCATGCAATAATCTAGCAAACTAGAAGAACAGCAAGACATGCATAACAGCAGCAAACACGTAACAATAGCTGTAGAAACAGACATGAACAGAGGATGTTGGACGTACTGATCATTAGCTATTATGGGTGCGACAGTGTTGATGACGATGTCGCCGACGATCTGCTGCTGACGGCGATGAATACGACGATGAGTAGCACCGCCCGACTTGGACGGAAGACGACCCGTGATGACGAATTTGAGCAGTCACGCACAGCGCTTCCCAAAAACCTAATTCGTCCTCTCCCGGTGTAGGATCGCAAAGACGAACGATTCCGGAGACCTGCTCTCCCACGCGCCGATGCACGCCGGCGTTTGGGATGGAGTAGACTACGATGGCGGCGCAAGTTGTGAGATGAGGCAAAACCTAGGTGTTTTTCGGTGTGTCTCTGGCCGCAGCCGGTAGCTGTATATATATTAGGACCAGAGGCGGTATTGTGTCGCGACCACAATCCCAAACCGACTCGATTTCTAATTCGTATACTTACCGGACAAGAAATCAAAAACTTGTCTGCCAAGACATAAAAATAAAACGGCAAAAGGAAGCTGCGCTCCTGCAAGGAGACGGACCGGATTTCGGCAGACCATTCACGCGCATATCGCATGTACGCCTCGCCTCGCCTCGCCTCGCGCAAGGCGAGCGAGCGCGCGCGTGTGGTTTTCCCTTTCTCTTCTCACACACCACTTAGAGTGGTGGAGAGAACCCACTATATAAAGAGGTCCAACTCTTCTTCAACTTCCGGGTGGGACTAAACTTAGCACCACCACTTGCCATTTTACACATGGGCTTTGAGATTTCAGAAATTGCTATGGGCCTAGCCCATTAATTCTAACAGGTTTCAGTGATCTTGAAACGTGTTGCTCCATTGTTCAAGCATTATCAGACTTGTTGGTTGTGTGCACTTACTATGTAGAGGTCGGGTGTTCGCTCATTGGGATTGTATTGGCTCGATATGACATTTGGATGAAAATGCTCAAAAATAAGGGAGAATATCTTCTGTTTGGTTTGAAAGATATGGGAGATAGAGGGATACGTTGTGTTTGCTTTGGAGTGTAGGAGGGAGCCAACAAATATATGAACATTACCTCTAGATGCCGGCACAAAAAACCTATTACAAAAAATGGTGAACAAGGGCACCGAGGCACCCTATTTCAAATAAATACTTTGGTAAAAAAATTGTGGGGTAATACTTTGGTAAATTACAAGCTATAAAGTATAATTCACTTATTTTTAATCAACAAACATCCAGAGGGGCGAACATATTTTAATTACAATACAATGCACATTAAATTAACTGCAATAATTTATAGCGAGTATACTGATCTTCATGCTAACTATCCTTGGATGAGAAGAACTGATGCAGTTTAGATGACATCTCTGGGAAGACGCGGGTCGGACGGTAGCCGGCAGACGACGGTCGCTGTCGCTTCCAATACAAGCTGCCATTAGAGGAGACCAGCACGAGCGTGCGTGTGGGGTTGATCAATAGTGTGTGTTTGAGATCTATCAGTATAAAGGACACGGCGCGTTCATGTTGAGCAATACCAATTGCTTGTGCATGTACCTTATGATCCGGCAGCGTCTCGATGAAGTGATCAACAAGTATCCTCGCGCCCTTTATCTGGACAATCCTAACCTTGACGACAAACTTGGCACCTCACTGCACATTAATCAAATGTGCGTAGAGAGCGTGGTTATTAAATCTCTTCTATTTGAGAGTTCGGGAACTAAAAAACTTGAGATTTCCGGTCTCAGAGGTTTCGGATGCGACATACTTTATCCATTGCAAATTAATTGGAGTCCTAGCTTTGTCCTCAGTCAAACATGTTACAAACTTTGACCAAAGTCTATAGAAAGATATATCAATATCTACGACATATTAGTTTCATCATAATATGTATTTGCATACTATACATATTTTATGTTCAATAAATGTTAGCACATTTTCTTATACACTTGGTAAAATATAGATAAGTTGACCTGGGATAAATCTTGAACTTTAATTAAATTACAATAGAGGGAGTATGTGTGTACATACTTGTAGAGGCTTGAAGTACTTGAGGTTCAGCTCCAAGAGCGCCATCGCGTTGCCAGTGCGTGCTACGGAGGCCATTCTGAAGCCAATGCTCGCAGCCAGCTCCTCTCGAGCTGCAGACGATTTAAAGTAAGAATCAAGATTGTGTACATAAAGGGTAAAGAACCTGAACTCTACTGCAAACAAACATCATTTTGGTGCCAACCGTTGTGGATGTAAGCAACATAAATGGCGTTGTTAACGACTCCATACTCGTCAAGTTCGTTGTCATGGCCGGCCATCTCCACTTCGAAGAACTTGTCCGTCCTAATTGAATTTTATGAAAGAAACCACAAATATATGAAGCTATTTGACGAGATTAATATTCTACCAAATACCAATGCATGTGAAATAGTTTCATTTACAAGAATCTTAGTTTTGTATGTTGGCTGATGTTGTTGTTGGAGTTGCCTTGGGAGCTGGAAGCCGGAACGGCGAGAACCTTCATATGGTGGGATTGGCCGGAGAGCATGGCGAGGTGGCCGGAGCGAGACCAGTTAGCTCTAGCCCCAACATGGACCAAGCAAGGTGGTGGGTGGTGGGTGTTGGGAGCGATATTAGTAGGAGGGCGGTGCATGATGAACATGGAAGTGTATTGTTAGGTCTCATGGTGCCCATCTATATATAGTGTACATGTGTGTCGTTTCATTCTTGCCACATGGAACAGATGCCCGCTTAGGCCTTGTTCGGTTGAGGCGGATTTTGAAGGAGATTGGCAGGGATTGAGGGGGATTAAATCCTCTACAAGCCAAAATCCCCTCCAATCCTCTTCAATCCCCTTGAGAGAAGGATTAACCGAACAAGGCCTTAATGAAGTCTGTTTTTTTCTTGGGGGGGGGGGGGGGGGGGGGGGGGGGTTAATGAAGTATGTTATCTTCTTTGGTTTCATCTTCCACTAATCAGGGCTAGTCACATTTAAAAAAATGCTAGTAGAAATATTTCATAATTGGGTATGTTATGTTCTAAATTAAAGGTTAAATTAAACTCCCTCCGTTTCATAATGTAGTGCATATAAATTTTTCGATGCAAACAACAAATAAGTACAGTCATTTGATGGGATTGCCTAATTTCATTGAGTTCACCTCGAGTATATGTTGGCTCTGCCCCTATCGCTAATAATAAACTTCTGAAATGAATATATATCATACAATTCTAATAGCTTTATTACAAATACCCTATGTTATGCTAATGTAAAATTTGTTTTATGGTAAGTTGTTTCATTTTAGTAATTTAGTTTGCATTATTTAAGATTTTTTTATGATGGGTCTCAGTTCAAATTTAAACAAATATAAACTATCATATTGTGCTAGAGATGAATTTATATCATAATTAATGGTTTATAAGTGTCCATGTATGTAGTAGTCTTACTATATCTACAAAACTTGTAGAGTGTTATGGGTGCATAAATCCAATTAACAAATAGTAGATGACTAGAGTACATAACTATCAAGCTTCGGTGTAAGGCAAATTTTAGCATGCTCCCTCTTACCTCCCATTTTGACATGATCTGAGCCATTGATTTGATTAACTAGTGGTCTGACTAACTCTTACCTTCTTACCTCTACTCTTACCTCTCATGTGAAAAGATGGGATAAGAGGGAGCATGCTACAATTACTTTCGGTGTAATGATGCTGGCCCAGGAAGCACGTTGGGTTAAAGTATATAACATCTTGCATATGGACTTTTGCTATGTTTATCAAACCATAACGTAGAGTTTCTCAATATTGAGGCTAACTAGACGTCAAGCACCGAATAATATCCTTGTTTTTACTGAAAATGTTGATTTGCAAGCCAGTAAAATACACATGAACTCTGAGAAAAAGAATGAGTTGTGATTAACTATGCCGAAACACGAAACACAACTCGCACATGAGGCAAACGACGAAGAAGAGCGCGTGTACCACGACTCTATACTGGTCAAGTTTGTTGTCACGGACGAGTCATTTCCACTGGGAATAACTTGTCCGCCCTAATTGATTTACGACCCCGGAACCGGTATACACGGTACAGATGTGAGCTGAAAGCTTGTCAGAATGTTAGTGAGCTGACAGCCCCATTGGATTGATTAACAATTTTTTAATAGACCCCGTGAGAAAATCATGATGGAAGTGCTAGCAATATCAATCTCATACTGCTTCAAATGAACAAGGATATCAATGAAAGTAATAACTACTGCAAAAGCATCGGCCAATAAAATGAGGATGAACAGGTTATTAATCGTGTCAAGAGGATGAGACCACGGTGGCAGCATTAGCATCAGAACCGGTGGCCTTATTTGCGACACCATTGTAGTCGCAATATTGGAGGCTTGCTTTCCCTCACAATCGTGCATGCAATCGCCTGGATGGAGTAGCCGGAAGCAACAACAAAGAGAGGAATGATAGTGGTGTGTGTGCGATAGGCAGAGAGCAGATGCGATCTAATCAGGTGATGGCTATGATTGCCATTCTCGCTAATATATAGACATCCGACCTGAGCCTGACTCAACTCGTCCATGAAACATAACGTGCGTGCGAGGCGGATGGCGGAGAAGAGCGTGTGTACAACCTCTCTTCTCATGCTCCAATGAATGTGGAAACGAGTTCCTTATATGTTAGTCCAACCCTCCCGCATTTTCTCTATGAGGCTAAATTTCCACCATATCATGACACCACTAAGGGGCATTTGGGATTTTTCAGGAATTGAATTTTTAATGGGCCAAAGGCGCGTATTGTTTTAACATGTTTTTGGTCATTTACCTTGACTTGCTTCTTCTAACCTACTCCCTCGTCAACATACAGAACTAGCTAATTGCCCGTGCGTTGCACCGGGGGCATAAGCATTTTGATGGTTTAACATCAATTTTGACTAACATATACCTTTAGAATACTCATGTACATTAGGCATAGTTGTTGATTCAATTTATCATTAAATAATTCCTCCTCCACGAACCCTTCGCTCTTGTCTAACAAACAAATTTTGGTTAACCTTGAAGTAAACCCGGTGTATAGAGGGAGTAGAGGGGAGGACAGACATGCGTGTGGGTTGTAGCGGGCCACTTTTCCCCTGGTTTTATTGACGTGCTAAGCATGGAATGGAGGCAGACGAAGGTTGGACAACATTGGAACGTTATATATTTTTAGGTAGTGTATATAGATGTAGAAAGATAGTTTGATTTGCCGTGTATTCTAGTGAATCCGTTGGGGCTGCTGGAGCCATTTTTCGATTGATGATTAATTTGTTTTTGTGGCAGTGATATGATGGGGGCACACGTGAGTGCATCCTAAGAAAGGAAGGAGCTGTGATTAAATTTTCACTTACCAAATTGGGAGGGGTTCCATTCGGTATAGAGAATCATGGGAAGATCCTTCAAATGATGGGGCCCTGGGGGAGGGACGAACGAACGACATACAAACTCTTATTTAATAGTAGACTGATAATTGTCCTTGCGTTGCAACGGGAGTATAAACATTCTAGTAGATTAGTATGTGACTGCACATCTATTATTACATTGATGCGGTAAAAGTTTTTATATGCAATCGCCATAATTTACCTGCCATCTTATTGTTAATCACTTATTTGGTAAGAATTGATTAACTTACCCAAGAAATTTTTATTTTTATTTTGGTAAGTTAATAAAACATTGGACAATTGCTTTCATTTTAGGGAAAATCGATGGGAGAAAAAAATCAGAAATGGGAGGAAAAGATCAAAGAGAAGAAGGAAAGAGCAGGATATATATAAGGAAGGTTGGACAAAAGAGAGGTGAAATGGAAATCGTTCTTTTTAATTAGAGATTATTTTGGTAAGTTAATAAAACATTGGACAATTGCTTTCATTTTAGGGAAAATCGATGGGAGAAAAATCAGAAATGGGAGGGAAAGATCAAAGAGAAGAAGGAAAGAGCAGGATGTATATAAGGAAGGTTGGACAAAAGAGAGGTGAAATGGAAATCTTACGTTCTTTTTAAGTAGAGATAAGTAGTAGAGATTAAGTAGTAGAGAAGATGTCAGACGGAAGTTTTCTGGTTATGGTTATGAGTGGTTTTTCTAAGCCCAAGTGCAGTGTACCCTTTATGTTTACCCTTAAATATTACTTTGAGATCTATGCTAGCAAACTACCTTACTACATGAAAGTATCTCTTTTTTGTTTCTCTAAAATAAAAAATAAAAACAATGTACGGACTTCAAACTTTGCAGGTAATTATCTACCAAATCAGGTACCTACACACAAACACGTTATTTTGCAAGTATACAACCATGTACAAATTGAGTTTTTTAGTAAAAGAACATATGCTCACAACCATGTAGTCTAGGAACAATGGGAGGCACTGCAAACTATGTGAATTGGCGATGATAATACTCAAAAATATGTCCTGCAGCTTTCACGGTATAAGATTGAACAAAACAACTCTTTTTTCAATAAAGAGAGCAATTACAGTTTACAACATGGCCCTACAAGATTTTGTCTGTTCAGGTGCTTTGTGTGTAATTGCTTGGTTAAACTTAGATTCAGCAATGTAGCTAGCACTTATCCTTGCTACTAACACGCACATGGCACACAACCTAGGTTTTCCACTGCCTCCTGTTGTGCAACCGCCAGGCTGCCTCGTCTCCCGTGGCTTTAGGACCATGGAGGCACGGTGGATCCCGACCCTTGCCGGCGGGAGGGCTTCATTTTTAGTTGTTTTATTAAAATTTGGTAGGGTGTGTGTCCTGCTCAGAAAAACGAGGCGATGGCGGCTCCCTAAAGATGGAATAAGGCTCTCCCCGCCTAGCCCCGTCCTGATGATGCTTCTAGCATCGTCGGAGGGCGTGTGGAGGTTTATCTCCGCTGGATCTCGTGGGATTTGGTTGGTTTTTGTCTTTGGTGGATCCGCTTGAATCCAATCTTCATCCATCTATGTTCGTGTGTCTACAGGTAGGATCCTTCCGAGCCACGCCTCTATTCATTGGCGGTGGTTGCTGTTCTGGTGTGCTTGTCCCTGGGGCCTTAGCACAACGACTTCCAGACTATCTAGTACAACAAGGTTGGCCCGGCTTCGGTGATAGGGGCGATGAGAGCGACACGCCTTTTGCTTGCTCCAGTGTTTGTAGTCGTCGCTAGGTAGTCTACCGACTTGGATGTAATTTTTACTTCTGGTGTTTGTTGTACTTCTGTGACAGTTGATGAATAGATCGAACGTTTTTCTCGCAAAGAAAAAAAAACTTAGATTCAACTTTGTTAGTTCAAGTTGCTAATTACAGTCAAGATATTAGTTTATGAATCATTAGTTGCATTTGTCTTCTTCCATCCAGCACATGTTTTTTCAAGATCGGTTCTTATGTGCGATGCTGGTTAGGATTAACTGACATAGGGTCGTGTCTTGTGTCAAATAGGGTCACTGACATGTGGACCATCAGGTTTGTGACCCCACATGTCAGTGACCCTAAGTCATCTGACGTTACGTTAGCCAATCTAAGCCCGTGCGACTCATATTGTTGTTGTCGGACCATATTACCCATCATTGTCATGCATTGATTTGTCCAAGAAACAAGCCATGAAGCCATATTTTTCAGGCATCGCGACATGTGCTCACTTAAGTTGCTCGCTGTTGTATATTTTCAGAAAAAAAAAAGGTTGTTCATTGTTGTATCAACTGTATCGATTCCGGTTTGCATAAAGTTAGTGCATGATTTGTGCATATTGCTAACAGCTGACCAACGATGGTGATGGTTGCCCATGGCAAACTTGTGCATATATCGGGCGTTCAAGGAGTTGTTTCAAGCTCGTTGTCTAGTTTCATATCTTGGATATAATATTCCGCCTCCACAAAATGCACATAAATGCATCATCGTTTCTCAATAAGTTGTTTTTGAATATATTTTTTGCAGATGATTTTGAATAATGACTTCGACGGTGAAACTTTTTGTCTGGCTTTTTTTCTTTGGACCTAACGACAACTGAGGTGATGTTTCAGTGATCTTCAGCTTCTACGTAGCTCCATGCATGAGCACGGGTTTAATGAAACTTTGGCCTAGAACCAACAAAGAATTTTCTTTTGGAGAGCCTCTCACACGCCACGTAATGTAAATGCTCTTTTATTCATTTGAGACCCATATAAGCACGCACAAGATAACTTGTTTTATCTTTTAAACTGATCCTCGTGCTAGTCATCCTAGGACGAGAAGAACTGTTGAAGCTTGGACGACATCTCCGGGAAGACGCGGGTCGGACGGTAGTCCTTGTTGAGGCAGACGACGGTCGCCGCCGCTTCCAAAACAAGCTGCAATTAGAGGAGATCAACAAACACGCACGTGTGGCACTGATCAGTATAAGGGACTGATCACTACAAGGGAAACGGCCCTTTCAACATCCATCGTTTCTGCACATACCTCATGATCCGGTAGTGTCTCGATGAAGTGTTCAACAAGTATCCTCGCACCCTTTATCTGGACAACCCTCACCTTGACAACAAATTTGGCGCCTCGCTGGATATTAATCAATGCACGTGGGTGGTCATTAAAACATGAGATTTGGAGGTTTGGAAATAAGAACCTTGAGATTTCCAATCTTATGGGCTGCTTGGAATGACTGTAAAATTAGCATGGTCACCGGTATTTAGTTCAAAATTGAGCTACATACTGATGGCCACACTAATTTTACAACCACTGCGAGCATAGCCTTAGAGATTCCGATGTGACCCTGGCAAAAAGAAGAGATTTTGGATGTGCCATGCACATACCAGTAGAGGCTTGAAGTACTTGAGGTTCAGTTCCAAGAGTGCCATCGCGTTGCCTGTGCGTGCTACGGAGGCCATGCTCGCAGCCAGCTCCTCTCGAGCTGCAGGCGATTTTAAGCAAGAATCAACACCGTGTACAAGAGTAGAACCCAAGCTCTACTCTGCTTAGATATCACTTGGGTGCTAACCATTGTGGATGTAAGCAACATAAATGGCGTTGTTAACGACTCCATACTGGTCAAGATCGACGGTCATCTCCACGTCGAAGAATTTGTCCGCCCTAATTGAACCGCATAACAAAAACACAAATATATGAAGCTATTGGACTATGCAGAGGACGGTTGTGAACTCGTTTTGCCTTGATGCGAAATTGTGAGTCAATAAAAACGTCCTTTGCTAGAAAAAACCTATTGGGCTAAATGTTCTTTTAGGGGTGCAAATGGTACCCCGTGGCCTTTTTAGTTCAACTATTTCACTATTGAAATTCAAATTCATTTGGTTGAACTATAATTAAGGGGGGCAGAGGGTACCTCGAATATCACATATTTACATCCTAAGTTCTACCAATTCTCTACTCGTATAAAAGACTCAGTTGATGATGATGGTGTGTCTGTCATCTGTCGTTTCTGACCATTACATCTGCATCTAACGGATGTGAGGTAAGTTGTGGCATTTTTATAACAATAGCCCACTTCTCTGCTCCAATTTGCAGAAAACCCCTTATTATCTTAAAAGCAACTACATCCCTACCTCACCTCATCAAAACATTCTGAGAAATATATTTTGAGTAAAACGTAATATTTTTTTAATGGTATATACTCCCTCCGTTCCTAAATATAGGTCTTTTTAGACATTTCAAATGGACTACAACATACGGATGTATGTAGACATATATTAGAGTATAGATTCACTTATATTGCTCCGTATGTAGTCACTAGTTAGAATCTCTAAAAAGACTTGCATTTGAGAACGGAGGGAGTATAATATATATATATATATCAAAACAAGAATGTTTTCTTTCATATTTGTGAACAAGTACTATTCTAATTTGGACACGGACACATTGCTAGTAATGCAAAGCTAGCTAGTTTAATTAGGAAGAACCTTAGTTTTGTTTCTTGGCCGATGCTGTCGCTGCAGACGTCCCGGTTGCCAGAGGCAGGGACGGCTAGGGCCTTCACACGGCGGGACCGACGTGATTGGCCGGAGATCATGGCAAGGTGGCCGGAGCGGGACGAGTTAGCTCTAGCCCCAGCACAGACCAAGGAAGATGGTGGGTGTTTGGTTTTGGGAGCCATATTATTAGGAGACTGCTGCATGGTGAAACAGGAAATTGTATTGTTTTATCTCATGGGGCGTGTGCCAGCCCATCTATAATGCGCGTGCGTGCATGCTGTGGCGTTTCATTCTTGACGCGTGGAACATATGCCCGCCTACTGAAGTACTCTCTCCGTCCCCATAATATAAGAGCGTTTTTAATGTTAGAAAAACATTTTTTAATATAATACAGACGCAAACGCTCATACATACGCGCATACACTCATCCCTATGAACACACACGTACACCCTATCCTTATGAGCACCTCCGAGAGACTGAGCCGGCATATCATATAGAGATTTACGAAGTCACCGTATGCGTCTCGTCGTCGACGGAAACGTCTCCTCCCACTGAAAGCGCATCGCCGGAAGAAACGGTGGGAGTAATATAAAAGCGTTTTTTGCACCAGTATAGTGTCAAAAATGCTCTTAAATTATGCGATGGAGGGAGTAATAGTATGTATCTTTTTATTTATAGAGAGAAATATCATAATCGTACATTCTTTTCCATCTACAGTAGTAGTACTCCAGAAATTAATGGCAGTTTAGGCTTAATATAAAGTGTACTTTTACTCTTTTTTTCAAACACAAAGCGTACTCTTACTGATGGTGCCACGGATGGCTCTAGAATGGCCAATTAACGATGGTGTCACGTGAAACTATTTTAATGCACGTGGAGATTTCACAGCAATTCAGTGTTTTCTCTCGCCATTGCCCCGGTCCCTGTGGATTACCTACGTCTCTGATAGTTGTTTGTTGGGTACACCCTGCTTTTAGTCCGTCACGTGTCGGGAAGCTGGATGTTCCCTTTGGATTTTTATTTTATTTTTCTGTACGTGTTTCATGGTTTAGATGAGGTTTTTTTTTAATTTGTTTGGCTTTTTGGTTTCATCAGGTTTTTCCTAGATTTTGGAGAGAAAAAAATGTAAAAATATTTTTGCGCGAAAAGGACGTGTTTTTTTTTTTCACGAGAGGCACAGATTTGCTTTTGATGGAGGCACAGATTTGCTTCGGCGAACTGTGACTCTTGGAAAAGGCAAAACAACACGTTTTTTTCTGGTTCCATGAGATGCACAAATTTGCTTCCACAAGTTGTGCCTCTCGGAAAGGAAAAACCTTTTTTCCCGAACCACACAATCCAGATCCAAACGATGGCAGTTATTGACGAAAATTGCACTAAAACAAAGAATTACCATGTTTTCTTTAAACTGCCACCACCCCTACCACTAAAAAGGCCATCTCGCGAGTTCGCAAATGCCACGTTCGACGGTGAACGTTTGCTGGGGATTAGCGTCCTATTACATATGCTTCTTCCGTCTAAACAGTTTTATCCCTTACTACACTCATCTTTGGCATCTAGTTGATGCAAACATGCATCCCCATGTTGATGGAAATCTTAGTTAATTTCTATTTTTCAGTTTTCTATGCTTCAAATTAAGACAAGTTATCCTAAGATAACACATTTTCATGCTTCGTGCTGACCAGGCTTCCGAATTATACTTCATATGCTCCTTTAATTACATAGAATGCTTCTATACTGGCTGCTTCATCTTTATTAAAAATATTATTTTTGTCACTGTTATCACCATTGTACTATGCCAAGCCAATATTATAGTAACTATGGTTCTTTGGTATACTTAGTTTTCTTCCATAGTCTATGTCTTAGAAAAAATGTGTATTTCTAATGTTCTATTTTTTCAATCTCATTTTAATTAAAACACGACCCCAAGTATGTTGTGATAGATCAACTCCTTGTGTCCATTATGTAGTAGCTGGCTTGAAGAAGCCCCCTCTGAAATTTTCCCTGTACTGGTCGATGATGTAACTGTAGTTACTATCTAATAAAGAGGGGTTGTTTTTATCAAAAAAAGCTCCTTGCTTCGTGTAAGCCATGCTTCCTACTTTGTTTCACATATGTTCTCTATAGCAGTGATTTTTCTATGCTTTCACTGCCTATCATGTATGTTTTGATCAATCAAATCACTCCTTCGTGTAAGCCATGCTTCCTACTTTGACGTTTCACATATGCTTCCTGTACTAGTGAACTTTCTATGCTTCCACTGCCTATCATATATGTTTTGATCTAACGAATCACTCCTTCGTGTAAGTCATGCTTCCTACTTTTATGTTTCACATATACTTCTATAGCAATGAAATTTTCTTCATCTCAATTTTCTTGTAGGCCATGCTTATCTCATTTTTTTACTCTATTTGCCTATCATTTATGTTGTGGCAGATCAAACCATCTCTTATTTCCTCATGCATGTGTGTTTCTTCTGTTCAGATGTTTTGCGCTAGATGATTCCAACCATGCATCATTGGTTTCTCAAATGCCTCACACTAACCTCTCCTAATTAAAGAAGCAATCCAAATACAGCCCACGCGCAGAGATATTAGCAGATCCAACGGCCAACATGCTTCCAATCCCATGGCCATGGACTAGTGTGATGGAAAGCAATGATCAGTAGTGGATCAGTATTATGTTCCCTAGCAGCTCCCCGAGATTATGGCGAGGTAATGGCTTCATCTCCTTTCCTTTTCAATTAGTAGGAGTGGACTTGCATTCAATTCGCCTTTGATTCTTTTGTTTGGTTCCTCAATATATGATAGTAAATAACACCCCGCGCGTTGCTGCGGAATTTTTTAGCAACGAACTTATCAAAAATAAAACTAAATTATATGAGAAAAGTACTGCACCACATTCAACCTATAGGTAAATGAAGGATGGATGCACGTCTTGTGACAACCAAGCTTCATTACTTATCGTTGAAAAATAAAATAATGTGGAGAACTTTCATGTTATTTGATGATGTGGAGAGATTGCACTTGATGTGGAGGGGGTGCATGTGGTGAAAAGTGCAACTTTGATTGATTGCATGTGCTTGATGATGTGGCTGATGGGAGGTGGCATGTGTGAGACGTATATGATGAGGTGGAGCCATTTTCAAGTCTTGATTTAACAACTTCTCCCCATTTGATATCCACATGCACTCCATGACAGCATTGAAGATTACAGTTGCAAAATAATCTTTGAGATGTACTATAGAAGGTCTCTTAGTTAATTTTTTTGTTTCAATGGGATTATACTTCGTGCAAACTTGTTGTTTTTCACAAAAGTTGCACGAAGTTGAGAAGATGGCCATGAATTCAAAAAATGTTGACAAATTGGAAAGATTACGGATCTGGAAAATGTTTTGTTAATCTGTAAAAATGCTCTCAAATTCAAAAAAATGAGTTTAACAAAATTGTTCATGGATTTAAAAAATGTTCATGCGTTTGAAAAAATCCCGGATCTAAAAATGTTCTTTAATTTATTTATTTATTACAAATTCAAAAAGTGTTCGAGAATTTGAAAAATGTTCATGAGTTCAACTTTTTTTGAATTTCAAAAACATTTATAGATTCAAAAAATGTTCATTGGTTTGAAGATATTTGCAAATTCTGAAAATATGCTTGTTCAAAAAATATTCATGAACTCATTTTTTGTGATTTTGAAAAATAACATGAATTTAAAAATTTTGCAAATTTTAAATAAGAAATGCTTGTGATTTTGTGAATACGTTCATAAAATCAAAAGATGTTGTTGAATTTAAAAGAAAAATAAAAGAAAGAAAGAAATAAGAAGAAAACTAAAACGAAGGAGAACACGAAAAGAAAAGCAGAAAATGTGGTGGAAGAAAAACCGAATGGAAGCTTCTTAAAACTACCGTGAAACCTTTCGAAAAAAGTTCCGGTGGCTAACAAAGCATAGTCTTTCAAAAGTGATAAGAAGTTGATGAAGCGAGTGAGCGCTTCCTAATGGGCTGGCCACTTTCATATGCCAGTGGGCGATTGAAGGTGTGATACATATCATTTGTGCATTTAGCCTAGTGTAATCGGGCCATACCCAAGAAGACTCAGCTGTCAGCCTAGTATTACCAGACCCAACCCGAGAGGGGCTAGTATGTTGCCCGGTTCAACCGGGTTCGGCCTGATTTATTCCAAAAAATTATATAATCCATGGGGAATTTTTCGGCATTGAGACACCTGAAATAAAAAAATGTTCAACGTGAGAGGATTTTTGTCTCCTCGAAAGGAAGAACTTTGTTTTCGGAATTATTTTCATCCAAGGTCGTCTGCAACCTATAAAGTCATGATAAGACAGATGCATCTCGGAAACATACTTTATTAGAGCGCAACAAAAATCTGCTTCAAGACGGCTTCAAACGAGAAAAACTGTACAATATGAAAGTCCTTCGTCTCATCTAGATGAACAAATTTTATTTTTCGATCATCTCAATCCAAGGTTGTATGCAACATCTACAAAAGACAAGTTTACTTCCTTGTGACCTGCTTGAAATTCTGGACACAATTGTCCGGGTTGTGTTAGATTTATATATTAAGACAAAAATTCGATTCATTTTCTTGTACGGGAAATCTAGCCGTCTCACATACAGATGAGAGATGATGGCCTTTTGAGCAATACATAACCGTCAACCAAATCTACTACTTTTACCTTTATGTCTTTATCTCTCTCACATTTTCTCTTTCTATTGTTTTTCGTTGTTGCAGGACAAAAAACCTCGAGGCCCTGAGGGCGATCAGGTCAATCTACGGTATCCCATAGCCACCACACACTCTGATGGGTCCTCCCGGGCGTGTGGGGTTTCGGATTCTCAAAAGATCTCGCCGGCGTGTCTTGTGTATCCCGTTCTCGGCAAAACTCCTTCGGCGTCGTTGTCTAGCGTATCGCGCTCAACGCTAGGGGTACGCGGTGACGTGTTTGTGCACGTACAATTTCTAGATTTGTCAGGGAACTAAGGTGATCAAATAATTGAGCCCGTTCTTAAAAATTTATACTGGACTTTTTTAAATTTGCATTAGTAGTCTTTTCACTGATGTACTGATGGATCATATGTTATGTTATACTAAATTTTTGCTTTGAGTATACTAGTAGAATTAACAATGTAATACTCCCATCATTAAGAAGCATGTTTTCCGTCCATATTTAATGTTTATTATTAACAGAATATTCTATTCTGTGTTAGCATGGAATTGTATTTTGTCACAAAAAGTTTTATTTGGTTAGTTTAGTTGAAGTTGTGCTATAAATATTGTATTGAAACACATTTCTCACTGAACAAACAAAAAATGTGTGGCAAAAAAATTATACATATTAATATTGCTTAGTAAATTTATAGCAATGTTTATTACAAGTCTTTGAAATATCCACAAAACATGGTAGGGTGTTTATAGAGTGTGTAAAAATCCAAGCAAAAAACTGATAGAAGTTTGTAGAGTACAATACTGCCGAGATTGGACAAAGTTAATTGAAGAATTTGTATGGGTATTCGATAAGTAGTTTTTTCTAGAATCTTCTGGTAGACGATGCTTATTTATTGGTAAACCCGCTTCTTATTTTTGTGTGTGGCCGGGTGGGGGTCAGTACTCACCAATGGCACTTGCATGCTCTATGATTGGTATCAAACAACATTTGTCACGTGCATGAATTCAAATGTATATTGTGATGTTGTTCATTTGATTATTATTGTACTGATTATTTCTTACAAACAACCGTATAAGCAGCCTAAGCTATGCAAATGATACTAAGATATCAACAACTTAGGCCGGCTCTATTTTGAAAATCATGTTTCACTCTAGAAGTTGTGAAAGTACAAACATTTTTTTACAGTGTGAAGGAACAAGCCCATTACTTTTTTTTAATTATTATTGCAGTCCTGATGTTTCTGTCTCTTTTGATGTTTTGGTACGTATGGACTAAGGGTTGTGACCTTACCACATAATGAACTTAGTGTGCTATATGTCAAGGATATGATGCATTATCATTTATATTCTCTACCTGATTTTTCTAGAATGACCTGTAACTTTATTCAAATTTAACAAACATTATAGGTACAATGCTTCACATCATTGTTCCAAGAAATTAAAAATTAACTCTTATCAGTAAGAACTACAAGGAAATTTCTCAAAAACATCTTCACTCTCCGCAATAGGAAATACTGCCAAGATTTCAAGGAAGAGAGTGCAATCAGATCGGAGCAACAATGTCGCCACTCTTCATATGTTTCATACACTCATTTAAGTTGCTCATCTAATCTAAAAAGATAAGGGACATGTATCCCTAAAATGTATGGAATTCTCTTTTGCATCAGTCACTTTTACTACCAATCGTCGGACCATGGATGAACATCCAGATCTCCTTCTTCCTCCTCCATCTGTCACCATTCACCTTCTCCCCTGATCCTGCAGCCCCATCCAACCCAGCCCTAACCGCCTGCCTCCGTCGCACGCGTCCGGCGGCTATCACCGCCCGCCCTCCCTCCCCTCAACCTGCCCCTATTGCCATTGTTGGCCGCCGCACCGACCATCCCTCTAAGCCCCGCTGCATCAGTGAAGAATTCTGGCGACCCCCTGTTCCCCCATCCCTAAAGATAGATAATGGGGCAATGGCTCCCCTTAATAAGATAGACAGTGGGGCAATGGCTTCATCCTAAGATAGATAGTGGGGTTGGCTCTTCTTTGGCGAGTTCGGGATGAACCAAGAAAAATGACTGACACGAGGGAAATGTTCAGGCGACTAAGATATAGCAAAACCGAAAAGACAAAAAAAAAAACCGTAACCGTTGAACTCACTCCCTCCATCTCTTTTTAGTTTGCATATAAAATTTGGTCAAAGTCAAACTTGGTAAAGTTTGACTAACTTTATAGGAAAAAATATCAATATTCACGAGATGAAATCAATATTATTAGATGTATCATGAAATTAACTCTCATACCATATAACTTTAGTATTGTAGATGCTGATAATTTTTTGATATAAATTTGGTCAAACTTTGTTTATTTTTTACCTTGACCAAATTTTATATGCGAAGTAAAAAGAAACGGAGGGATTACCTTTTTTTTTTAGCGGCACACTTACCTGGTCGTAATGGGACATTTCCATGCCGTCAAAAAAATGGGACATTCCATAAAAAAATAGGACATTTCCATTTTTTAGGGAGGGGCATTTTCATGAGTTGGGTCGCATTTGAGCAATGCCAGGCCTTGATCCATCACGAAGCAGGCCCATTTCCACCTCCATGCCCACTCTGCTACCGCCTTCTTCTCCCCTTCCGACCTCCATGGGCGCCTCACGGTAGCGCCACCCCACCTCGCGCCCCGCCCATGGCCCGCCGCCTCCTCGCCCGCAACCTCCTCCCGCACCTCCGCCTCGCCGCGCGCTGCCCGGCGCCCCATCCCTCGCCGGCCCTCGTCGCCACGCGCCGCCTGACCCCCAGCCCGGCCCCGCCTCCCCGGCTGTGGGCTCCCCAAGGTGCGTCGACCCCACCTCCCCTCGTCCCTCTGGTTTTAGGATGAATCCGGCGGGCTAGTTGTGGCAGTGGAGCCACCACCTGCAACTGCGAATGCTTTCTGAATTCCCTCTGCCGCGTAGTGACAGACACATATGTGTTGATATGTTCGAGTGTTGTGTAAGCTATCCAGTTAAATCTGTACTGGCTGTTTTAACTAGTTAAACCTATTGATCTGAGCTCTAGGATGTAGGAACTGCGCGACTTACGCCACAAGCGTGCTAAATTTGCCATGTGTGCTTGCTTCTTCTGTATGTTGGGAAGAGATACTGTCAGTGTAGTGTATCTGTATAGGTTTGAAGATAACTCAACACTGTGCTTATTTCCCAAGAAAGGCAGATGAGATAAATATGATTACCAAGTTGCAGATGCGAATTAAGATAGCGCATAACCTGAGAACCTAGTGCTGGAATGGGCATCACATAGATGATCGTTCAGCAATCAAATGTACTCATAAAATATTTGGCTTCACGTCATTTTTAATTTCTGTGTCTGTGAGTTACCTGAGGCACTTCATTTATATCATATTTTCTAATCTATATGCTGAATAGGAGAGTTTTTTTTTATATCGGAAGTAATATGCATCTTGAGGGTGCTATCTTGCCATCCTTCTAATCAATGCTTATGATGTTAATCTGTACAAGTCCAGTGATTTTATATCTTTTTCAGTTGTTGTATGGGAGATATGCCTGCTAATGGTGCTACGGTACCAAGTGGTAGATGATCTAATAGAACGTCTACTCTCCTCCGTCTGGTTATAAGATGAACTCCATGGGCTTATTGTGGCAGTGGAGCCACCACCTGCAACTGCTAAGCTTTATGAATTCCTGTACCGCTTAGTGACAGTCTGACAGATATGCGTTGATATGTTCTAGTGTCGTGTAAGCTATTTCACTTCATTCACCTGTACTGGTTGGTTCATCTATCTAGTTAAACCTATTGGTCTGAGCTCTAGGCAGTAGAAACTGCATGCCCTACGGCATAGTCGTGCTAAATTTGCTGTGTTGTTGGTTCTGCTGTATAAATAGAGGTTGAAAAGAGATACTGAAAGCTGACACCCTTGCTGTCAGTGTCTCTGTATAAATCTGAAGATAACTCAGTACTGTGCTTATTTCTGAGAAATTTTGATGAGAAAAATATGATGAACAAGTTGCAGATACGAATTGGATAACGCATAACCTGAGAACCTACTGCTGAAATGGACATCACACAGTTGATCTTTCAGCAATCAAGTGTTCTTGACGTATTCTTAAATTTCTGTGTCCAGGATTTACCTGATGCACTTAGTGCATATTATTGCTTCTAAATTATATTCTGACTTGCATCATTTTTATGTGGGAAGTAACATGCATCTTCATCATATAAAGTCATGAGAGTATAATGTTGTCATCCTTTTTAGTCGATGCTTATGATATTACTCTCTACTATTCCAGATTTTATATCTTTTTCACTTGTTGTATGGAAAATATGCCTGCTATGGTGCTACTGTCCATACCAAGTGGTAGATGATTTAATAGAAGGTTCACTCGGTGACATTCATCATATCGATGAATAATTTTTATACCAAATCCTTTCTGAGTACAATTGTTTGCCTGCAAGAGATTTTTTTACTGAAGGCCTTATCTCTGTCCAGGATCACGGTTCTTTGCTGATGATCGATCACACTACGATCTGTTTGGTAAAAGAAGGCCAGGTGATGAAGAGTTCAGGAAAGCATGGCAGGAGAATGTTGACGAGGAGGATTGCCTATGGACTGCCAGTGAGGATGAGGATGAGGAGAAAGAGAATGATACAAAAATGGAAAGGGAAATCAAGAAAGTGAAGAAGCAAGCCAAGGAAAATGCTAACCTCATTGATGGTGATGACAGTGATGAGTTAAGAAGCATATGTCCTGAGAGCGATGAAGACGATATGAATCTCTGGAGTGGCAGTGAAGAGGACGATGACAATGATATCCCTACCGAGCCACATCCCAATGAACGCAGTGATTCATATATAGACAAGGTGTTTGAATTTGATGAGACGCCTAAATACCGCACAATCTCTGAGCTGTTGAAAGCTGAGAAGGAACCACCAGAGCTCTCACCAGGAAAGCAAGCAAGAAAACTTGCTGTAGAAAATGCTCTCAAGAAGTTAAAAAAAGGGCCTGATGGACGCTACATTAACGTATTTGATGTTGTCACTGATATAGATATCCTGATTGGAGCATTTGAGAACATTGTTTCAGGACCAGAGTATGCAGAGCTGCGGGAGGGCGGACCAAAGAAGCTCAATATCCAGTTCTTCAAGGATATACAAGCACGCATGAGAGATCCAAATTTCAATTTTTCTCCGGAGTTAAAGTTGAAGCCTAAGAGTAAGTTAGTGCCTAAGAAGAAATGGCAGAAAGCACAATCGAGGAAGAGGAAAAATGACAAACGCTGAGCTGAGAACAGTCGACAGTAATGTATTTCTCTTCCAGAATGCTCTTCAAATGGTGGTCAAGTTATCTGTAGTGTTGTGATCCATGATGAATATCTTCTGTAACATGACAGAATTAGTAAGAAAAGTACCTCTGTCCATATCATTTCAATGTATGTTATGTTTGCGGAACAAATGGGGTCTGTTTTCAGTAGTCTATTTTAATTCAGCAAGCTGGGACGTGATTCTCTCCGTTTACACTGTAAATAGCTTGTAGCTAGTGGAAATGATGTACTCCATCCGATCCATATTACTTGTCGCTGCTTTAGTACAATTTCTGCTAAAGCAGCGACAAGTAATATGGATCGGAGGGAGTACTCAAATTGTTGCTCTAGCATACTTCTCATTTAAGGAAACTAACCAACTTTCTTTGAAACACTTGCTCGATGTGCGAGTTGATCAGTAATAATATTAGGGTGCTAATTACTGTTGACAACCTGGTGTTACTGCTAAGGATTACTGAGGTCAGGCTTTGCAACTCAGACTTGTATTCCTACAGCATCAGAAGCTTGAAACACTTGTCTCCCTTCTTATTGCATGACAAGCTAGCAGTTTCCTTTACACAATGGTTCCTATATATGACATATCTGCTCATTCCGCTGTTTAGATTGGAGTTCTGCATGATGCATTATTTTTCTTTGGCTGCCTTTTCTTCCTTTTATTTTGTATTATTGAGTGGTGGACATGCTTAGGATGAGGAAATATAGATTTACACTTGCTATTTTCTTATGTGGTACATGTATGCACTTGCTTATTATCTAGGATGTGTTCAAACCCCAAATAATCTGTTTTAGGCGATTAAAGTATGATCGAATGTTACCTCTTTGATTGGAGTACTGCTGGCACACATTCTAGCGTGCTAATGCTAACCTTGTGAAGACTGTTGTCATTCCACTACACCATGTTGGATAGGCTGGACACTGGAGAGATTCATTTTGCATGTTAAAAAACTTTTGAATTTGTCTCAGAACAGTCCAAAGCTGCTCAACATGGCTTGCTTTTATTTGCTAGCTGGATCTGATTGTCACACTAACAGTGCTCATAAACGCGCTGGCGACTGGTTATAGATGTGCTTAATATTCTGTCGGCGACTGAACTTTCGAGCTTTCAGTACGGCGCCCCCTTACTCTGTACTATCTACTATAGTACTTAAATATGGTATGAGAATACAAGAAGTTACCTTCTCACCATACTTAATTAGTGAAATCGACAAGAACAGTCGAAGTTTGATTTATCTATTTATTAAAAAATGGAATATTTTGATCTGGAAGATTATTGGGGTTGTCGAAGAGTAACATGCTGAGAGTTTACCTGGATTTGTTTAGTTCCGCCTTTCAGGAAGAGGAATTGAGCAAAGGAAAGGAAGCTTCGTGTGGAATCATGCAGGTAAGTGCTCGTGCATCCTCCTAGTTAACCTTATTTTATCCACCCATCTGGCCTCAATTATAGCCCTTTCCATATTTAATTGGTTGTACCCAAACAGTACTATAAGCTTCAGCGTGCTAAGCTTCTTATCTGGAAGCACGAGCGAAGAATCAGTTTTTAAATTCTTCAGCCTGCTGTAACTGTTCAAATGCTATTAGTAGGGCCTGAAAAGCATATTGCTCTGAAGCTTCCTGGATGGGTATTATGCTCAGCTGGCTCCACGCCTATTGCTCCTTTGTCTAAAGCTTTCAGGCTTGTTTTGGGTAGAAACCTGGTTTTATCTTTCACTTTTACAAGAGAAAGAAAAGGCAAAACATGCACTGAAGATTCATCTATGAGGTTTAGGTGAGAAAAGACACATTACTTTTAACCAAGGAGGTTTGTTTAATTGGTTTAGTACTAGGATTGCTTTCGGTATGATGGTTGTCCTTAATCAATTGAATAAGTTAAGTACTTCTGCAATCATGACTCAGGATTTTCTTATGGATTCTTATGAAAAGATTTCTATCGTTATAAGCCTTCTGTTTTGGTCCTTAGTTTTTAGAGGTGGTTTCACTGAGCTCCCTTGAAAATTTGAGTTTGTTAGCGAGTTCATTTAGGTCAGATTAATTGAAGCAGAATCTCTTCACCACAGAAAACCGTGCAAAATTCCAGAAATGCAACCACCTCACTACAATGTTGGTGCACAGTAAAATTCCTCAACTTAGTTTTTTCGGGAGAAATATATGAATGCACAGCTACCACCCAATTATCAAAAGCTCTGAAGCAAAGCTCCAGCACGCATGCCTATTCAAGAGGTGAGTGCTGCATAGCAGGAAAGAAACGCCATCACTTACCCCAATGGCTCTTTGCCTCCTTTGTCCATGTTGCAGGGGCCAAGTTTTCTTGGTAGCTGCAAGCACCAGTTCACTGTGCTGGGGGCAACCTCGGGTCAAAAAAGACATGCCCCTCTGCAGTCCCGGCTGCCCCAAAGCCTCAGCATTGGTTACTCCTTTTCATGCCGCTGTCATCATAATCCCTTGTACTAAAAGCAAGTGAATAACCTATGCTGCTACTCTAATGACACCACCAAAGCTGCCTGCTAAAGGCTAAAGATGGTCTTTTGCGTTCAAGTTCATTCATTCACTGTGCTGTGCTGGGCTTTCTCCATGCCCTCGCTCAGCCGAGCTCCAGCTTTTGCCCACCGCCCTTTTCTCTTCTGGTCCCTCTTCTCGCTGCTGCCTGGTTGATGAGAGGCCTGCTGTGCCTGGGTCTCACTCTCACATGTGTGTGTGTGCGTGAGCGTGAGGGAATATGTTGACTGAAATGACGAGAAAGCTTTATATCAGCCTCAGCAGCAGCGTGCATGGTGGGTGGTGGCGCCTATCTTTCACGGATCTTTTCTCCGTTCGGGCAAAAAACTTCTTTCCCACAAAGCTAGTGTGTTGGGCACCAATATGGGAAGTGGCTCGTGCCTCTCGCTAGCTCTGTAATGGAAAGGAAAATGGGGCTGTGGGTGATCTGGATTTTGGCTTTGTTTGGTGCCTGCATATGGCTTTGTCCTCTGCCATTTTGATTTTAGGACCATCGGTTTGGTGAGATGGGGGTTCGCCAAACAAAAAAAAAATGGTGAGATGGGAATCCGGGCCTGGGAATTTATTAACTTGTTCTTGGGATCAGTGGCCTTGTTAATGTACATATTTTTCAGATAAATTATACTCCCTCCGATCCAAAATAAGTGTCATGGTTTTAGTTCAAATTTCTTTACCCCCTGCTGCTTCATCAGCAACTGCAGTTCATGAAATTTCTCCTCCTCTAGTTCTTTTGCCTTACAGTTACCACTATGCTAGGCTTTATCCTTGCACCAACTGTGATTCACGGAATTTCTTCCCCTGCAGGTAGCTCTGCACTTGACAATTTGTACATATGCTGCCCATCTGGATCTTGCGTTGAGTTGACCATCTTTGCTGTTAGGGGTGTTCGCTGCACGCCCGTGTAAGTGCTTGCACTATTATAATCACCATCACTTCCAGTTTAACCCAGAGATCGAGGAATAAACAAATCTGTCCACAGAGCAATTTCCTTTCCCGAGAACCCTAATACATTCTTACAAAGGCCACTCAACTGCGTACTGTGCACCACTTCAAAAGGACACAGTTGGCCAACTGCTTGAAAAACAGATAACACTGTATACCACCTCATATTTGCTTTTCTGAACACTGATCTTTATTTCGCGTATTGGTGGGAGATGGCCATTATGAACCCTGTACTGTGTAGTCTGACAAAATCTTTGAGGAGATCAGAATTCATTTTTGGTCAGGGACCAATGTGGTCATGAAGGGGGCTACGTATTACAATCATGTCCGCATTCATTTTCAACCACCTTTTCCAGTATAAACTTTCATCATGAAATTCAATCATAATTGGCCGCCTTTGGTTTTTAGCAGGCCACAGCCTTTTCTGAAGCCCCCAATGGAGTCCCTCCTCCCTTACAAATCGTTGCTGAACTGGATGAGCTCTTCAGTGTTGCAGGTGTGCAACTTCCTCTTGGTTCTTGGAATTAACTGCTCTCCTATTCTCTCGACAGTATTTCGCCACCCAGAACACTGCCCCGAGAAATTGTTTATGGTACTATAAGATACGGCGTCGTGGCTTAAAATTGCCCAGTCCAGCCCTCTGTAGCCTGTACTTAATTTACCAGTACATGCTAATGTTTATTCTCTGCTCACATGGCATGCTCACAGCTCACCGGCTTCACTCATGTGCCATGATGATCATCATCCTTAGGACGGTGTTGGTGTGTGGGACAATTTCTGCCAGCGATACAGCTCCCCGGTACTGACAACTACTCAGCACAGCAAAGGTAATTACACTAAATAAACAGCTTGGACATGGCCTCAGAGGGCAGGGCCAAAGCACAAGGCAGTCAAAGGTAATACTACTAATTACACACAGTGGCACCACTGCTTTCAGTTTCAAACAGCACATCATCCCAAGTCAACACCCATGATCCATTCATTCTTGATACAGGAGAAAAAACATAAAGGCAGCAAAATACTAGTGAAAAAAACCATAGTACGACTGCATCACCATTCACCACTACCCATTCCTCATCGCCCAAGCTCTACATTGTGACTCTTGACACCGCTAACTACAATCCTACTACATGATGGCACAGCCCTTGGTGTTCTCGTCGCTGAACATGGTCTCGACGTCGCCGGTGCCGCCGCCGGGGTGGTAGGCGGAGGAGCCGCCGCCGGCGCCGGGCTGCTGGTAGTAGTAGCTGTATGGGTTGTAGTAGGCGGTGTAGGGGCTGATCTGGGGAGACCGGTGGTACATCATCTGCGGCTGCGCCTGCGGCTGGTGCATCATCATGTTGCCCCTCAGGTTGTTCATCATCGCCGCGGCCGGCGCCGGGTTGTTGTGGTACCCCTGCATGCTCGCCATCAGGTTGCCGTTCTGCTGCTGCTGCTGCTGGAGCCCTCCGTAGCCGGCGGCGCCGTAGGAGGACGGGTGGCTGAAGCCGCCGCCGCCTGTGTAGCCCTGTATGCCAGGAGCAGCACCGCCGGCCCCCAGGCCATGGTTCAGGCCCATGAGGCCACCGATGCCGCCAGCGTTCTTCTGAGCGCCGTTCCCCATCTTGGCATTCCCCGCCGCCGCGCCCATGTTCATCTTCTGGTTCTGGTTGTTCTGATGGTGGTTGTTCCCTGCCGGGGCGCCTTTCTTGCCGCCGACATTGGCGGCATTGCTGCCGTTCTTGTTCTTGGCGTTGATCGCCGCCGCAGCCTCGGCGCGCTGCCTGAGGATGCCAAGCTGGCTCATCTTGTCCCCGAGGAAGCGGAGGTCGTCCTCATACTCATCGTCAAACTCATCATCGTCCTCATCATCCTCATCATCATACATATCATCATCGTCGTCGTCCGAGCTCAGCTCAGGGAGCTGGTGCTTGCTGTGCTGGCTCTTGAAGGCCTTGAGGCCCTGCATGAGGCTCCCGACTCCGCCGCCAAGCTTGCCCTGCTCCTTCTGCCCGCCGCCGCCCTTGCCGCCGCCATCCTTGCTCACATTGGCAGCCTGCTTCTGCTGCTGCTGGTGTTGCTGCTGCTGCTTCTGCTGGTTGCCGCCGCCGCCGCCCTTGTGGCCCTGGTTGTTGTGGCCGCCCTTCTGGTGCGACCACAGCTCTGCGTGCTTGCCCCCTCTGGTGAGCTTCCTGATGAGCGTCTCCGAGTCGACGCTGCCGGTCACCGTGACCTTGTGGTTGTCCACATCGATGGCCACCGAGTAGACGCCTGCAACGACACACAAGAAGCAGAGGGAGAGAGTTCACAGGTTGCTCGTGAGCCATGGTAAAGATTACTGTACAAATTACTAGTGCTCATAACTAATGAACCATCACAAGATGTGTAGGTTTGTGCAGTGAGTCCGGGTGGGGTTCGTTCATCCATCCATCCAGTGTGTGTCATTTCCTTATCAGCCGTTTGTGAGATTCGGCACAGCAGTCGCCTCAGCTACTACATACATCGGGTGAGTTTGGACCTATTCACCAACTATCAATTAGCTCAGATTTACTCACAACATCCATAACTACTTTACTTATACCACATCAATTTGGTGTGAACATTTAATTGGCATGGCCTGACCACATGAAAAGCAGGGATTTCTTGTCGTGTAAGCGCATTTGGCAAGACTCGTGGGGGTGCTTTCAGCCCAGATGCAAGTGGGCAGGCAAGGAGCAAAGCTTCAGGCCTTTATTAACAGAGCAGAAGAGATACTTACAGTTACAGCAAAGCGTGTGTCAAGAGAAAAAAAGTGGGGGCTATAACAACAACAAGAGCAAGTAGCACCACCTGCAGCTTAGACCGCTAGAATGGCGCATGTGCAAGAAGAAACCAACAGAAAAGACATGGAGGATTGGATTGGATTGGAAGGCGATGGACAGTAGCTGGGCGTGTGTGTACCTTCGATCCTCTGGAGCAGCTTCTTGACCTTGTGCTTGCAGCCGTCGCAGTGTATGTTCACCCTCAGGACATGGGTCTGCAGGAAGAGGCGAAGCAAGCAAGCATAGCCCCAAGAAACAAGAACAGTTTATCAGCTCTCTCAAGAACAGTCGAGCTCCCCACAAATCCACACACCACATTACAGAGAAAGATGGAAAGAAACAGAAGCAGAGGGCGCCAAGAGAGGGATACCTGGATCTTGACCAGCTTGAAGTCCTCATCTTTGGTCATCTCTGCTGAGCCACCACCGTTGCCAAGCTGTTGCTCAAGCTCTCTTTGGGAGGAGGGAGGATGGATGGGGGAAGAGAGCGTGTCTGTGTGGGAGGGAGGGGCAGTGGCTAGTGGAGGAGTGGGGAAGTGATGGCGCTGCTGGCGCTGGCGCTGGCTCTTGTACCGTTGCAGGAGGAGGAGGAGGAGGAGAAGAAGCCACCCCTCCTTCCCTGCATTTAAGAATGTGTCGTTCGGTTCTAACTTCTACTACTCCTTCCCTTCTTCCTCCCCACTCTTCTTATAATCTCACTGACCCTCCCACATGGGCGAGGGCCATCCTCCTCCTTCACCCTGTCTGCCCTGCTGCCCCCACCGCTCCGGTAAAATTTTATAAACTGCAAGGTTTGTACCGCACGGTACATGCACGGTTACACACGGCCTCCCTCATTGTCTCACACCCTCTCGTTAGGACAGTGTGGTGAAAAAATATCTCTCTCTCACACATGCACGCTCTTGTTAGGATGGTGTGGTGAAAAAAATATCGCTTCTTTTGTAGTCCCTCCAGGAGGCTGTCTGGAGAGGCTGGCCGAGTGGGGGATGGGCTTTGGAGTTTGGAACTGGCAGTGGGGAAAAACTAGGGTTGTACCATGATAAAATTGTGAAGGGCGCCACGGTCCAGCGCACTAATAACCCGTACGTGGGTGTGTGGGTTGTACACATGTGTAGAGTACAATAGTGGTAGCTGACTCACCTGTGGCCGGTGAAGAACATGTTGCAGGCCCGGCATGTTACCAGCTTGATGGTCTGCTGCTAGCTGGGCGGCTGGCTGGCTGGCCGGCCGTGTACCAATTGGTTGAGTAGGGTACGGTGTTAAGTGGACTTGCTATGCTTAGAGTGGCACTTTACAGTGCTTGAGGCAGGGTTGGTGGGATAAACCAAATTGGTCCGGGACAGTTTAATTAGCCAGTAATAATGTGCAGTTATCATCGTCTCTTCTCTTTTGTTGTGGATGGAGAAGAGAGATTCATGGTACCATAAAGTTGTCACTTTTTTATTCATATAGAAGACTTTAAGTATCTTTTTTTTAGAGAAAAGTCTTCAAGTATCTAGTTAAGTTGGTGAGCAACTACACTTTCAGAGCCCAAAGGCCCACAACACACCACACCACACAGCCTTGATGCCTTCTAGTACTGCTAGGGTGCTGAGTCCAACATACTAAAAATGCAAAAATCACAAGGAAAGTAGAAGTTACTATTATGTTTATCTGTAAACCTAAAAAAACACCATTATCCTTTCTCAAACTAACCCACTAGAGATTAATAGGAAAAACAGTCTTAACACAGAATGTGCCGTCTTTTATGTCATTGGAGTCAAGCAATAGAAAATGGACTAGCTACAAATCGAATGTCGGATTCTTTTTTTACCATGGCAGATAGAGTGTTTTTCATGGCAATTATAGGTGTCGCAGGGATGGCAGGTTTCTTTACCAAGCATGGCAAATCCTTGGCCTGTACTGTCATCATGTTGACAACTATAATTAACATGAAAAACGTTCGATTTGTCATGGTTAAAAAAGCTGACATCCTGACATCATATTTCTAACATTACCGCAGAAAATCACCACATTTGTACCAGGTCGACGGATCACTAACGTGGGCCCACATGTCGGCCTCGCAACAGTGGCAACAAATTTATTTTGAGCAAATCGTAACAGTAGCAAGTGGCAACACGGGCACAGCTTGCTTGCTCGCTCGCTGCCCTTCACTCCTCACTGTGGTGTGTGTGGGGCGCAGCGAGTGAGCTGCTATAGCTTTGCATGCATGAACACACAAGCAGGCAGGGAGGAACAGAGTTTGGCAGCAGGGCAGGCGCAAGTGAGGCCAACTCCACCGGGCGACTCCAAACGAACGTCCATTTTGTCCGGATTCTGTCCGTTTGGGTAAGATTTGGGGTCATGTCCGGGCGTGTCCTGGGATGCGGTGGCCGTGCGCCCAGCGCGCGGCCGCATCCATTTGCCCCATCCCGTCCGCGTCTATTTAAAAAACTAAAAGTAACGTTTCAAATGCCAAGCCCTAGTCCAGCGGCGTCCATCAGTTGTCCTCGCCGGCAACACAGTCGGCCTCCAAAATGAATGTTTTTCTCGCCGACACACTGCCAGCGGCCCAGCGGGCGGGCGGCACCCATGCCAGCCTCCAAAAAAGAACGGCCGACGCCGATCGGACGACCTAGTTCAGGCCTTCGGCGTCGAGCATCTCCTTCTGCCTGGCCTCGAACCAGGCCCTCGTCTTCTCGCTCATCTTCGACAAGTCCACGCTCATGATCGCAAGGGCCACCTCCTTCGCTTTGGTGGCGGCATTGGTGGCCTCGATGTCGAGCTGCCTCTGTCTGGCCTTGACGATGTCGGCCTCGATGTCGAGCTGCCTTTGCCGGGCCGCCTCCTCCATGTCGAGCTGCCTTTGCCAGGCCGTCTTCTCCATGTCGATCTTCCTCCGCTTGGCCGCCTCCTCCATCTCAAGCTTCTGTCTTTGAAGGTCTAGGTATTGCTTCATTTGCTCGTCCTTGCTTTGCCGCTTCTTCTCGTCCCTCACATCCTTTTGGGACATCATGCCATGCAAAGTCTCATGCAAGGCCATGGATGAGGCATCACGTATGTCGTCAACCTTGGAGTTGGTCTTGCCCCTCGGCCTCTTCAACGCCTCGCCATCTCCACCTCCGGCGAACTTGGCCGTCTTCTTGCCTCTCTTCCTTTGTAGTTCACGGTATTGGTCCTTGAACTTAGGGCAATTGTTGATGATCGTCCAACAATGTGTAAGAGTGAATGGCTTGTCATTGTGCCGGGCCTTGAATGCCTCCAAAGATTGAAATACCTACACCACATGCATGATCAACAACAAGTGAACATGCAAACATATACACGGCCGAAGTCTCATGGCCGTAGCAAGAAAAGGGCTAGGAAGAGGAGAGCATACCATGTCCCCAACGCCGAGACCACTCACGGGCCGTGCTTCAACGCTCTCAAATGCGGCGCAATACTTGTTGCACTCTTGTTGGATGAACAACCATCTCTTTTGAATCGAGCCGATGCCACGGTTGCTTGTAATTTGGTAGGGCTCAAACATCTTCCTTTCATGGAATGTTTTATGGACTCTCGTCCAAAAAACAATGCCCTTTTGTTGCGCGCCGGTCCTCGGATCTTGGCTAATCTCCATCCAAGCTTGGCAAATCAACTTGTCCTCATCTTGTGTATATGAACCCGTGCGAATGCTCTTCCTCTTCTTTTGTGCTTCCGCTCTTTGGGTGAGCTCGTCGATGAACAATGGCGCGCCACTAATATCAACGTCATTGCCTTCTTCTTCTTCTTCTTCTTCTTCTTCATCACCATCACCTTCGACATAGATGTCATCGTCTTCATGCCACGAGTCACCATGGTTGTAGTCAGCACGGTCGTCGGCCTCTTCATCGGGGACGTACTGGGCGCGGCCATCCTGACTTTGGGTCTCCTCGGGGTCGTAGGCACGGCCATGCCCACCCTCGAAGATCACGTCCTCCATGTACTGGTTGTAGAAGGGGTCGTCGACCGTTGGCGTTGGGGTTGGCATTCCGTCAAACAAGACGCGGGGGGCCGGCATGGTGCCCGTGAACGGTGCCCGTGCCTGCTTTCTTTGCATCTCGACGGACGGCCGGGCGCCGCTGCTGGACCCAGGCGTGACGTTGAGGTCGATGACGGCCGCGGGGCGCGGTGTGGACGGCGCAAACAAGCCCACGTCCGGCGACCCCGAGAAACGGGTCTGGCCGTCGTGCCTTGGCGGAGGAAAGCCGGGCGACATGGGTGCGGTGCGCGACGTCGGCGACTGGCAGTGCGTAGGCCGGGCGACCGACGAGCCTGTGCTCGCCGGGCCGACGGCCGGTGCAGGGAACCCGGCCGGACGGCCCATGCCAAGCATGAGGATGGCGTGCGCTTTGTTAACGAGGTCCTCCTTCTCGTCGGCAACGGCCTTGCGCCGCGCGGCCTCCAGCTCATCGCGCTGGGCGGCGAACTTGGCCGCGGCGGCATTGACCTTGACGACCGCTCTCCGTTCCCTCCTCTTTGCCGATTCCGCGTCCAACTTGCCGATCTCCTCCGGCATGCACTCCGGCCGCGGCTTCCTTGGCGCCTTCTTCTTCATCTTTGCGGGCGGGTCGACGGCCAGGCCGCCGGAACTCGGCGGGGCGTCGGCCATGGACGGGGGAGAGAGGGGGCGGCGGGAGGGACGTGGGAGGGTTTGGGGGGAAATGGCACCAAATGGGCGTGGGTTTGGTTTCTCCCACCGACAGGCGGGCCAGGGGAGGACAAGCGCGCGTGTCCCGCCCGTCCGCGTGCTGTCCGTTTCATCCCAAAACCGGCGCAAACTTGGGCCAGGGATGGGTCGAAAGCGGACAAAAGCCTGTTTACGCCCGCGCGCTGGGCCGTCTCGTTTGTCCCTTTTATCCTAAACAGACGGGGGCGGACATGATAGGGTCGCGCGGTGGAGTTGGCCTGATGTGGACTTTTTAATAGTGCCGGATGGCAAAGAGAGTAGAAAAGCAAACAGCGACGTGCCGACGGACGGACGACTCCTTCATCACCTCACCTATCCATCGCTCGCTGCAGTGCTGCCTTGCTCCCAAGTTTGCACTCTCCAGCCCAGTAGCGTCTGCTGCTGCTGCTGCTCAAAGATCTTGCTCCACGCTAGCGTGCTGCGCTATGGAAGATACTAGTACTCTGGTGTGCAGCTGGCTAGCTAGCATCCGGAATTCATGGCTGCTGCTGCTGCTACCACTGGTCATCTGCTGCTGTTGTTCTTCAAGTCCGGCTAGCAAGCACGTACGTACAGTACGTGTGTAATTCTGGTTGGGGCTTGTGCTACCTCTATGGAAACCTCACCTTGACCTACGTTACTATTCTACTTCACCATCACCCGCTTGAGCTGTTTTTTGACAAATGCGGTTTATTTTGCAGGGACTGAGGCCTTCTTTAGAGCCCTTTGGTTTGTAGGAATGAAATCCTGTTCCATAGGAAAATAAACATTAGCCTAGACTTAATGGAAAAAATCATACGATGTGAATCAAAGTGCATCTCCTTTCCTATTCCTACTCATAGGATTTGAGATACATGTCATCTCATTTTTTGTGATTTTCCTATTCCTATGATTTTCCTACTCTATAAATCAAAGAAGGCCTGAACATGTACGATGGTTTTGGTTTGTGTCGTTCAGGAAGCGCAGAGGTGACCGATTTACTGTCGAGATTTTTGGAAGACCCATTTGAACAGAAGCGCAAGCATGACCTCTCAGTCTCGGAAGACACCTCCGGGGAAGCATCTCTCCGGTAAGCATTGGCAGGTGTGTTGTTTTTTCGCTGAACATTTTCAACATCTTACCAATGAATGCCAAACGTTAGAGCAAATGCATGGGTGCATGTGCATCACGAGGCAGTGGCCGGAGCCGTGGAGCAAGCATGGCACTCCACTGCTGCTGCTGCTGCATTGCACCGCACTGTTCCACCACTGGCGCCACAGTGGGCGACCCAAACTCGTTTGATGATCCTGGTAATTAAATATCGGATCCCCCATCCAGGCCTCTGCCCCCTCCAACGGGTAAAAAAGGACCGGGCCAGGCGTGGGGCAGCGCCGTGCCGTGCCCCCGGTGACAGTTTGGCTGCACTGCACTGCACTGCATGCACACAGTGCCATGATGGCGTTGATGTTTACTTATTGTTACCGCCACCTGCACCCGCCTCTGTGTGTGTGTGGTGGGGTGGTGAAAAAAGTGAGGAGGAAAAGGCTGGGGAGAATGCTTGTAGGTAGGCCCCTTGACAGCACCCAACAGTGGCCGGCTTCTTTCGCTGGATTTCGGGGCTGCGCTTTTGGCATCTCTCTGTTGGCCGAGCCGAGATATCCTCTTGCTTGCTTGCGAGCTACTAGTAGCTCACGAACGAATGGATGAGGTGAACGTGTGCGTGTGCGTGCGTGTGTTTCATCCCATGTGCCCCGCTGCACATCACCAAAGCAGTCTGGGTCCTGCCAGTGCCTATGTTTTTCACTTGTTCTGTGTTTGTTTCTTTTGCTGTCGAACCGGATGAGGAATGGACGGCCTGGATGAAGACACGACGCGTATAATCTCTCGGATCAGACGGCCAAGGAGGCATGAGCAGCACGTGCCTTTACTCAGAGTGATAAGGAAGTTGGTTAACAAACTGAACTGATGAAGATGAGGCTTCTTCTCTCGGCCGGTGAACTCGAGACTCTAGTTATTGACAAGCACATGCCTTTCCTAAAGGATTTTGGAAGTTGGTAGGAGTAGTATTTACCCAAGGATAAGAGCAACTCCAACGGGCTGATCCAACGGACGGCAATTTCGTCTGCTTTTTGTCCGTTTGGATCGACCGCCCGCCCGGCGTCCGCCCTCTTTTAAATTTGGGCGGCAGCGCGCCCAACGCGCCGACCCATATGTGCCGGCGTGGCCGGCTGGCCGCACAATATTACGTTGATTTGCATTTCAAACATATTGTCAAATAACATAGTTTACCGAATAAAATATTATAGTTTTACAAGCCGGATACAAATAAAAATGTTTCACATAGTTTTACAAATGAATAAAAGAAGATACACCTATTGGTTGCGAACCTGAGCCCACATATGCTCAACCAAATCATTTTGCAGCTGCACGTGAGTTTCCCAATCACGCATGTCTTCATGAAATTGGGTGAACTGTTCAAATGTTGCCGCTACTCCATGCTCAGGCACAACATTCTCACTCTGAAACTGAAACCCTTGATCGTACAGACGTTCCGGGCGCTCGTCTAATACGATCATATTGTGCATGATCACACAAGCAGTCATAACCTCCCACAGTTTCTGCGTGCTCCAGGTATTAGCAGGATACCGAATGATGCCCCATCGAGATTGCAAAACACCAAAGGCACGCTCGACATCCTTCTAGCACTCTTTTGCTCTTGGGCAAATCTTTTCCTCTTCTCTCCGACAGGGTTAGGTATTGTCTTGACAATAGTGGTCCACTGAGGATAGATACCGTCGCCCAGGTAGTATCCTTTGTCGTAGTTGTGTCCGTTGACAGTAAAGTTCACCATGCCATTGCCAAGCAGAAGGACAGTTCTTCCACTCCCAGTGCATGCAGTCTATGCTGCCAAGCACCCCTGGGAAGCCCCTTCTAGCACTCATCGCCAACAAACGGGTTGTATCTTCAGCTGTCAGCTCTCTCAAGTACTCAGGGCCAAAGACAGCAATAACAGCCTTGCAGAAGTTATACAGGGACTTTAGGCATGTAGACTCACTCATACGGACGTACTCGTCAATGAGATGAACGGGCACTCCGTATGCAAGCATTCGGATGGCTGAAGTGCATTTCTGATAAGAGGAGAAACCGATCTTGCCGACGGCATCCTCTTTGGACTCGAAATAGTCATCATAGCCGACGACCCCCTCTCTAATACGGTTGAAAAGATGCCTACTCATACGGAAACGGCGGCAGAATTTTTGATGTTTGAACAACGGGTTTGTTGTATCAAAGTAGTCCTTTCAAAGAAGGAAATTCCTGCTCTCTCGGTTGCGATTCAATGCTGGAAGGTGGCCCGGAATGGAGCCACGGAACAACGGCCGCTGGCTGTTGAGGTGGTGATGGACCAACACGGCAGCCAATATCTCCTCCTCGTCGTCGGACGACGAATCGTCGGAGTCGCAAAGGAAATTGTGGAAAAAGAACTCGTCGGCGGAGTCCATTTTCGTACCTTGGCAAACTGTTGAACAGCTTGCAGGCGTCGAAGAAGAAGACGGCCGGCAAGGGGAGTCGCGGCGCGCACGGAACAGCTAGCTGCCCTGCCGCCGTCCGACGAGTGGCCCGGCGTCCGACGGGCGTGCCGGTGAGGATCTGGCCGGGGCGGCGAGGCGGGCTCTTGGTGGAGCGGCGGTGGGAAGCAGTTTGCTCCCCGGGGGCAAGATTGCGGTGGCGGGCAACGACGGAGGGAGTGAGCGGCGTTGCTGGGCGGATGTGGAGGCGGCGGCAGCTGGCAGAGTCGCCGGCAAAAAAGGGCGGCGGCGTCAGCGACGAAGGAGGCAGGCGAGGGTTGCTGTTTGGCTGGTGGGTGAGGAGGGAGGCCAATGAGCCACCGACCAACGGGCCCGGGGAGAGGAGAAGACGAGCGTGCACGCGTCCGTCGCGTGTCCGCGCCGACGCAAATCCGACTCAAAAATGCGCCGAGAATGGATCACCCGCGGACGAAAAGCGGACACGCGTCCATTTGGGTCGATGCGTTGGGCCGACCTTTCTGTCCGCGTCGATCCAAACAGACGGCGGCGGGCGAAATTGGTCGCCCTATTGGAGTTGCTCTAAGATGGTTGGTAGTGGTAACAAACTGATGAAGCTTCATCCCCTGGTGTTCGTTCTGAGATAAAACATCTCTTCCAGGCAGTAGTTATTGCGTGGTTGATTCCGGTTGGATTGCAGATTCTGCTGCTCCTGGGCACTCTGCCGTCCGCGTTTTAATAATAGTATCTCATTGGATTTCTTGCTCGCCCAGCAATTTCACATGGGATGGAAGGAGGTTCTGATCTGAGTGTGTGCAGGGCTGGAGTGACCAAGCAGATCTATCAGAGGGAGGGAAGGAAGCAAGCCAAGCGAGTGGTGCACGGGTCCCTGCTGAAACTTGAAAAGACCAAACAGTGGAGCCTGTCGGAGGCGAGCCACGTAGGTAAGTAGCAGTAGAATTTATTCCTGCAGTCGTGTCCATGGTGTTCAAGTCGACGTGATGGATTTACAAAAGGGTTTCTAGGGTACGTGCTTGGATTTTGGATATCCATCTATCCATCTCCCGGTTTGACGTGATGGGATGTGTTTCTCGTTCTGATGGCATGGTTCTCACTTGGGCCATCATGGTGTCTCCTCTCCTCTCCTATCCTTCTTGCTTGCACCTCAAGCTCCAGGCGATGATGATCTTTCCTCAGATTTGCATCAAACGCCATTGCTTATGCTTGTCTTTTTTCCCGATATTTTTGTTTCTCGTTTAAAAAAAATCGTTTCCGAGTCCATGCTGCTATTGGTATGTAGAGTAGTATGTCGTATGTATGCATGCTGCATGCATGTATGATCCTGCTGTCTTTTGCTAACAGATTGGCATGCATGCATGGGGGCCAGGATTAAGTGGAGGCTAGTACCCTTCTGAACAATGTCTCTCATCGAGTGGTCATTTCTGGAGCGGCACACTGCCGTATGAATGCCATCTCTGCCGGGGCGTACAGGCGTATATATGGATTTTTATACACTGTCACGGAGCGAGCCTCCCGTCGTGGCGGCAGCAAGGTGAGGCGACAATGCTCTGCACTGTGCATGGACCGACTCATCAAGGAAGAAATCTTTTTCGAAAAGAACAAGAGAAAAATATCAGTCGCCATGGAATGAAAGGGTGCAGTGGCAGGTTTTCCTCACCGCCGTAGGGCAATGGCGCCAGCCAATCTACCTATACCTATCTACAGTAGTACATCTAGTGGTGCTCCTATGTGGCTGGCTAGCTAGGTAGTACCGTGCCACTGTTTCTCGTTTCTTTCGGTGTCATCCACTGCTTGGTGCTTTGCTTTGCGTTGCATGAGATTGTCCCGGCCATGATGCAGTCAAATCATCATCAGGAGCCATGTAGCAAAGCCACCACGGCCATGTACGTAGTAGCCTTTTTCCAATGGCGACTATGCACCTGCACCATTGCATTGCACCAACCACAACAAATGCATGTTTTTTTGGCGCCATGCATGGCAGCTGCGCTTAGCTTTGGGTGCCTTGGAAAGTGGCCAACATCGAGGCCCAGGACAGGGTACTCTCTAGTCTCTACCACATGCATTGGGCGAGCCTGAATGAGGGTTGCTGCATGCATGAATGCATGGCTGCTGGCCAGTGCTACACAGTGGTCTCATGGCTGCTTGTATCTCATGGCCAGGAGAAGCTGTTCCCGCACAGGGGAGGAACTTGTCGCCGGTCGATCATGTGAACGTGCGCGTCGCCTACCCCGACCGGACCCTAGCTGCTATTATAAGAGCATCTCTAGACCCCGTATAATGCCCAACCAGCAAAATAACTGTCAAAATGCGGGTCCGCGTGAAAAATGCTGCCCGATCAGATACCGTAAACACATCGGATCCGTAAAAAAATTTAAGAGGCACGGTAAAAAACTCCTCCCGATCTGCAAAAATACAGTTTTCGCGTCCACTTCTGCGGTGCCCCGTATCGAGAGAAAGCAGTTGGCGGGAGCCAACTGCCACGGAAACATCCGCGTTAGCCGTCTGCCGTCCGCCGTCCGCGAAGCAGACACCGCCCCGCCCGTCCCGGCCCCCCGACAGCCGCCGCCGGCCACCCGTCCCGGCCCTCCAACCGCCGGCCACCCGCGTGCCCGCCCGAGCCGTTGCGCGACCCATCCCCGTACTAGCTCGAATCAATTGACTAGCTAGCTAGCTCCGTCCGTTCAGAATCCATTGAGCATAGCTGGCTAGCATCCGCTCAAAATCGATTGAGCTAGCTAGCTTCAGCTAGCTATGGCGACGACGGCTTCCTATTTGCCTGTTTAGTTTGATCTACAGAGACGGTGAACGGAGGAGTCCGGCTGTCCCGCGCTGCCCTGTCGCCCTGGCCTCCGCCCCCCGTCTTCCTCGCCCTCCTGTCCGCCGGCGGCCGCCCTGACCTACGGTTTATTTCAATTTGATGTGAGGTAGAAGACGGCCAAGAAAAAAAATGGGCTAGATGTGGCCCTGTTTGGTATATTCAGAGAATATTCTTTTTTACGGGTTGATTATAGGGGTTCTGTTCGGCCGCAGCTAAAATCGACCCGCAAAACCGTTTTTCCACGAACTGCAAACGAGTTCTGCGGGTTGACAATATGCGGGATCTGCTAGAGATGCTCTAACTGATTGAAGAGCTCAAGAGTTTCCACGTAACTACTGTTTCATCTGCGGGCACTGATGAATTGCTAACTGTTGTCATATATCCTGATGGTGCCTCTACCGACGCCAAAATCGATGACGGTGTTGTCGTCAGTAGAAGCTTAAGGTTAGAGCTCTCACATCCCAAATTCTCACGTTCACTACTATCCCCTGGGTTTTCTAGAGCTTTTTTCTGACACTATTTTCTAGAACCAGCAAGTACTATTGCTTGGAAAACCCTATATGACGCATTCTACGTCAAAGGGTCATCGTTTCGCGCAGGATAGCTAGCGACCGACAAATTGGCAGGCCCATCTTAGGAGTTACGCTGTCGGTTTTAGGAACCTTCGTCAAGTTTTTGTCTGGATTTTTTCTTGTTTTGGAAACCTTATAGAAGGTCCTTGAGCTGGTTATTTATTTTCCTGTTTCTGTTTATTTTTAATTTTTTGGCTTAGATAGATTCAAGAATATAAAAAATGTTCAGAATTTCAAAATTGCAAAAAAATGTTGGGAATTTCAATTTTGTGTTCACGTTTTTAAAAAATGTTCAAGTTTCATGAAAATGTTCGGAATTTTGTGCACAAGTTTTCAATACATGTTTGGAATTTTAAATTTTGTTCCCACTTTCAAAATTTGTTCGTGTTTTCAAAATTTTGTTTGTGTTTCTTAAAAAAGGTTTGGAATTTCAAAGTGTTCCATTTTTTTCTAGAATTTTTTAAAAAAATTCCATTTGTAAGAACTTGTTCAGAATTAAAAAATATTCATAATTTTCATGATTTATTTTAAAAAATGCAATTTCTTTCCACTGTTTGTCTTTGCACTGGACATGCATAGTTACAGTGGTTTGTGTGTCATTTAGGAGCATAGAGGTGACCCCAGAAGAGAGAACAGACCCACCTTCAGCGGAACATTTCATGTCTTTTGGTAAGCATCGATAGGTCAGGCAGATCACTTCAGCTCTCCCTCCCTCCGCCGTCGCCGGGGGACGCCGCCGGCCTAAGCCCGGGGGCTGACGGCAGTGGCGGAAGGCATCGGCTCTCTCGCGCGTCTATGGGGTTGTGTGGGGCCCCGATTCGTGTGGAGGCGCACCCGACACGATCAACACAACGACGATGGCGGCCTCGCGGCGTCGGAGGCGGCGCGGGCTGCGGGCGCGACGGCTAGCCCTGTTCGGGCGGCGGCAGTGCACCATCTGCCTTTTTTGATGGCGGCGACGTGGAGGGCCTGGTGGTCGCGTCGGTGGCATCTCCGGTTAGATCTGGTCTGACCGGTGCAGCCGGCAGTGGTGGTCGGCCTGCGGGTGGGTGCTCGGATCTCGTGATTCATCATCTAGTCCCTGCTACTAGTCGGGGATACATAGTTGTCGGTGAAAACCGAGCCGTTGGTGGGCGATGGCGGTGTTTTTCGTTGCTGCCTTGATGAAGGCATCGTCGTGTAACTGTTGTTGACCCACTCGTGCTGCTTCGGGGGAAAACCTAGGATCTGATCTTCCAGATCGGATGATGGCGGTACTACGGTGTCGTTTCTCTCTTGGGAGCATAGTTTGTGGAGCAGTGCTGGAAGACAGAGGCAGGAGGTGGAGCGGCTTCGTCTTGCACGGAGCTTCAATGGAGCTGACAAGTCATGCATGGCCGACGGGCGCTACGCTGAGTCATGCCTGGTTGGCAGGTGCTACGCACGACAGATCTTCTAGAGTCTTCCCGTCTGGACGGGCGAGCGCAGGGTGGTGGAGCCATTGGGCCCCATGGTTGCGTCGAAGGATGTCCGGACTGTCAAGGATGATGTGGATCTCTCTCCTGAAGATGGGTTAGTGGTCCGATGATGATGGCCGCTTCTAAAACGTGTGCAGGTGGTGTGCGCTTTAGGTAGGCTGCACTGGCTGTTGGTCCCGATACATTATATGGATGGATCGGTGATGGCACCAGTTTTAGATACGGAGAGTGAGAGCACTCCACATTATCGAGTTTGTAGGTGTGAGTGGTGGCTTTGGATGGACTGATGTATGCTCTTTTTTAAAATAAAATGTTAACTTTATTAATTAGAAATAATAGTTATATGGTCAATAAGAAAAGTTACAATTTCGTCCAAGGTCTCCTCAAAACTGTCCCTAGTCGCAGAAAATTTCGCTAACCTAGCAAGTTCATGAGTGAAGGAAATATGCCCTAGAGGCAATAATAAAGTTGTTATTTATATTTCCTTATATCATGATAAATGTTTATTATTCATGCTATAATTGTATTAACCGGAAACTTAGTACATGTGAATACATAGACAAACAGAGTATCCCTAGTATGCCTCTACTAGACTAGCTCGTTAATCAAAGATGGTTAAGTTTCCTAGCCACAGACATGTGTTGTCATTTGATGAACGGGATCACATCATTAGAGAATGATGTGATGGACAAGACCCATCCGTTAGCTTAGCACTATGATCGTTTAGTTTATTGCTATTGTTTTCTTCATGACTTATACATGTTCCTATGACTATGAGATTATGCAACTCCCGAATACCGGAGGAACACTTAGTGTGCTACCAAATGTCACAACGTAACTGGGTGATTATAAAGATGCTCTACAGGTGTCTCTGATGGTGTTTGTTGAGTTGGCATAGATCAAGATTAGGATTTGCCATTCCGATTGTCGGAGAGGTATCTCTGGGCCCTCTCGGTAATGCACATCAATATAAGCCTTGCTAGCAATGTGACTAATGAGTTAGTTGCGGGATGATGCATTACGGAACAAGTAAAGAGACTTGCCGGTAGTGAGATTGAACTAGGTATGGTGATACCGATGATCGAATCTCGGGCAAGTAACATACCGATGACAAAGGGAACAACGTATGTTGTTATGCGGTTTGACCGATAAAGATCTTCGTAGAATATGTAAGAGCCAATATGAGCATCCAAGTTCCGCTATTGGTTATTGACCGGAGATGTGTCTCGGTCATTTCTACATAGTTCTCGAACCCGTAGGGTCCGCACGCTTAACGTCCGATGACGATTGGTATTATGGGTTTATGTGATTTGATGTACCGAAGGTTGTTCGGAGTCCCGGATGAGATCACGGACATGACGAGGAGTCTCGAAATGGTCAAGACATAAAGATTGATATATTGGACCATGTTGTTCGGACACCGGAAGTGTTCCGGAGAGTTTCGGATAAAACCGGAGTGCCGGAGGGTTACCGGAACCCCCCGGGAAGTTATGGGCCTTAGTGGGCCTTAGGGGAGAGAGAGGGCAGCAGCCAGGAGGTGGCGCCCCCCCAAGGGGAGTCCGAATAGGACTAGGGGAGGGGGGCACGGCCCCTCTTTCCCTCTCCTTCTCCCTCTCCTTCCTTCTCCTCCTAGTTGGACTAGGAAAGGGGGAAACCTACTCCTACTAGGAGTAGGATTCCTCCCCCCTTGGCGCGCCCCTTGTGGCCGGCCGGCCTCCTCCTCCCCTCCTTTATATACGGGGGATGGGGGCACTCCATAGACACACAAGTTGATCTTTAGCTGTGTGCGGTGCCCCACTCCGCAGTTTTGCACCTCGCTCATATTGTCGTAGTGCTTAGGCGAAGCCCTGCGTCGGTAACTTCATCATCACCTCACCACGCCGTCGTGCTGACGAAACTCTCCCTCGGCCTCAGCTGGATCTAGAGTTCGAGGGACGTCACCGAGCTGAACGTGTGCAGATCGCGGAGGTGTCGTGCGTTCGGTACTTGATCGGTTGGATCGCGAATACGTTCGACTACATCAACCGTGTTACTAAACGCTGCCGCTTTTGGTCTACGAGGGTACGTGGACACACTCTCCCCTTTCGTTGCTATGCTTCTCCTAGATAGATGTTGCGTGATCATAGTCAAAAATTTTAAATACTACGTTTCCAAACAGTGGCATCCGAGCCAGGTCTATGCGTAGATGTATATGCACGTGTAGAACACAACGAGTTGTGAGCGATAATAGTCATACTGCTTACCAGCATGTCATACTTTGATTCGGCGGTATTGTTGGATGAAGCGGCCCAGACCGACATTACATGACCGCGTTCATGAGACTGGTTCTACCGCCGTGCTTCGCACACAGGTGACTAGTGGGTGTCTGTTTCTCCAACTTTAGTTGAATCGAGTGTGACTACGCCCGGTCCTTGTTGAAGGTTAAAACATCACACTTGACGAAAAATCGTTGTGGTTTTGATGCGTAGGTAAGAATGGTTCTTGCTAGAAGCCCGTAGCAGCCACGTAAAACTTGCAACAACAAAGTAGAGGATGTCTAACTTGTTTTTGCAGGGCTTGCTGTGATGTGATATGGTCAAGACATGATGATATATAAATTGTTGTATGAGATGATCATGTTTTGTAACAATTATCGGCAACTGGCAGGAGCCATATGGTTGTCACTTTATTGTATGAAATGCAATCGCCACGTAATTGCTTTACTTTATCACTAAGCGGTAGCAATAGTCGTAGTAGCAATAGTTGGCGAGACGACAACGATGCTTCGATGGAGATCAAGGTGTCAAGCCGGTGATGATGGTGATCATGACGGTGCTTTGGAGATGGATATCAAAGGCACAAGATGATGATGGCCATATCATATCACTTATTTGATTGCATGTGATGTTTATCTTTTATGCATCTTATTTTGCTTAGTACGGCGGTAGCATTATAAGATGATCTCTCACTAAATTGCAAGGTATAAGTGTTCTCCCTGAGTATGCACCGTTGCAACAGTTCTTCGTGCTGAGACACCACGTGATGATCGGGTGTGATAAGCTCTAGCTCTGCGTTCACATACAACGGGTGCAAGCCAGTTTTGCACACGCAGAATACTCGGGTTAAACTTGACGAGCCTAGCATATGCAGATATGGCCTCAGAACACTGAGACCGAAAGGTCGAGCGTGAATCATATAGTATATATGATCAACATAGTGATGGTCACCATTGAAAACTACTCCATCTCACGTGATGATCGGACATGGTTTAGTTGATACGGATCACGTGATCATTTAGATGACTCGAGGGATGTCTATCTAAGTGGGAGTTCTTAAGTAATATGATTAATTGAACTTTAATTTATCATGAACTTAGTCCTGAAAGTATTTGCATATCTATGTTGTAGATCAATAGTTTGCGATGTAGTTTCCAGTTTATTTATAATATGTTCCTAGAGAAAAATAAGTTGAAAGATGACAGTAGCAATGATGCGGACCTGGTCCGTGATCTGAGGATTATCCTCATTGCTGCACAGAAGAATTATGTCCTTGATGCACCGCTAGGTGACAGACCTATTGCAGGAGCAGATGCAGACGTTATGAACGTTTGACAAAGCTCGGTATGATAACTACTTGATAGTTTAGTGCGCCATGCTTTACGGCTTAGAACCGGGACTTCAGAAACCGTTTTGAACGCCATAGAGCATATAAGATGTTCCAAGAGCTGAAATTGGTATTTCAGACTCATGCCCGAGTCGAGAGGTATGAGACCTATAACAAGTACTTTGCCAACAAGATGGAGGAGAATAGCTCAACCAGTGAGCATGTGCTCATATTGTTTGAGTACTACAATCGCTTGAATCAAGTGGGAGTTAATCTTCCAGATAAAATAGTGATTGACAGAGTTCTCTAGTCACTATCACCAAGTTACCGGAACTTCGTGATGAACTATAATATGCAAGGGATGACAAAAACGATTCCCGAGCTCTTCGTGATGCTGAAATCGACGAAGGTAGAAATCAAGAAAAGCATCAAATGTTGATGGTTGACAAGACCACTAGTTTCAAGTAAAAGGGCAAGGGAAAGAAAGGAAACTTCAAGAAGAATGACAAGCAAGTTGCCACTCCCATGAAGAAGCCCAAAGCTAGACCCAAGCCTGAAACTGAGTGCTTCTACTGGGAAGGAAATGGTCACTGGAAGCGGAACTGCCCCAAATACTTGGCGGATAAGAAGGATGGCAAAGTGAACAAGAGTATATCTGATATACATGCTATTGATGTGTACTTTCCTAGTGTTCATAGTAGCCCCTGGGTATTTGATACTGGTTCAGTTGCTATGATTAGTAACTCAAAACAGGAGTTACAAAATGAACAAAGACTAGTTGAGGGCAAGGTGACGATGTGTGTTGGAAGTGATTCCAAGGTTGATAAGATCACCATCGCACACTCCCTTTACCTTCGAGATTAGTGTTGAACCTAAAATAAATGTTATTTGGTGTTTGCGTTGAGCATAATATGATTGGTTCATATTTATTGCAGTACGGTTATTCATTTAAGTCAAAGAATAATTGTTATTCTGTTTACATGAATAAAACCTTCTGTGGTCATACAACCAAGGAGAATGGTTTGTTGAATCTTGATCATAGTGATACACATATTCATAATATTGATGCCAAAAGATGCAAAGTTGATAATGATAGTGCAACATACTTGTGGCACTACCGTTTAGGTCATATTGGTGTAAAGCGCATGAAGAAACTCCATGCTGATGGGCTTTTGGAATCACTTGATTATGAATAACTTGATGCTTGCGAACCATGCCTCATGGGCAAGATGACTAAGACTCCGTTCTTCGAAACAATGGAGCGAGCAACTGACTTATTGGAAATAATACATACTGATGTATGCGATCCGATGAGTGTCGAGGCTCACGGCAGGTATCGTTATTTTCTGACCTTCACAGATGTTTTGAGAAGATATGGGTATATCTGCTTGATGAAACATAAGTCTGAAACATTTTAAAAGTTCAAAGAATTTCAGAGTGAAGTGGAAAATCATAGTAACAAGAAAATAAGGTTTCTACGATCTGATCGTGGAAGTGAATATTTGAGTTACAAGTTTGGTCTTCATTTGAAACAATGTGGAATAGTTTCGCACCTCACGCACCTGGAACACCAGATCGTAATGGTGTGTCCGAACGTCATAACCGTACTTTATTAGATATGGTGCGATCTATGATGTCTCTTACGAATTTATCAATACCGTTTTGGGGTTATGCTTTAGATATGGCTACATTCACGTTAAATAGGGCACCATCTAAATCCGTTGAGATGACACCATATGAACTGTGGTTTGGCAAGAAACACAAGTTGTTGTTTCTTAAAGTTTGGGACTGTGATGCTTATGTGAAAAAACTTCAACCTGATAAGCTCGAACCCAAATCGGAGAAATGTGTCTTCATAGAATACCCCAAAGGAGACTGTTCATTACACCTTCTATCACAGATCCGAAGGCAAGATATTCGTTCCTAAGAATGGATCCTTTCTAGAGAAGGAGTTTCTCTCGAAAGAAGTGAGTGGGAGGAAAAGTAGAACTTGATGTGGTAATTGTACCTTCTCCCGAATTGGAAAGTAGGTCATCACAGAAATCAGTTCCAGTGATTCCTACACCAATTAGTGAGGAAGTTAATGATGATGATCATGAAACTTTGGATCAACTTACTACAGAACTTCGTAGGTCAACCAGAGCACGATCCGCACCAGAGTGGTACGGTAATCCTGTACTGGAAGTCATGTTACTAGACCATGATGAACTTACGAACTATGAGCAAGCGATGATGAGCCCAGATTCTGTGAAATGGATTGAGGCCATGAAATCTGAGATGGGATCCATGTATGAAAACAAAGTGTGGACTTTGATGAATTTGTCCGATGATCGGCAAACCATAGAAAATAAATGGATCTTCAAGAGGAAGACGGACGCTGATAGTAGTGTTACTATCTACAAAGCTCTAATTGTCGCAAAAGGTTTTCGACAAGTTCAAAGTGTTGACTACGATGAGATTTTCTCACTCATAGCGATGCTTAAGTCTGTCCGAATCATGTTAGCAATTGCCACATTTTATGAAATCTGGCAAATGGATGTCAAAACTGCATTCCTTAATGAATTTCTTAGTTGTATATGATACAACAAGAAGGTTTTGTCAATCCTAAAGGTGCTAACAAAGTGTGCAAGCTCCAGCGATCCAGCTATGGACTGGTGCAAGCATCTTGGAGTTGGAATATACGCTTTGATGAGATGATCAAAGCATATAGTTTTATACAGACTTGGGGTGAAGCCTGTATTTACAAGAAAGTGAGTGGGAGCACTAAAGCCTTTCTGATAAGTATATGTGAATGACATATTGTTGATCGGAAATGATGTAGAATTTTCTGGAAAGTGTAAAGGAGTGTTTGAAAGGAGTTTTTCAAAGAAAGACCTCGGTGAAGGTGCTTACATATTGAGCATCAAGATCTATAGATGAAGACGCTTGATAAGATTTTTCAATGAGTATATACCTTGACAAGATTTTGAAGTAGTTCAAAATGGAACAGTCAAAGAAGGAGTTCTTGCCTGTATTGCAAGGTGTAAAGTTGAGTAAAGACTCAAATGCCGACCACGGAAGAAAATAGAAAGAGAATGAAAGTCATTCTATGCCTCAGCCATCGGTTCTATAAAGTATGCTATGCTGTGTACTAGACATATTATGTACCTTGCCATGAGTTTGGAAAGGGGGTACAATAGTGATCCAGGAGTAGATCACTGGACAACGGTCAAAATTATCCTTAGAAAACTAAGGAAATATTTCTCAGTTATGGAGGTGACAAAGAGTTCGTCGTAAGGAGTTACGTCGATGCAAGCTTTTACACCGATCCAGATGACTCTGCGTCTCAATCTGGATACATATTGAAAGTGGGAGCAATTAGCTAGAGTAGCTCTTTGCAGAGCATTGTAGACATAGAAATTTGCAAAATACTTACGGATCTGAATGTGGCAGACCCGTAGAACAAAACTTCTCTCACAAGAAAACTTGATCACACCTTATTGCTCTTGGGTGTTAATCACATAAGCGATGTGAACTAGATTATTGACTCTAGCAAACCCTTTGAGTGTTGGTCACATGGCGATGTGCTATGGGTATTAATCACATAAAGATGTGAACTATTGGTGTTAAATCACATGGCGATGTGAACTAGATTATTGACTCTAGCGCAAGTGGGAGACTGAAGGAAATATGCCCTAGAGGCAATAATAAAGTTGTTATTTATATTTCCTTATATCATGATAAATGTTTATTATTCATGCTAGAATTGTATTAACCGGAAACTTAGTACATGTGTGAATACATAGACAAACAAAGTGTCCCTAGTATGCCTCTATTAGACTATCTCGGTAATCAAAGATGGTTAAGTTTTCTAGCCATAGACATGTGTTGTCATTTGATGAACGGGATCACATCATTAGAGAATGATGTGATGGACAAGACCCATCCGTTAGCTTAGCACTATGATCGTTTAGTTTATTGCTATTGCTTTCTTCATGACTTATACATGTTCCTATGACTATGAGATTATGCAACTCCCGAATACCGGAGGAACACTTAGTGTGCTATCAAACGTCACAACGTAACTGGGTGATTATAAAGATGCTCTACAGGTGTCTCCGATGGTGTTTGTTGAGTTGGCATAGATCAAGATTAGGATTTGTCACTCCGATTGTCGGAGAGGTATCTCTGGGCCCTCTCGGTAATGCACATCACTATAAGCCTTGCAAGCAATGTGACTAATGAGTTAGTTGCGGGATGATGCATTACAGAACGAGTAAAGAGACTTGCCGGAACTTAAAAAAAAAAGAGACTTGCCGGTAACGAGATTGAACTAGGTATGGTGATACCGACGATCGAATCTCGGGTAAGTAACATACCGATGACAAAGGGAACAACATATGTTGTCATCCGGTTTGACCGATAAAGATCTTCGTAGAATATGTAGGAGCTAATATGAGCATCCAGGTTCCGCTATTGGTTATTGACCGGAGATGTGTCTCGGTCATGTCTACATAGTTCTCGAACCCGTAGGGTCCGCACACTTTACGTTCGATGACGATTGGTATTATGAGTTTATGTGATTTGATGTACCGAAGGTTCTTAGGAGTCTCGGATGAGATCGCGAACATGACGAGGAGTCTCGAAATGGTCGAGACATAAAGATTGATATATTGGACCATGTTGTTCGGACACCGGAAGTGTTCCGGAGAGTTTCCGATAAAACCGGAGTGCCGGAGGGTTACCGGAACCCTCCCGGGAAGTTATGGGCCTTAGTGGGCCTTAGGCGAGAGAGAGGGCAGCAGCCAGGAGGTGGCGCGCCCCCCAAGGGGAGTCCGAATAGGACTAGGGGAGTGGGGCGCGACCCCTCTTTCCCTCTCCCTCTCCCTCTCCTTCCTTCTCCTCCTAGTTGGACTAGGAAAGGGGGAAACCTACTCCTACTAGGAGTAGGATGCCTCCCCCCTTGGCGTGCCCCTTGTGGCCGGCCGGCCTCCTCCTCCCCTCCTTTATATACGGGGGAGGGGGGCACCCCATAGACATACAAGTTGATCTTTAGCCGTGTGCGGTGCCCCCCTCCACAGTTTTCCACCTCGGTCATATTGTCGTAGTGCTTAGGCGAGGCCCTGCGTCGGTAACTTCATCATCACCGTCATCACGCCGTCGTGCTGACGAAACTCTCCCTCGGCCTCAGCTGGATCTAGAGTTTGAGGGACGTTACCGAGCTGAATGTGTGCAGATCGCGGAGGTGCCGTGTGTTTGTTACTTGATCGGTTGGATCACGAAGACGTTCGACTACATCAACCACGTTACTAAACGCTTCCGCTTTCGGTCTACGAGGGTACGTGGACACACTCTCCCTGCTCATTGCTATGCTTCTCCTAGATAGATCTTGCGTGATCGTAGGCAAAAAATTTAAATACTACATTCCCCAACATTGAGCCACCTTATTTGCTTCCCTATTACAATGTTCAAACTTAGTAAGAGGAAAATCACAAGCCAAAAAATAGCAATCATCAAAGGTTGCCGCCGCCGCTCCTGCCAATTATCCTCCATTCTTCATTGTGTTGATTACTTCCATATTATCAGAGTTAATAACAAGATGATTGCATCCCACCCTTTGTGCAAGGAGTAATCCAAACCTTAGGGCCAACACTTCTGATGTCGAAACATCCGTACACCGATCAATTTTCCAGTTTCCGCCAACAATGAATCTTCCTGAGAACAGCTCCAGCCGTGCCTTTAAGCAGATCATGATCAAAGGAAGCATCGACATTCAATTTAACAAATCCCATAGGAGGTCTGCTCCATCCACCTGTTTTACTAGATGCCTTATGGGAGTGGGCATTAACATATTTTGTTGTTATGGCGCGAATCCCCATGGAAATTTGGCACGCATTTTGAAACTTTCCTTCATGAACTAGCTTACGTCTATCCCACCATAGATACCAAGCTGTTATAGCGATCAATTCACGTACATTCTGGTTGCCAAAAATAGATAGTTCTTGATCTGGCATAAGAAGTAAAAATTCGAGTATTGCCTCTCCCGCACAATCAAGAGCATATGCCTTTTTAATCACCCCATACATCCCCAATTTACACCAAACCTCTTTTGCATTTTGACAAAGGAACAATACATGTTCCATATCTTCTGGTCCATTTGAGCATGAGGGGCAGATGGGCGAGACCTTCCTGTGTCTATTAGCAAGCGTAACACGGCATGGGAGGGTTCCATGCATGAAAAGTACACCAAATGAAGTTTTTTACCTTTGCTGGGCAGGACAGTTTCCAAATCTTACATCAAATAGGATTGACATTGATTCTACCCATACCATTTGTATATTACACTTTCCGTCCATATTGCTTATTCTATTCCTCCAAGTAAGCAGATTGAACAGTGAACAAACCATTTTTTGTGTAGCTCCACGCAATGAAATTTGACATATTATGCATTGGGAGGGGGACCGCGAGAACTCTTTGAGCATCATTTGGCCACAAAGTTTGTCGCACCAAATATCCGTCCCTACAATTCGCGACTGGATCAATAAGATCAGATACCTTTGACAGAAGGCACCCTCTACTAGGAGCGATAATCTTCCTATTTGCGCCATGTGGAATCCATGAATCTCTCCAAATATCGATATTTTGCCCATTTCCAACTTGCCAGATATAGCCATTTCTCAGAGAATTTACATCCGCCATAATGCTTTGCCAAGTAAAAGATGAACCCTTTTTTAAACTTGCACTTATCAAATCACCATCGGGAAAATACTTAGCTCTCAAAATAGTGGCACATAACGAGTCAGGTTTATCAATAAGATGCCATGCTTGTTTATCTAACAAAGCCAGATTGAAACAGTGTATATCTTGAAGTCCCATACCTCCCTGGTTTTTTTGGACACACATCTTTCACTGCGCCATCCAATGCAAAATCTTCTGACTGTCCTTGTCACCCCACCAAATTTGCGACATCGCTTCAATAATTCCTTTGCAATTTTTTTAGGAATTTTATAGACGGACAAGGCATAGGTTGGAATAGCTTGTAAACAGACTTGAGCAATATTTCCTTTCCTCCAGCAGATAAGAATTTTTGTTTCTGTCCACTAATTCTCATAATAATTCTATCAATCAGGAATTGAAAACAATCACCTTTGTCCATACCCACATTTGCAGGCAAACTCAAATACTTATCATTGAGAGCTTCACTCATAATATTCAACATTGTACAAATTCGCGCCTTGTCTTCAACTTTTGTATTGGGACTAAAATATATCACTGGTGCGCGTCGGTCCTAAACAAACGGTTTTTAACCCCTTTCCGCGATGGCATTTGGAACCGTCACCAAGTGAGTGTGGGCGATAGGGGGGTCCTTCCCACACGACCCAGAAACTGTCGGGGATAGGGAGCCTTGATGCATACAGTTGTCCCTATATAACCGTTTCCGATATCTCGAATATCCCAAACGCTTCATCCTTGCTACTCGTTTGTGCTCGCATTGCCATCGCAGTCGGATTTTTGTGGTTCTGCCTAAAACCAGGTAGATTCTAGGCATGGGAGCTTTCCAGGCAGATTCTAGGCAGATTCCAGGCACGGGAGATTTACGATGCCTGGCACATCACAAACAGTTCATGATTATAAGCTGTGTACGATAGGTAGACAATCACACACATTTAGTTTTCCCGCACCGTATGTGATAGTGTCTGACATCACACACGCTTTGCGGATGGCAACTGTGTGCATGCTTGCACACGTTTCCTCTCTGTGAACCGTCTCGGATTATGGTGTATATCGCAAACGTTTGTGTTTTACCAACCGTGTGTGCCGTAATGACATGCACAACGTAATTTCTCCCTAATTTAATTGCTGCTATTTAAATTTGTACCTAATTTAAACTTGAAAGTAGGCTATAGCTTTATTCATATCCATCAGGTTCAAACAACCAATGCATTATTCGATTCACAGGTACATATGTTTAAGAATTACAGAAGCACCAAATAAAGAATGATGTACTAGGGTTCTATACTTGTACTATTACAGATGGTAAAGAAAGAGGCGACATACATTCCATTTGCTGAACAAGGTGAAGCGGAATGGCCCTATTGTGCTCTCCTGGATGCAGAAGGCATGCGGGACTCTAGTCCAACCCCTTGTGATGGCCGGCCGCCAATCATGTAGTTTGAGAGGTAATCTTGAGTAAACTGCTTCAGGATCCACTGCAAAAGAAAAAAGATTCAAATATTGTCATCTAGCACAACTCATTACGGGTAGTAAAAAGAAGGCTACAGGGTTCTTACTTACCATCCTGCAGTTCACCGTTGTCTTGCATAAAGTGTAAACAAATAGTTCGATTGCCATCTTTTGACCCACTTTAGTAACAATCTTTATCAGTTTCCTCACTTGATGCTGGTTCATGAATATCTCATTGCCCCATACGCAGAAAGGGTCAAAGTGTGGATCTTTGGCAATGATATATGTACCTAAAAGCACCAAGTTAATATTAGAAGCTAAACAACAATTGAAAAATGATGTAGTACAACACTCCATCCATCCCATTATATAAGATTTTATTACATGTATATCGAGACATCATCAGAACATTAAGGTAACACTCTTCCTTGTTGCTATGTAGCCTGGGATTGCATATTTAGTCATTCAGTACAATGCATGTTGCTAAACAACAATTGAAAAACAAAAAAGCATGTTAACTGCAATATCCTTAACAACAACCAAATATCGTAATTCATAGTGGTATTGTTGAAACTGTTATTGATGAAATTGAACTGCACAGCAAATAGTTGCACATATAGAGCATCACATTGTGAAGAACTGAAATAAACAAGTCATAAGGACATCTCTAGGCGATCCTTAAAAAGTTAAAGGACTAAAACCCTTAGTGGATATATATATACTCCAACAATTTTTGGCCTTTTCTAGTCGATCCCCTAAACTTAAGGTTGTAAACTTCAATTTGATCAAGTTCAAAGCAGGTTCAACCGAAAGTATTATGCATTCAAACATAAACATAGATAGTTTTGCATAACTGAACATAAAACATAAATTTAAACTAAGCTAAACTACTTTCGGTCGAAGTAGAGGTCGAGCCAATCCTTCCTCGTCAAGTACGGTGTGCCGCGAGCCGGGTCCGGGCCAGTACCGTCGTCAGGGTCGTTGGGGAAGGCACTCCTGCACTCGTCGACGTCGATCTCCTCGTCCTCGGGGCCCACCTCGACGCCCTCCGCCCGCTGTCGCCGCCACCTTCGACCTCGTCATCAGAGGACAGCGCGATAACCTCGCCGCCCTCCGCGCCGCCGTCCTCGCCGCCTTCGACCTCATCATCGGAGGAGAGCACGATAACCTCGCTGCCCTCGGCGTCGGCAAAGATCGCCCGCTCCGCCTCCACGAGCTCCGGGTGCTGCCGGTGGAGCTCTTGCATGTAGGCCTCGTCAGCGGCCTCAGCCTCAAGACGCTCCCACGCCTCGCGGTTCTCCCGCGCCATAGACGAGCTCACCACCCCTGGCTCCGGTGGAACGAGGTGGACCGGTCGTGTGCCGAAGGGGAAATTGAGCCTAGCCGCCGCGCCGTGGTAGCGGACCTGCCAGCGGTCGTACTCCATGGCCGCGAGCTCGGCCGTGTGAAAGCTACCGAGCCACCGGCGGGTGGGGGTCTCTCGATCTGTAATCTTGGTGACCCACGTCCCCCACCGCTGCTACCAGACCCCGAGGTAGGACTTCATCGGCTGCCGGGTCTGGGGGAGGACGGGGAAGTCCTTGAACCGGCGTAGGGGCGCGGCGGCGGGCGGATCGGGGGGAACGGCGACGGCGGTTCGGGCCCGCGGAGGACGACGGGGACACCTCGGCGGCCACCTCACCGGCGTCGGGCGAAAAGGCCGCGATAGACCTCCTTTTGGCCATTGGCTACTCGAGCTCCCCGACACATAGGCAGAGGTTGAGGATGGAGGCGCCGGCGATGGCGGCGACCTACCAATGGTTTTGAGGGTTGTGTGTATCTGTGTGAGCGGAGGTCGTGTTTGAGGAAATACTGCGGCAACTGAAAATTTTGCTAGGCGGGAGTAACAAGGCGGGGCTACTGAAAATTTGGATTAAGGGCGAGTAGATATTTTTGATATTGCGAGGGATGCAGAGGCGCGAGTAAAATGCCGGGGCTACTGAAAATTTGAATCAAGGGACTGAAGCATAGCGGGAGTAACAGACATCGCACACGGTTCGCACATACTAATCGTGTGCTATCAAACATTAAAACCTTCCAGGCGGTAGATATTTTCGAGATTGCGAGGGATGCAGAGGCGGGAGTTTTGGGGGAGCGAGCTAGTGTGCATGACACGCCGGCTGTAGACTGTAGCCGATGCACCTTCTCGCGTAAGCCATAGGTGTACTATACACCAACGGTGCTCCAAGATATTTTGTACTACATCTCACACGGTTGGTGAGAATAAACTGTGTGGGATCTACTTGATTTGAATTATAAAATGGGGTCACAGCGGCAATGGACGGTGTTTGAATTGCTAGACCTTTTATCTGCAGTGAACATGCAACTGTATGTGTGTCGTAAAAGAATTGGAATTATTCAGGGTTCGTTTGGACATTGTATACATTAAACTGGTTTTCTAGCCATTTCAGGTGCACAATTCAAAATTAAACTACATGCACATGCTCCGGTGCATACAAATTGGTTGAAAAATCAAATCTGTGTCCTTCAGTGCATGCTTAGGTCCCATGGAAGAAATGGGAATGAATTTTTCGGGGTTCGTTTGGCCTTTTTATACATTAACTGGGTTTTCTAGGCATTTTATGTGCATAATTCAAATTTGAACGACAAGCACATGCTCCAATGCACTAAAGTTGGTTGAAAAATCACATGTGTGTCCTTGGGTGAATTTATAGGTCCCATGCAAGAGATGGGAATGAATTTCAAACACCGGGACACTGTTGATTGTCGGCAAAACTTTGAGATACCTGGTTTTTTAATGCTAGTAAATCCAAAACTCGTCTGAAATTCATGAAACTTGGCATGCTATCATGGAGAGCATCTACATGCCCTGGTGAAAATTTTGTCCCATTTGGGGCAGGTTTGGTATAAGCTTCTCACAAACCAGAGCTTCTCACAACAAGCATGATGGTTTTGATAGGGAACGTACCACCTTTGGGGACAAGAAGATATCCGTTGCCTCTTATTGCTTTCAAAAAATTTCTAGTGTCAACATAGAACAACAAGAGTGTTGTGTTCAATCTTGGAAATTTTCGGGGTTCGTTTGGCCTTTTTAATACATCAACTGGGTTTTCTAAGCATTTTATGTGCATAATTCAAATTTGAACTGCAAGCACATGCTCCAGTGCACCAAAGTTGGTTGAAAAATCACATGTGTGTCCTTGGGTGAACTTCTAGGTCCCATGCAAGAGATGGGAATGAAATTCAAACACCATGTCACTGTTGATTGCCGGCAAATCGTTGAGATGCCTGGTTTTTAAATTCTAGTAAATCCAAAACTCGTCTGAAATTCATGAAACTTGGCATGCTATCATGGAGCGGCATCAACATGCCATGGTGAAAATTTTGTCCCATTTGGGGCAGGTTCGGGTATAAGCTTCTCACAAACCAGAGCTTCTCACAACAAGCATGATGGTTTCGACAGGGAACATACCACCTTTGGTGACGGGACGATATCCATTGCCTCTTATTGCTTTCAAAAAATTTCTAGTGTCAAATAGAACAACATGAGTGTTGTTTTCAATCTTGGAATTGTTCGGGGTTCGTTTGGCCTTTTTTATACATTAACTCGGTTTTCTAGGCATTTTATGTGCATAATTCAAATTTGAACTACAAGCACATGCTCCAATGCACCAAAGTTGGTTGAAAAATCACATGTGTGTCCTTGGGTGAATTTCTAGGTCCCATGCAAGAGATGGGAATGAAATTCAAACACCATGGCACTGTTGATTGCCGGCAAAACATTGAGATGCCTGGTTTTTAAATTCTAGTAAATCCAAAACTCATATGAAATTCATGAAACTTGGCATGTTATCATGGAGCAGCATCAACATGCCATGGTAAAAAATTTGTCCCATTTGGGGCAGGTTCGGGTATAAGCTTCTCACAAACCGGAGCTTCTCACAACAAGCATGATGGTTTCGATAGGGAATGTCCCACCTTTGGGGACGAAACGATATCCATTGCCTCTTATTGCTTTCAAAAGTTTTCTAGTGTCAACATAGAACAACAGGAGTGTTGTGTCAATTTTGTGATTTTTTGGGGTTCGTTTGGACATATTTATGCATTAACTAGGTTTTCTAGGCCTTTTATGTGCATAATTCAAATTTGAACTACAAGCACATGCTCCAATGCACTAAGGTTGGTTGAAAAATCTAATATGTGTCCTTGGGTGAATTTCTAGGTCCCATGCAAGAGATGGGAATGAAATTCAAACACCAGGGCACTGTTGATTGCCGGCAAAACGTTGAGATGCCTGGTTTTTAAATTCTAGTAAATCCAAAACTCGTCTGAAATTGATGAAACTTGGCATGCTATCATGGAGCGGCATCAACATGCCATGTTAAAAAATTTGTCCCATTTGGGGCAGGTTCGGGTATATGCTTCCCACAAACCAGAGCTTCTCACAACAAGCATGATGGTTTCGGTAGGGAACGTCCCACCTTTGGGGACGAAACGATATCCATTATCTCTTATTGCTTTCAAAAAATTTCTCGTATCAACATAGAACAACAGGAGTGTTGTGTCAACTTTTGGGATTTTTCGGGGTTCGTTTGGACATTTTTATGCATTGACTGAGTTTTCAATGCATTTATGTGCATAATTCAAATTTGAACTACATGCACATGCTCTAGTGCATATAAATTGGTTGAAAAATCAAATTTGTGTCCTTGGGTGCATGCTTAGGTCCCATGCAAGAAATGGGAATGAATTTCAAACACCAAGGCACCGTTGATTGCCGGCAAAACATTGAGATGCCTCGTTTTTAAATTCTAGTAAATCCAAAAATCGTCTGAAATTCATGAAACTTGGCATGCTTTCATGGAGCGGCATCAACATGCCGTGGTAAATTTTTTGTCCCGTTTGGGGCAGGTTCGGGTATATGCTTCTCACAAACCAGAGCTTCTCACAACAAGGATCATGGTTTCGGTAGGGAACGTCCCACCTTTGGGGACGAAACAATATCCACTGCCTCTTACTGATTCCAAAAAATTTCTCGTGTCAACATAGAACAACAGGAGTGTTGTGTCAATTTTTGTGATTTTTCGGGGTTCTGTAGACATTTTTATGCATTAACTGAGTTTTCAATGCATTTATGTGCATAATTCAAATTTGAACTACATGCACATGCTGCAGTGCATATAAACTGGTTGAAAAATCAAATTTGTGTCCTTGGGTGCATGCTTAGGTCCCATGCAAGAAATGGGAATGAATTTCAAACACCAGGGCACCGTTGATTGCCGACAAAACATTGAGATGCCTGGTTTTTAAATTCTAGTAAATCCAAAACTCGCCTGAAATTCATGAAACTTGGCATGCTATCATGGAATGGCACCCAACATGATGTGGTATTTTTCGTGTCCATTTTGAGAGAAGGCGCACTTGAACAATGACAGCCAACAAAGGCATTTTGAAAAAATAGCTGCCACTTTAATATCTCAAACGTTTGTATAATTCAAAACGTGTGCGTTCTGTCAACCATTCACATGACACCACGTGTCTTGGTTTTAATGGCTATAGGAGGTGCCGTGCGGACAGCTGCGACCTTGACTGAACGGGAGGTGTGTAAGCGTAGTCCGGTGCGCAGGGTGACCGAGAGGCGTGCAAGCTGTCCTCCAATGCGTAGGCTCATCGGGAAGCATGCGAGCTGTATGCTGCGCAGGCTCACTAGGAAGCGAGCCCTTTGACTTCCATGGCTGCTACCTCTTGAGCACTGCGTTGGTTTTCCCTTGAAGAGGAAAGGGTGATGCAGTAAAGTAGCGTAAGTATTTCCCTCAGTTTTTGAGAACCAAGGTATCAATCCAGTAGGAGACCACGCTCGAGTCCCACGCACCTACACAAACAAATAAGAACCTCACAACCAACGCGATAAAGGGGTTGTCAATCCCTTCACGGTCACTTACGAGAGTGAGATCTGATAGAGATGATAAGATAATATTTTTGGTATTTTTATGATAAAGACTAAAAGTAAAGAAAGCAAAATAAACAGCGCCAGAAATAGCTTGTTGACGGGAGATTAATATGATGGAAAATAGACCCGGGGGCCATAGGTTTCACTAGTGGCTTCTCTCAAGATAGCATAAGTATTACGATGGGTGAACAAATTACTGTCGAGCAATTGATAGAATTGAGCATAGTTATGAGAATATCTAGGTATGATCATGTATATAGGCATCACGTCCGTGACAAGTAGACCGAAACGATTCTGCATCTACTACTATTACTCCACACATCGACCGCTATCCAGCATGCATCTAGAGTATTAAGTTCATAAGAACAGAGTAATGCTTTAAGTAAGATGACATGATGTAGAGGGATAAACTCATGCAATATGATATAAACCCCATCTTTTTATCCTCGATGGCAACAATACAATACGTGCCTTGCTGCCCCTGCTGTCACTGGGAAAGGACACCGCAAGATTGAACCCAAAGCTAAGCACTTCTCCTATTGCAAGAAAGATCAATCTAGTAGGCCAAACCAAACTGATAATTCGAAGAGACTTGCAAAGATAACCAATCATACATAAAAGAATTCAGAGGAGATTCAAATATTGTTCATAGATAATCTTGATCATAAACCCACAATTCATCGGATCTCGACAAACACACCGCAAAAGAATATTACATCGAATATATCTCCAAGAAGATCAAGGAGAACTTTGTATTGAGATCCAAAGAGAGAGAAGAAGCCGTCTAGCTAATAACTATGGACTCGAAGGTCTGAGGTAAACTACTCACACATCATTGGAGAGGCTATGGTGTTGATGTAGAAGCCCTCCGTGATCAATGCCCCCTCCGGCGGAGCGCCGGAAAAGGCCCCAAGATGGGATCTCACGGGTACAGAAGGTTGCGGCGGTGGAAATAGGGTTTTGGCTCCGTATCTGATGGTTTGGGGGTACGTGGGTATATATAGGAGGAAGAAGTACGTCGGTGGAGCAGCGTGTAGGAGATATGCCCTAGAGGCAATATTAAATGATATTATTTATCTCCGAGTTCAAATTATGTTTATGTTCCATGCTATAACTGCAATGATTCTCGAGTCTGCAATATCCACGAGGCTCGGAGGAAGACTCATATGCACGTGTGGAATAATAAACGGTAAGAAGTATTCCTAGTTTGGCCTCTAAGACTAGCTCAAGTGTTGCATGATGGTTCTGTTTTCCTGATCATGGGCATGTCTATGCCAGCAACTTTGAGGGCAAAATGTTAAGAGAACATTTGTGTTGAATCGACCCGGATTGATGTTATGCTATGAGATTCATTCATCACAAGTTAATGGTACATAACACAGAGATGGTTAACGTTTGCATGATTCCTTAGACCATGAGAGTATCGAGTTTCTTCATGCTTGCTTCATGTACTTTGGGGTTTGTTAAACGTCATCCGTAAATGGGTGGCTATTACGGCGGCTTACGGGTTCATGGAAAAGTGTGTCAAGTAACTTGATAGCTCAAGATTGGGATTTGCTCCTCCGACGATGGAGAGATATCTTTGGGCCCTCTCGGTGTTACGGTATCCAGCATCGTCTGGCCAGACACTTTGTGATTTGATCACGGGGATGCCGGAACACGATAACGAGAAAAGAGAACAATACCGGTAACGAGGTAACTAGCATAGTGGACAAGTTGTTGATCCACGGGAATGCCAACATGTCTCACCTCGGGTATTTGTAACATATCGCGAAGCAACAGGAAGAGCACACGGCAATTGGAGGTTCACTCGAATATTTATTCGTGTGGGTATAGGGGTCAATATGGGTGTCCACGGCTCCGATGTTGATCATTGATCGGATAGGGTTCCAGTCATGTCTATACTTAACCGAACCCATAGGGTCACATGCTTAAGGGTCATCTATCTGCTGAATACTAGACAAGGAGTCTGAGAGAAAATCACCGAAAAATTTTCAGACACCGGAAAAGTTTAGGATAGCGGAAAAGGTTCCGCAGAAAGAGGTCATCGGATGAGTTTCGATGAAACTGAAAAGTTGTTTCAGGGGATACCACAAAGTAAATTTTTTTTCGGCACATGCCTGATTATTCTTGGAGGGTGCCAGAATCATTCTGGAAGCTTTTTGGAATTTTCCGGGATAATAACCGGATATGCTCCGGAGCTGCCGGAACCACTTTAGATGCTTTTCGCAGATGAAAATCACTAAACCAGAATTGTTTCGGAACGCGTTGAAAATAATTTTGGTCGGTACTGGAAATGTTCTAAGCCCACACAAATATTTTCAGTTCGAACGGATGCTGAAAAATGTCGTCATGAATAGTGAAAGTGCTTTTTGGGATATTTTATGGAAAGCCACCTTTTGGGGCTTTACTCAAAAGATCTAGGGATGACATGGATGGATTGGGAGGCCCTCATGGGGGCCCCCCAAGGGGTGTGACCGGCCACACTTGGGGCTCCACCTTGGAGCCCCTCTTGTTCCTTGGTTTCACTCTTATGCCCTTGAGGAAGGACTTATTCATGTGCATTTTGGGTTTTTGTGTTAAACTACCCTACCCCTTGGGATTTCCTATAAATAGAGGTGGAGGGGCAGCCCTCCACACTCATCCCTTCTCACATACAAGTGCCATGCATGATCTGGCTTCTCTCTCCCTCCCAGCGAAATAGTTTCGTAGAGCCGAAAGGCTGTCTGGGTTCCGGTGGGAACTAGTTCTGGACGGCGAAGCCCTGCCGGATAGATGACACCGTATGTGTGCAACTCTGTAGAGAGATAGTAGTTTTGGTCTTAGTTCGTGAGTGCCTCCCGAAGGGCTGTCCGTGTGACCGTCCGAGTTTCGAAGGTCCTCCCGAAGGGCTGTCCGAGTGACCGTTCGAGTTTCGAAGGTCCTCCCGAAGGGCTGTCCGCGACACCGTCCGGGGGGTTGTTCGACTGCCTCCCGGAGGGCTGTCTGAGGAGCAGATGAGGGTATACATCCTCGCGGTTGGGAGGTTGTAAATCCTAGCTGCGGGGATCTGCACCGCCGATCGTCATCGACTCTACTTCCCGCTGCGCTACGAGTCGGTAACGAAAAAGATCAAACCTTGTATGCAGTCTCCATAGTGGTCCTGGGCTGGTGCGTAGGTCGGAAATTTTTTGTTTTCTGCTGCATTACCCTACAGTGGCATCATGAGCCGTGCTATGCGTAGATGCAGGTTGCGATCTAGAATACATAGAGATGTATGGGTATTGCATAATATAATTAGGTAGTAGATGAGATCTATTGCTGAAAATTATTTATGCGGGTGACAGATGAAATCTGGTCCCCGATGTTCTTGTTGCTTCCCTAGAATTTGTGTTTGCTCGATCTCGAGACAACATGGTGGAATTTGACAAAGTTCAGGCAATCCGTGATCCTGATTGATCATGGAAGTGCTATCAGTTCTTTGGGTTCTGCCGTAGTCAAAAGAAAGATGAAATTCGCAGACGATAGGGCAATGCAGATATGATCTGCACGGGGGTCATGCGTATGACGAAGTTTAGTATGGGGCTCGAGATTTTATTGTCTCGTGCTTCATACATCCTGCAAAGTTAATCTAGCGACATGAACTATCATACTTGATGATGAACGTTGGTCGTTGCGGTTTAAGTCAAAACCTTAGAAGCCATATAAAATAAATTTTGCATAAACCGATTAGAGGTGTCTAACTTGGTTTTGCAGGATGTGCATGTGATGTGGTATAGCAGTGCTCATACTATGATGTAATTTGATTAACATGACCTGCGTGTCATGATTCGGCATGATGGCTGGAGCCATATGATTGCACTTTAATGACCTGCGTGTCAACCTTAAGTAATGCATTAATTTTATACGCTATGGAGATAGCAATATTATCTGGTGCATCGACAAGGTGGTGGCAATCTTCGCGAAGGTGAACACCAACACGAATGCCGAAGACGAAGAAATGAAATACTTCTCCGTCAGAAAGGGCTATACCATATCATGCTATTATGAATTGCCTGAGATGTTTATCCCTTATGATGCACCCTTCTTGATTGCGCAGTAGTCGCTTTTTATTAGGGTGATCTCTCACAAAAATACCAAGTAGTTAGTGTTCTCCCAAGTGTAACACCGCCACGGCACCTATCTTTTCGGGGTGCGCCGTGTCACACGGGTACGAACGATTAGAGAAGTGTGAGGCGGGTGAGTTGAGACCTCGCAGCGAGATCACTTGGTTGTCTTGACGTTCAGGCATGACCGTCATGAGCTCGGAACACACGCATCGAAAGAGGAACAAGAGTCACATAGAGATGTGATTGGCAAGTTGGCCTACCGGTTGAGATTTTTCGTCATCAGTGGTGTTACACCAATGGCGAACAATTGAAATGTGGGTCTTGTATCACTCACAATCAATTTTGAGAGATATTGATTTGAGTGGGAGCGCACTGTTGAATTAACATGTTTAATTCTTAGTGCAATTAATTATGAACATTGTCTAAGTGTTATATGCAAAATAGTTGTAGAATAATGGCTCGCGTTTCCACCTTCCCTATTAAAATTGAATAGCTGTTAAATATCTGGTTAAAACTTTACGATTGGTAACGTAATATGAGGATTGTCCTCAAAAGTGCCGAGAAGGACTTTGTCCTATCGCATGCTTTCCGTATCCTCCCGCTAATGCTATGTATCATGTGACTCTCGTCCTTCGATCCAAAAACTAGAATTCTGTTACGGTCAAGTGAAATATGTTTGCTTCCATGAAACTCGAACTTCGAAAGTTTGGGATAGTTATGTGATATTCATGGAACTGGAAATTAATTTTCAGATGCAAACAAAGGCTGAAAGATATGAAATATCCAAAGCAATGTTTGATTGCAAATTATTAGTAAAGTGTTTACTATGCATTAGACTGATAAGAGAGGGATCCAGAAGAACGCCTGTCATATAATGAAAGGTGAATAAAACAACAACTTAAAGAGAAAGGAAGTGTCCAAAGGGTGTTAGTATGACTTACACGCCTAGGAAGTCCGGTGCTAACGCCACTCTTAAGTTGGGTGCTTCTTTTGCGAGTAGGAGAAATACTAAAAGTTAAACTGTTAGAAGTATAAAGGCAGAAAGAAAGATGACTAGAATATCCAGCTCATGTATGAATGTCATGCAAGTTTTTGATGTATAGTAGGCTGGTCGAAGATATAGTTCTTGGGAATTATGGTTAAACATGTTAATCACTAATTCTTGGGTATTGTGAGTTAATCACAAAGATACCCACTCGATTGCATTCTGTTACGAATCAATGTAAGAGCTACTATGGCCTAAAAGGCTAGCCAGAAATGAGGTTAAGGTATACACAGGGAACATAGTAAATGTTACTATACCTTCCATCGGTGTATTGCCGTCTGTATTTATTTTCATAATTCATTTAGAGTTTTACAAACTCTATCCCATTGCATAAGGTATCTTGCAAGAAGGTTGTTCATAAGAGAACTTTTTATGTTCGATTTTATGAATAACACAAGGGCCATACTTTCATTATGAATGAGGTGTATGTTATGAATATTGATAATAATACAATACCTCTAGGTTTACTTTCATAATTCATTTTAGAGTTTCATACACTCTAGCCCATTGCACAATGTTTGTTGCAAAAGAGTTGTTCATAAAACAACAATTGTTGTTAAGTATTATGAATAACATGAAGGGCCATGCTTCCATCCAAGATGGATGTATGTTATGAATATTGATGGTAATATAATACATCCATAACACTGACGCTAAATGTTGCAAGACTATGAGAATACCACACATATGTGGCACTGTATTTGGTCACACTGGAGAAACCCGCATGGAAAAATTCCATTGTGATGGATTTTGAAGTCGTTTGATTTTGAATCATCTGACACTTGCAACTTTTCTCCGAAAAGTGAAGTGACTGAAATACCGTTCACAGGCCATAAGGAACGAGCAACAAACTTATTGGTGATCATACCTTTTGATGTGCGTAGTTCAATAAATGTTGTTGCAAGTAGTGGATTTATATATCTTCAGAAATGGCTCAAGTAGATATATGGATATTTGCTTGATGAGACGTAAGTCTGGATCTTTTGAAATCATTCGAAAGGTTTTCAAAAATGAAATAGAATTTATTGTAACAAGAAAATTATGTTTCTGCAATTTGATTGCACAAAGCAATATTTGAGTTACATGTTTAGCGAATGTCTGATGAGTTGTGAAAGGGGTTTCATAACTTGCACCTCCCGGAACACCACTGCAAGTGAAAAGTCCATGGAGATGTAAACTAACCATTTATGACATGGTAAGGTCAAAGATGACCTAAATAAATTTGCCATTATCCTTTTTATAGTGATGCTTTAGAGACTGCGGCTTTTACACTGAAAAGAGCTACATCGGGTCTGTTGAAATGAAGCCATGGTATGGTACGCCCAACCATGTTATATCTTTTCTTAACATTTGGAATATGGGGCTTGTGTAAAAGGTTACAAACCTATTCCAAATCAGACAAGTGCTACTTTGTAGGTTATACCAAAATGTTGGGTATTCCTCCCTCACTATACCGAGGCAAATAGTTTTGCCGCGAAACGGTGTGCTTTTAAAGAGAATGGTTCTTTCAAAAAGGTGAGTGGGAGAATAGTGCAACTCGACGAGATAAACAGTATCTTCGTCATTAGATCAAAGGAAAGAGACCTTGGAAGTAATTCCAGAGTTTCCTACTGCGACTGATACGGAAGTCTCTACAATAAAATGTATGAACTTCGGTCAAACTTGTAGCTGAACCACGTAGGCAAGGCTCGTGCAAACCTCTCAGGTGCGCAAACGAGATATTGTTGTTAGACAACATTATACCTACGATACACAAGGAAGCATTGATGGGCCCTGACTCCGGAATTGGCTAAATGGTATTACAACCCGAGTTAGTTTCCATATAAGTGATTCAAGATTAAAACCTTGATACACCTTTCGTAAGACTTAGAGTCTAACGAATATTTATGGAACTTAAAACTGATATGGATAAAAATGTTTTATCCATAAAGCTCGACTTATTGAAATAACAAGTTCAAGAGTTGACTACGATGAGGTTGTTTTCATCGTAGCGATGCTTAAAGTCGGTTCGGGTTGAACTAGCAATTAATACATATTTCAATCATGAGATATAAAACATGGATGAAAATAGGATTTCCATCTGATGGAAATGAAACCAAGGACTTGCATGTGTTACAGTCCAAGGCATTTTGTCTATCCAGAGGATGCTAGTAAGGGTGCAAACTTCAGAGTTCCAGCGATGGACAGAAGAGAGCAAAATGGAGTTGGAATCTTCGTGCCTTGATGAAATGGTCAAAGGGGTTTGACTTCATCAATGGGTAACGAAGATGCTTGTAATTCAAGAAAGTAAGTGGGAGCGTAATAATATTTCTAACAACCTTGTGTGCTTGACACATTGTTAATTGGAAATAAATTTCTTGACACGAATTAGGACTTCATTTGAAAATAGTTTTTTGATGAAGTGCTTAGGCTAAATATCCTCAATATTAGGCATAATGATCTATGGAGATAGATTTACCTAATAGGGCTAAGCAATGAATACATATTGACAAGGTGCTAAAACCTTTTAGCATTTAAAACCGCCAGGGAGTGACTCTTGCCGGAGTCACATGGAAGAGTTTTTTTGCAAGACTCGGTGTCCCAAAACACCGATGAGCAAAATACATGATGCAGATTCCACACACTTTTGTGTTTGGATTAATCATGTATTCCATGGTATGTAAAACAACCAGATACGTCCGATACTCCCAAGGTGTTGCGAGTATGGATACTAATGTGATCAAAGTACTGATCATGGGACAACAGTGAAAGATGTCATTGAGTACTAGAGTAAGTACTGATGATATGTTTTCTCGCAAGCGGAGATCATGAAGAGTTCGTTGTAAAATGTTACATCGATACAGTCTTCATCTTTTCTCCATGCGATTTTCGATTTAAGTTAAGGGTTTTGTGTAATACACAATATGGTGGCACGTTAGTTGGAAATTGTTCCAAACAAGTTACTGTGGTGAATTCTATAACAGAGGCGAAGTATGTTGCCGCTTTAGAAGCGACAAAGACAAAGACAAAGATGTTGAATCATATAGTTCATTCATGAACTTAGTATGGTTCCAAGAAGGCTTTGGTCAATGGGACACTATTGCAGATAGTTGCTCCATAACTCAGTCTGAGGAATTAGGTTTCGACCAATGATTCACATATATACAAAGCCAAGTCCACACAAAATATGAATTTTGTGAAAGCATGAAAATGTGAGGATATGCAGAGATACACATGGAGCTGAAGTTGTCAGATCCGATGGACATCAGGCTATACCACATGCGAAGCATTTTTTACACCGGTATGCCATAGGTGTAAAGTGCATTAGCGTTAACTAGATTATTGACTCTAGTGCAAGTGGGAGTCTGTAGGAGATATGCCCTAGAGGAAATAATAAATGATATTATTTATCTCTGAGTTCATATTATGTTTATGTTCCATGCTATAACTGCAATGATTCTCGAGTCTGCAATATTCACGAGGCTCGGAGGAAGACTCATATGCACGTGTGGAATAATAAACGGTAAGAAGTATTCCTAGTCTGGCCTCTAAGACTAGCTCAACTGTTGCATGATGGTTCTGTTTTCCTGATCATGGGCATGTCCATGCCAGCAACTTTGAGGGAAAAATGTTAAGAGAACATTTGTGTTGAATCGACCCGGATTGATGTTATGCTATGAGATTCATTCATCACAAGTTAATGGTACATAACACAGAGATGGTTAACGTTTGCATGATTCCTTAGACTATGAGAGTATCGAGTTTCTTCATGCTTGCTTCATGAACTTTGGGGTTTGTTAAACGTCATCCGTAAATGGGTGGCTATTACGGCGGCTTACGGGTTCATGGAAAAGTGTGTCAAGTAACTTGATAGCTCAAGATTGGGATTTGCTCCTCCGGCGATGGAGAGATATCTCTGGGCCCTCTCGGTGTTACGGTATCCATCATCGTCTGGCCAGACACTTTGTGATTTGATCACGGGGATGCTGGAACACGATTACGAGAAAAGAGAACAATACCGGTAACGAGGTAACTAGCATAGTGGACAAGTTGTTAATCCACGGGAATGCCAACATGTCTCACCTCGGGTATTTGTAACATATCGCGAAGCAACAAGAATAGCACACGGCAACTGGAGGTTCACTCGAATATTTATTCGTGTGGGTATAGGGGTCAATATGGGTGTCCACGGCTCCGATGTTGATCATTGATCGGAAAGGGTTCCAGTCATGTCTATACTTCACCGAACCTATAGGGTCACATGCTTAAGGGTCATCTATCTGCTGAATACTAGACAAGGAGTCTGAGAGAAAATCACCGAAAAAGTTTCGGACAACGGAAAAGGTTCCGCAGAAAGAGGTCATCGGATGAGTTTCGATGAAACTGAAAAGTTGTTTCAGGGGATACCATAAAGTCAAATTGGTTTCGGCACATGCCTGATAATTCTTGGAGGGTGCCAGAATCATTCTGGAAGCTTTCTGGAATTTTCCGGGATAATAACCGGATATGCTCCGGAGCTACCGGAACCACTTCAGATGCTTTTCGCAGATGAAAATCACTAAACCGGAATTGTTTCAGAACGCGTTGAAAATAATTTTGGTGGGTACTGGAAATGTTCTAAGCCCACACAAATATTTTCAGTTTGAACGGATGCTGAAAAATGTCGTCATGAATAGTGAAAGTGCTTTTTGGGATATTTTATGGAAAGCCAGCTTTTGGGGCTTTACTCAAAAGATCTAGGGATGACATGGATGGATTGGGAGGCCCTCATGGGGGCCCCCCAAGGGGTGTGGCCGGCCACACTTGGGGCTCCACGTTGGAGCCCCTCTTGTTCCTTGGTTTCACTCTTATGCCCTCGAGGAAGGAGTTCATTCATGTGCATTTTGGGTTTTTGTGTTAAACTACCCTACCCCTTGGGATTTCCTATAAATAGAGGTGGAGGGGCAGCCCTCCACACTCATCCCTTCTCACATACAAGTGCCATGCATGATCTGGCTTCTCTCTCCCTCCCAGCGAAATAGTTTCGTAGAGCCGAAAGGCTGTCTGGGTTCCGGTGGGAACTAGTTCTGGACGGCGAAGCCCTGCCGGATAGATGACACCGTATGTGTGCAACTCTGTAGAGAGATCGTAGTTTCGGTCTTAGTTCATGAGTGCCTCCCGAAGGGCTGTCCGTGTGACCGTCCGAGTTTCGAAGGTCCTCCCGAAGGGCTGTCCGAGTGACCGTTCGAGTTTCGAAGGTCCTCCCGAAGGGCTGTCCGCGACACCGTCCGGGGGGCTGTTCGACCGCCTCCCGGAGGGCTGTCTGAGGAGCAGATGAGGGTATACATCCTCGCGGTTGGGAGGTTGTAAATCCTTGCTGCGGGGATCTGCACCGTCGATCGTCATCGATTCTACTTCCCGCTGCGCTATGAGTCGGTAACGAAAAAGATCAAACCTTGTATGCAGTCTCCGTAGTGGTCCTGGGCTGGTGCGTAGGTCGGAATTTTTTTGTTTTCTGCTGCATTACCCTACACAACGAGGGGCCCACGAGGGTGGAGGGCGCGCGTGGGGGAGGTGGGCGTGCCCCCCTACCTCGTGCCTTCCTCGTTGATTGCTTTACGTAGACTCCAAGTCCTCTGGATCACGTTTGTTCCGAAAATCACGTTCCCGAAGGTTTCATTCCGTTTGGACTCCGTTTGATATTCTTTTCCTTCGAAACACTGAAATAGGGAAAAAACAGCAATTTGGACTGGGCCTCCAGTTAATAGGTTAGTCCCAAAAATAATATTAAAGTGTATAATAAAGCCCATTAAACATCCAAAACAGAATATAATATAGCATGGTACAATAAAAAATTATAGATACGTTGGAGACGTATCAAGCATCCCCAACCTTAATTCCTGCTCGTCCTCGAGTAGGTAAATGATAAAAAACAGAATTTTTGATGTGGAATGCTACTTAGCATAATTTTCAATGTAATTCTCTTATTTGTGGTATGAATATTCAGATCCGAAAGATTCAAGACAAAAGTTTAATATTGACATAAAAATAATAATACTTCAAGCATACTAACTAAGCAATTATGTCTTCTCAAAATAACATGGCCAAAGAAAGTTATCCCTACAAAATCATATAGTCTGGCTATGCTCTATCTTCACCACAAAAAATATTTAAATCATGCACAACCCCGATGACAAGCCAAGCAATTGTTTCATACTTTTGGTGTTCTCAAACTTTTTTCAATCTTCACGCAATACATGAGCGTGAGCCATGGACATAGCACTATATGTGGAATAGAATGGTGGTTGTGGAGAAGACAAAAAAGGAGAAGATAGTCACATCAACTAGGCGTATCAACGGGCTATGGAGATGCCCATTAATAGATATCAATGTGAGTGAGTAGGGATTGCAATGCAACGGATGCACTAGAGCTATAAGTATATGAAAGCTCAACAAAAGAAACTAAGTGGGTGTGCATCCAACTCTCTTGCTCACGAAGACCTAGGGCATTTTGAGGAAGCCCATCATTGGAATATACAAGCCAAGTCCTATAATGAAAAATTCCCACTAGTATATGAAAGTGATATCATAGGAGACTCTCTATCATGAAGATCATGGTGCTACTTTGAAGCACAAGTGTGGAAAAAGGATAGTAGCATTGCCCGTTCTATCTTTTTCTCTTTTTTTTTTGTTGGGCCTTTTTTCTATTATTTTGTTTGTGGCCTTTTTTTTCTCCCCTTTTTTTCGTCCGGAGTCTCATCCCGACTTGTGGGGGAATCATAGTCTCCATCATCCTTTCCTCACTTGGGACAATGCTCTAATAATGACGATCATCACACTTTTATTTACTTACAACTCAATACTTAGAACAACAATATGACACTATGTGAATGCCTCCGGTGGTGTACCGGGATATGCAATGAATCAAGAGTGACATGTATGAAAGAATCATGAACGGTGACTTTGCCACAAATACGATGTCAACTACATGATCACACAAAGCAATTATGACAATGATGAAGCGTGTCATAGTAAACGAAACGGTGGTATGTTGCATGGCAATATATCTCGGAATGGCTATGGAAATGCCATGATAGGTAGGTATGGTGGCTTTTTTGAGGAAGGTATATGGTGGGTGTATGATACCGGCGAAAAGTGCGCGGTATTAGAGAGGCTAGCAATGGTGGAAGGATGAGAGTGCGTATAATCCATGGACTCAACATTAGTCATAAAGAACTCATATACTTGTTGCAAAAATCTACAAGTTATCAAAGCAAAGTATTACGCGCATGCTCCTAGGGGGATAGACTGGTAGGAAAAGACCATCGCTCGTCCCCGACCGCCACTCATAAGGAAGACAATCAATAAATAAATCATGCTCCGACTTCATCACATAACAGTTCACCATACGTGCATGCTACGGGAATCACAAACTTTAACACAAGTATTTCTCAAATTCACAACTACTCAACTAGCATGACTCTAATATCACCATCTTCATATCTCAAAACAATTATCAAGCATCAAACTTCTCATAGTATTCAACACACTCATAAGATTTTTTTTTACTAATCATGGATGCCTATTATATTAAGACTAATTTTTATGATTAAAGAAAATTACCATGCTGTTTTATAGGACTCTCAAAATAATATAAGTGAAGCATGAGAGAACAATAGTTTCTATAAAACAAATCCACCACCGTGCTCTAAAAGATATAAGTGAAGCACTAGAGCAAAAGCTATATAGCTCAAAAGATATAAGTGAAGCACATAGAGTATTCTAATAAATTCCGAATCATGTGTGTATCTCTCAAAAGGTGTGTACAGCAAGGATGATTGTGGTAAACTAAAAATCAAAGACTCAAATCATACAAGACGCTCCAAGCAAAACACATATCATGTGGTGAATAAAAATATAGCTCCAAGTAAAGTTACCGATGGACGAAGACGAAAGAGGGGATGCCTTCCGGGGCATCCCCATGCTTTGGATTTTTGGTGTCCTTAGATTACCTTGGGGTGACATGGGCATCCCCAAGCTTAGGCTCTTGCCACTCCTTGTTCCATAATCCATTAAACCTTTACGCAAAACTTGAAAACTTCACAACACAAAACTCAACAGAAAATCTTGTGAGCTCCGTTAGCGGAAGAAAACAAAACACCACTTCAAGGTACTATATTGAACTCATTATTTATTTATATTTGTGTTAAACCTACTGTATTCCAACTTCTCTATGGTTTATAAACTCTTTTACTAGCCATAGATTCATCAAAATAAGCAAACAACACACGAAAAACAGAATCTGTCAAAAACAGAACAGTCTGTAGTAATCTGTAACTAACGCAAACTTCTGGAACTCAAAGAATTCTACCAAAATAGGAAGACCTAGAAAATTTGTTTATTGATCTAATACAATTGGAATCAGTATTTTATCACGTTCTGTTGATTTTAAACAATTGTTTTCGTGAACAGAAAGTTTCTGGAATTTTCAGCAAGATCAAATAACTATCATCCAAAAAGATCCTATAGGTTTAACTTGGCACAAACACTAATTAAAACATAAAAACAAATCTAACCAGAGGCTAGATCAAATATTTATTCCTAAACATAAGCAAAAATTAAAAAAAACCTAAAATAAAATTGGGTTGCCTCCCAACAAGCGCTATCGTTAACGCGCCTAGCTAGGCATAAAAGCAAGGATAGATCTAGGTATTGCCATCTTTCGTGGGCAATCCATAAGTAGCTCTCATAATAGATTCATATGGTAATTTTATTTTCTTTCTAGGAAAGTGTTCCATACCTTTCCTTAATGGAAATTGGAATCTAATATTCCCTTCCTTCATATCAATAATTGCACCAATCGTTCTAAGGAAAGGTCTACCAAGAATAATAGGACATGAAGCATTGCAATCTATGTCAAGAACAATGAAATCTACGGGCACATAGTTCCTATTTGCAACAATAAGAACATCATTAATTCTTCCCATAGGTTTCTTAATAGTGGAATTCTCAAGGTGCAAGTTTAAAGAACAATCATCAAATTCACGGAATCCTATCAAATCACACAAGGTTTTTGGAATTGTGGAAACACTAGCACCCAAATCACACAAAGCATAGCATTCATGATCTTTAATTCTAATTTTAATAGTAGGTTCCCACTCATCATAAAGTTTTCTTGGGATAGAAACTTCCAACTCATGTTTTTCTTCATAAGATTGCATCAAAGCATCAACGATATGTATAGTAAGAGCTTTATTTTGACTATAAGCATGAGGAGAATTTAGCACGGATTGCAACAAGGAAATAAAATCTATCAAAGAGCAATTATCATAATTAAATTCCTTGAAATCCAAAAGAGTGGGTTCATTAATATCTAAAGTTTTAACCTTTTCAATCCCACTTTTACCAATTTTTGCATCAAGATCTAAAAACTCCGAATTTTTTGGACGCCTTCTAGGTAAAGGTGACTCATCTCCAGTCCCATCATTGTCAAGATTCATATTGCAAAACAAAGATTTAATAGGATACCCATCAATAACTTTTAGATCTTCATCTTTATTTTCATAGAAACTAGAAGAACACGCTTTCACAAAGCAATCTTTCTTAGCACGCATCCTAGCGGTTCTTTCTTTGCACTCATCAATGGAAATTCTCATGGCTTTGAGAGACTCATTGATATCATGCTTAGGTGGGATAGATCTAAGTTTCAAAGAATCAACATCAAGAGAAATTCTATCAACGTTCCTAGCCAATTCATCAACCTTAAGCAATTTTTCTTCAAGCAAAGCGTTGAAATTCTTTTGCGAATTCATAAAATCCTTAACACTAGTATCAAATTCAGAGGGCATCTTATTAAAATTTCCATAAGAATTGTTGTAGGAATTACCATAATTATTAGAGGAATTACTAGGGAACGACCTAGGATTAAAGTTTCCTCTATACGCGTTGTTACCAAAATTATTCCTACCAACAAAATTCACATCCATAGGTTCATTATTATTGTCAAGCAAGGTAGACAAAGGCACATCATTAGGATCAGAGGAAACACTCTTATTAGCAAACAATTTCATAAGTTCATCCATCTTTCCACACAAAACATTAATTTCTTCTATCGCATGCACTTTTTTATAAGTAGATCTTTCGGTGTGCCATTGAGAATAATTAACCATAATATTGTCTAGGAGTTTAGTAGCTTCTCCTAAAGTGATTTCCATAAAAGTGCCTCTCGCGGCCGAATCTAAAAGATTTCTAGAAGCAAAATTCAATCCGGCATAAAATTTGTATAATCATCCAAAGATTCAAACCATGTGTAGGGCAATTACGTATCATTAATTTCATCCTCTCCCAAGCTTGTGCAACATGTTCATGATCAAGTTGCTTAAAATTCATGATATCGTTTCTAAGAGAGATGATTTTAGCGGGAGGAAAATACTTAGAGATAAAAGCATCTTTGCACTTATTCCATGAATCAATACTATTTTTAGGCAAATACGAAAACCAAACTTTAGCACGATCTCTAAGCGAAAAAGGAAATAGCTTCAATTTAACAATATCATTGTCCACATCTTTCTTCTTTTGCATATCACACAAATCAATGAAGCTATTTAGATGGGTAGTGGCATCTTCACTAGGAAGGCCGGCGAATTGATCTTTCATGACAAGATTCAACAAAGCAGCACTAATTTCACAAGATTCAGCATCGGTAAGAGGAGCAATCGGAGTGCTAAGAAAATCATTGTTGTTGGTATTAGTAAAGTCACACAATTTAGTATTGTCTTGAGCCATCGTGACAAACAAGCAATCCACACGAGCAAACAAGAAGCAAGCAAAAAAGAAGCAAACGGAAAAAGAGAGGGCGAATAAAACGGCAAGGGTGAAGTGGGGGAGAGGAAAACGGGAGGCAAATGGCAAATAATGTAATGCGAGGGATAAGAGTTTGTGATGGGTACTTGGTATGTCTTGACTTGTGCGTAGACTCCCCGGCAACGGCGCCAGAAATCCTTCTTGCTACCTCTTGAGCACTGCGTTGGTTTTCCCTTGAAGAGGATGTTGGAAATATGCCCTAGAGGCAATAATAAAATGGTTATTATTATATTTCCTTGTTCATGATAATTGTCTATTGTTCATGCTATAATTGTGTTATCCGGAAATCGTAATACATGTATGAATACATAGACCACAACATGTCCCTAGTAAGCCTCTAGTTGACTAGCTCGTTGATCAACAGATAGTCATGGTTTCCTGACTATGGACATTGGATGTCATTGATAATGGGATCACATCATTAGGAGAATGATGTGATGGACAAGACCCAATCCTAAGCATAGCACAAAGATCGTGTAGTTCGTTTGCTAGAGCTTTTCCAATGTCAAGTATCATTTCCTTATACCATGAGATCGTGTAACTCCCGGATGCCGTAGGAGTGCTTTGGGTGTACCAAACGTCACAACGTAACTGGGTGACTATAAAGGTACACTACATGTATCTATGAAAGTGTCTGTTGAGTTGGCACGGATCGAGACTGGGATTCGTCACTCCGGATGACGGAGAGGTATCTCTGGGCCCACTAGATAATGCATCATCATAATGAGCTCAATGTGACCAAGTGTTTGGTCACGGGATCATGCATTACGGTACGAGTAAAGTGACTTGCCGGTAACAAGATTGAACGAGGTATTGGGATACTGACGATCGAATCTCGGGCAAGTAACGTACCGATTGACAAAGGGAATTGTATACGGGATTGATTGAATCCTCGACATCGTGGTTCATCCGATGAGATCATCGAGGAACATGTGGGAGCCAACATGGGTATCCAGATCCCGCTGTTGGTTATTGACCGGAGAGTCGTCTCGGTCATGTCTGCATGTCTCCCGAACCCGTAGGGTCTACACACTTAAGGTTCGGTGACGCTAGGGTTGTAGAGATATTAGTATGCGGTAACCCGAAAGTTGTTCGGAGTCCCGGATGAGATCCCGGACGTCACGAGGAGTTCCGGAATGGTCCGGAGGTGAAGAATTATATATAGGAAGTCCAGTTTCGGCCACCGGGAAAGTTTCGGGGGTTACCGGTATTGTACCGGGACCACCGGAAGGGTCCCGGGGGTCCACCGGGTGGGGCCACCTATCTCAGAGGGCCCCATGGGCTGAAGTGGGAGGGGAACCAGCCCCTGGTGGGCTGGTGCGCCCCCCGTTGGGCCTGCCCTGCGCCTAGGGTTGGAAACCCTAGGGGTGGGGGCGCCCCCCACTTGGCTTGGGGGGGAAGCCACCCCTTGGCCGCCGCCCCCCTTGGAGATCAGATCTCCCAGGGCCGGCGCCCCCCCAGGAGGCTTATATATAGGAGGGGGAGGGAGGGCAGCCGCACCACAGCCCCTGGCGCCTCCCTCTCCCTCCCGTGACACATCTCCCTCCTCCCGCAGCGCTCGGCGAAGCCCTGTCGGAATCCCGCTACTTCCACCACCACGCCGTCGTGCTGCTGGATCTCTATCAACCTCTCCTTCCCCCTTGCTGGATCAAGAAGGAGGAGACGTCGCTGCTCCGTACGTGTGTTGAACGCGGAGGTGCCGTCCGTTCGGCGCTCGGTCATCGGTGATTTGGATCACGACGAGTACGACTCCATCAACCCCGTTCACTTGAACGCTTCCGCTCGCGATCTACAAGGGTATGTAGATGCACTCCTCTCTCTCGTTGCTAGATGACTCCATAGATTGATCTTGGTGATGCGTAGAAAATTTTAAATTTCTACTACGATCCCCAACAGTGGCATCATGAGCTAGGTCTATGCGTAGTTTCTATGCACGAGTAGAACACAAACTTGTTGTGGGCGTAGATGTTGTCAATTTTTCTTGCCACTACTAGTCTTATCTTGTTTCGGCGGCATCGTGGGATGAAGCGGCCCGGACCGACCTTACACGTACGCTTACGTGAGACAGGTTCCACCGACTGACATGCACTAGTTGCATAAGGTGGCTAGCGGGTGTCTGTCTGTCCCACTTTAGTCGGAACGGATTCGATGAAAAGGGTGCTTATGACGGGTAAATAGAAATTTTCATATCACGTTGTGGTTTTACGTAGGTAAGAAACGTTCTTGCTAGAAACCTATAGAAGCCACGTAAAAAACATGCAACAACAATTAGAGGACGTCTAACTTGTTTTTGCAGCATGTGCCTTGTGATGTGATATGGCCAAAAGGATGTGATGAATGAGATATATGTGATGTATGAGATTGATCATGTTCTTGTAATAGGAATCACGACTTGCATGTCGATGAGTATGACAACCGGCAGGAGCCATAGGAGTTGTCTTTATTTTTTGTATGACCTGCGTGCCATTGAATAACGCCATGTAAATTACTTTATTTTATTGCTAAACACGTTAGCCATAGAAGTAGAAGTAATCGTTGGCGTGACAACTTCATGAAGACACGATGATGGGGATCATGATGATGGAGATCATGGTGTCATGCCGGTGACGAAGATGATCATGGCGCCCCGAAGATGGAGATCAAAGGAGCAAAATGATATTGGCCATATCATGTCACTATTTGATTGCATGTGATGTTTATCATGTTTTACATCTTATTTGCTTAGAACGACGGTAGCTTAAATAAGATGATCCCTCGCAATAATTTCAAGAAGCTGTTCCCCCTAACTATGCACCGTTGCGAAGGTTCGTTGTTTCGAAGCACCACGTGATGATCGGGTGTGATAGATTCTAACGTTCGAATACAACGGGTGTAAGCCAGATTTACACACGCAATACACTTAGGTTGACTTGACGAGCCTAGCATGTACAGACATGGCCTCGGAACACGGAAGACCGAAAGGTCGAGCATGAGTCGTATAGAAGATACGATCAACATGAAGATGTTCACCGATGTTGACTAGTCCGTCTCACGTGATGATCGGACACGGCCAAGTTGACTCGGATCATGTTTCACTTAGATGACTAGAGGGATGTCTATCTGAGTGGGAGTTCATTGAATAATTTGATTAGATGAACTTAATTATCATGAACTTAGTCTAAGATCTTTACAATATGTCTTGTAGATTAAATGGCCCACGTTGCCCTCAACTTCAACGCGTTCCTAGAGAAAACCAAGCTGAAAGATGATGGCAGCAACTATACGGACTGGGTCCGGAACCTGAGGATCATCCTCATAGCTGCCAAGAAAGATTATGTCCTAGAAGCACCACTAGGTGAAGCACCCATCCCAGAGAACCAAGACGTTATGAACGCTTGGCAGTCACGTGCTGATGATTACTCCCTCGTTCAGTGCGGCATGCTTTACAGCTTAGAACCGGGGCTCCAAAAGCGTTTTGAGCAACACGGAGCATATGAGATGTTCGAAGAGCTGAAAATGGTTTTCCAAGCTCATGCCCAGGTCGAGAGATATGAAGTCTCCGACAAGTTCTTCAGTTGTAAGATGGAGGAAAACAGTTCTGTCAGTGAGCACATACTCAAAATGTCTGGGTTGCACAACCGCTTGACTCGGCTGGGAGTTAATCTCCCGGATGACGCGGTCATTGACAGAATCCTTCAGTCGCTTCCACCGAGCTACAAGAGCTTTGTGATGAACTTCAATATGCAGGGGATGGAAAAGACCATTCCTGAGGTATATTCAATGCTGAAATCAGCGGAGGTGGAGATCAAAAAGGAAGATCAAGTGTTGATGGTGAATAAAACCACTAAGTTCAAGAAAGGCAAGGGTAAGAAGAACTTCAAGAAGGACGGCAAGGGAGTTGCCGCGCCCGGTAAGCCAGTTGCCGGGAAGAAGCCAAAGAATGGACCCAAGCCTGAGACTGAGTGCTTTTATTGCAAGGGAAGTGGTCACTTGAAGCGAAACTGCCCCAAATACTTAGCGGACAAGAAGGACGGCAACACCAAAGGTATATGTGATATACATGTAATTGATGTGTACCTTACCAGTACTCGTAGTAGCTCCTGGGTATTTGATACCGGTGCGGTTGCTCATATTTGTAACTCAAAACAGGAGCTGCGGAATAAGCGGAGACTGGCGAAGGACGAGTTGACGATGCGCGTCGGGAATGGTTCCAAGGTCGATGTGATCGCCGTCGGTACGCTACCTCTACATTTACCTACGGGATTAGTTTTAAACCTCAATAATTGTTATTTAGTGCCAGCTTTGAGCATGAACATTGTATCAGGATCTCGTTTAATTCGAGATGGCTACTCATTTAAATCCGAGAATAATGGTTGTTCTATTTATATGAGAGATATGTTTTATGGTCATGCCCCGCTGGTTAATGGTTTATTCTTAATGAATCTCGAACGTAGTATTACACATATTCATAGTGTGAATACCAAAAGATGTAAGGTTGATAATGATAGTCCCACATACTTGTGGCACTGCCGTCTTGGTCACATTGGTGTCAAACGCATGAAGAAGCTCCATGCAGATGGACTTTTGGAGTCTCTTGATTACGAATCATTTGACACGTGCGAACCATGCCTCATGGGTAAGATGACCAAGACTCCGTTCCCCGGAACAATGGAGCGAGCAACCAACTTATTGGAAATCATACATACTGATGTGTGCGGTCCAATGAGTGTTGAGGCTCGCGGTGGCTATCGTTATGTTCTCACTCTCACTGATGACTTGAGTAGATATGGGTATGTCTACCTAATGAAACACAAGTCTGAAACCTTTGAAAAGTTCAAGGAATTTCAGAGTGAGGTTGAGAATCAACGTGACAGGAAAATAAAGTTCTTATGATCAGATCGTGGAGGAGAATATTTGAGTCACGAATTTGGCACACACTTAAGGACATGTGGAATAGTTTCAGAACTCACGCCGCCTGGAACACCTCAGCGAAATGGTGTGTCCGAACGTCGTAATCGCACTCTATTGGATATGGTGCGATCTATGATGTCTCTTACCAATCTATCGCTCTCATTTTGGGGCTATGCTTTAGAGACTGCCGCATTCACTTTAAATAGGGCTCTGTCGAAATCCGTTGAGACGACACCATATGAATTATGGTTTGGGAAGAAAACTAAGCTGTCGTTTCTAAAAGTTTGGGGATGTGATGCTTATGTCAAGAAACTTCAACCTGAAAAGCTCGAACCCAAGTCGGAAAAATGCGTCTTCATAGGATACCCTAAGGAAACCATTGGGTATACCTTCTACCTCAGATCCGAAGGCAAAATCTTTGCTACCAAGAATGGGTCCTTTCTGGAGAAAGAGTTTCTCTCGAAAGAAGTGAGTGGGAGGAAAGTGGAACTTGATGAGGTGATAGTCAACCCTTCCGAACCGGAAAGTAGCACAGCGCGGGAAGATGTTTCTGTGGTGCCTGCACCGACTGGGGAGGAAGTTAATGATGATGATTATGAAGCTTTAGATCAAGTTACTGCTGAACTTCGTAGGTCCACAAGGACACGTTCTGCACCAGAGTGGTACGGCAACCCTGTCATGGAAATCATGTTGTTAGACAACGGTGAACCTTCGAACTATGACGAAGCGATGGCGGGCCCGGATTCCAACAAATGGCTTGAAGCCATGCAATCCGAGATAGGATCCATGTATGAAAACGAAGTATGGACTTTGACTGAGTTGCCCGATGATCGGCGAGCCATAGAAAATAAATGGATCTTTAAGAAGAAGACAGACGCGGATGGTAACGTGACCATCTATAAGGCTCGACTTGTCGCTAAGGGTTATCGACAAGTTCAAGGGGTTGACTACGATGAGACTTTCTCACCCGTAGCGAAGCTGAAGTCCGTCCGAATCATGTTAGCAATTGCCGCATTCTATGATTATGAGATATGGCAAATGGACGTCAAAACGGCATTCCTTAACGGCTTTCTTAAGGAAGAATTGTATATGATGCAGTCGGAAGGTTTTGTCGATCCTAAGAATGCTAACAAGGTATGCAAGCTCCAGCACTCCATCTATGGGCTGGTGCAAGCATCTCGGAGTTGGAACATTCGATTTGATGAGATGATCAAAGCGTTTGGGTTTACACAGACTTATGGAGAAGCCTGTGTTTACAAGAAATTGAGTGGGAGCTCTGTAGCATTTCTCTTATTATATGTGGATGACATACTATTGATGAGAAATGATATAGAATTCTTGGAAAGTATAAAGGCCTATTTGAATAAGTGTTTTTCAATGAAGGACCTTGGAGAAGCTGCTTATATATTAGGCATCAAGATCTATAGAGATAGATCAAGACGCCTCATTGGTCTTTCACAGAGTACGTACCTTGACAAGATATTGAAGAAGTTCAATATGGATCAGTCCAAGAAGGGGTTCTTGCCTGTATTGCAAGGTGTGCAATTGAGCACGGCTCAATGCCCGACAACGGCAGAAGATAGAGAAAAGATGAGTGTCGTCCCCTATGCTCAGCCATAGGGTCTATTATGTATGCCATGTTGTGTACCAGACCTGATGTAAACCTTGCCGTAAGTTTGGTAGGAAGGTACCAAAGTAATCCCGGCATGGAACACTGGACAGGGGTCAAGAATATCCTGAAGTACCTGAAGAGGACTAAGGATATGTTTCTCATTTATGGAGGTGACGAAGAGCTCGTCGTAAAGGGTTACGTCGATGCTAGCTTCGACACAGATCTGGATAACTCTAAGTCACAAACCGGATACGTGTATATTTTGAATGGAGGGGCAGTAGGCTGGTGCAGTTGCAAGCAAAGCGTCGTGGCGGGATCTACATGTGAAGCGGAGTACATGGCGGCCTTAGAGGCAGCGCAAGAAGCAATCTGGATGAAGGAGTTCATTACCGAGCTAGGGTGATTCCCAATGCGTCGGGCCCGATGACTCTCTTCTGTGACAACACTGGAGCTATTGCCCTTGCCAAGGAGCCCAGGTTTCACAGGAAGACCAGGCATATCAAGCGTCGCTTCAACTCCATTCGTGAAAGTGTTCAAAATGGAGACATAGATATTTGTAAAGTACATACGGACCTGAATGTAGCAGATCCGTTGACTAAACCTCTCCCTAGAGCAAAACATGATCAACACCAGAACTCTATGGTTGTTCGATTCATCACAATGTAACTAGATTATTGACTCTAGTGCAAGTGTGAGACTGTTGGAAATATGCCCTAGAGGCAATAATAAAATGGTTATTATTATATTTCCTTGTTCATGATAATTGTCTATTGTTCATGCTATAATTGTGTTATCCGGAAATCGTAATACATGTGTGAATACATAGACCACAACGTGTCCCTAGTAAGCCTCTAGTTGACTAGCTCGTTGATCAACAGATAGTCATGGTTTCCTGACTATGGACATTGGATGTCATTGATAACGGGATCACATCATTAGGAGTATGATGTGATGGACAAGACCCAATCCTAAGCATAGCACAAAGATCGTGTAGTTCGTTTGCTAGAGCTTTTCCAATGTCAAGTATCATTTCCTTAGACCATGAGATCGTGTAACTCCCGGATGCCGTAGGAGTGCTTTGGGTGTACCAAACGTCACAACGTAACTGGGTGACTATAAAGGTACACTACAGGTATATCTGAAAGTGTCCGTTGAGTTGACACGGATCGAGACTGGGATTTGTCACTCCGGATGACGGAGAGGTATCTCTGGGCCCACTCGGTAATGCATCATCATAATGAGCTCAATGTGACCAAGTGTTTGGTCACGGGATCATGCATTACGGTACGAGTAAAGTGACTTGCCGGTAACGAGATTGAACGAGGTATTGGGATACCGACGATCGAATCTCGGGCAAGTAACGTACCGATTGACAAAGGGAATTGTATACGGGATTGATTGAATCCTCTACATCGTGGTTCATCCGATGAGATCATCGAGGAACATATGGGAGCCAACATGGGTATCCAGATCCCGCTGTTGGTTATTGACCGGAGAGTCGTCTCGGTCATGTCTGCATGTCTCCCGAACCCGTAGGGTCTACACACTTAAGGTTCGGTGACGCTAGGGTTGTAGAGATATTAGTATGCGGTAACCTGAAAGTTGTTCGGAGTCCCGGATGAGACCCCGGACGTCACGAGGAGTTCCGGAATGGTCCGGAGGTGAAGAATTATATATAGGAAGTCCAGTTTCGGCCACCGGGAAAGTTTCGGGGGTTACCGGTATTTTACCGGGACCACCGGAAGGGTCCCGGGGGTCCACCGGGTGGGGCCACCTATCCCGGAGGGCCCCATGGGCTGAAGTGGGAGGGGAACCAGCCCCTGGTGGGCTGGTGCGCCCCCCCTTGGGCCTCCCCCTGCGCCTAGGGTTGGAAACCCTAGGGGTGGGGGCGCCCCCCACTTAGCTTGGGGGGGAAGCCACCCCTTGGCCGCCGCCCCCCTTGGAGATCAGATCTCCCAGGGCCGGCGCCCCCAGGAGGCTTATATATAGGAGGGGGAGGGAGGGCAGCCGCACCACAGCCCCTGGCGCCTCCCTCTCCCTCCCGTGACACATCTTCCTCCTCCCGCAGCGCTCGGCGAAGCCCTGTCGGAATCCCGCTACTTCCACCACCACGCCGTCGTGCTGCTGGATCTCTATCAACCTCTCCTTCCCCTTGCTGGATCAAGAAGGAGGAGACATCGCTGCTCCGTACGTGTGTTGAACGCGGAGGTGCCGTCCGTTCGGCGCTCGGTCATCGGTGATTTGGATCACGACGAGTACGACTCCATCAACCCCGTTCACTTGAAAGCTTCCGCTCGCGATCTACAAGGGTATGTAGATGCACTCCTCTCTCTCGTTGCTAGATGACTCCATAGATTGATCTTCGTGATGCGTAGAAAATTTTAAATTTCTGCTACGATCCCCAACAGAGGAAAGGGTGATGCAGTAAAGTAGCGTAAGCATTTACCTCAGTTTTTGAGAACCAAGGTATCAATCCAGTAGGAGACCACGCTCGAGTCCCACACACCTACACAAACAAATAAGAACCTCGCAACCAACGTGATAAAGGGGTTGTCAATCCCTTCACGGTCACTTACGAGAGTGAGATCTGATAGAGATGATAAGATAATATTTTTGGTATTTTTATGATAAAGACTGAAAGTAAAGAAAGCGAAATAAACAGCGCCAGAAATAGCTTGTTGACGGGAGATTAATATGATGGAAAATAGACCCGGGGGCCATAGGTTTCACTAGTGGCTTCTCTCAAGATAGCATAAGTATTACGGTGGGTGAACAAATTACTGTCGAGCAATTGATAGAATTGAGCATAGTTATGAGAATATCTAGGTATGATCATGTATATAGGCATCACGTCCGTGACAAGTAGACCGAAACGATTCTGCATCTACTACTATTACTCCACACATCGACTGCTATCCAGCATGCATCTAGAGTATTAAGTTCATAAGAACAGAGTAATGCTTTAAGTAAGATGACATGATGTAGAGGGATAAACTCATGCAATATGATATAAACCCCATCTTTTTATCCTCATAACAATACAATATGTGCCTTGCTGCCTCTGCTGTCATTGGGAAAGGACACCGCAAGATTAAACCCAAAGCTAAGCACTTCTCCTATTGCAAGAAAGATCAATCTAGTAGGCCAAACCAAACTGATAATTCGAAGAGACTTGCAAAGATAACCAATCATACATAAAAGAATTCAGAGGAGATTCAAATATTGTTCATAGATAATCTTGATCATAAACCCACAATTCATCGGATCTCGACAAACACACCGCAAAAGAAGATTACATCGAATAGATCTCCAAGAAGATCAAGGAGAACTTTGTATTGAGATCCAAAGAGAGAGAAGAAGCCTTCTAGCTAATAACTATGGACCCAAAGGTCTAAGGTAAACTACTCACACATCATCGGAGAGGCTATGGTGTTGATGTAGAAGCCCTCTGTGATCAATGCCCCCATCGGCGGCGCGCCGGAAAAGGCCCCAAGATGGGATCTCACGGGTACAGAAGGTTGCGGCGGTGGAAATAGGGTTTTGGCTCCGTATCTAATGGTTTGGGGGTACGTGGGTATATATAGGAGGAAGAAGTACGTCGGTGGAGCAACAAGGGGCCCACGAGGGTGGAGGGCGCGCCTGGGGGAGGTGGGCGCACCCCATACCTCGTGCCTTCTTTGTTGATTGCTTTACGTAGACTCCAAGTCCTCTGGATCACGTTTGTTCCGAAAATCACGTTCCCGAAGGTTTCATTCCGTTTGGACTCCGTTTGATATTCTTTTCCTTCGAAACATTGAAATAGGCAAAAAAAACAGCAATTTGGGCTGGGCCTCCGGTTAATAGGTTAGTCCCAAAATAATATAAAAGTGTATAATAAAGCCCATTAAACCTCCAAAACAGAATATAATATAGCATGGAACAATAAAAAATTATAGATACGTTGGAGACGTATCAATGGCCGCCCGCCTTCCTCTCCATTAATGGCCCCGAGCCGCTGTTTAATACGGGCGGCCTTACTGTTCGCGTCCCATTCCCCTCCCCCCGCAGACTTGCACCGCCATGGCGTAGAATGATCGTCTGCCACTAGTCTTCAAGTTTGGTGAAGTCGACTCCGAGCCGGAGGAGATAGAAAATAAGGGGGAATGTGGCCTCATGGACATGGCCCAGAACAAGCTGGCCGCGGCGGTTGCTGCCCCCGCTCCCGTCCCAGCTCCCATCCCCGCGCCCGCGACAACGACCATCCCCGTAGCATTGATGGCTGGTGCCGAGCACTATCGCAGAGCTGGAAGCTGCTGGCGTCAGCGAGGTCTCTACGGACCCGCGCGAGCTCGTGTACATGCCAGCGCCCGTGCCCATGCCCGTGCGCGTCCCTCCACCCACCGTGGCGCCGGCCCCCGTGCGTTTGGCTGCACCCGCCGCGCCCGTGCGCGCCCCTCCACCCACCGTGCCGCCAGTCCCCATGTGTTTGGCTGCACCCGCCGCGCCCGTGCCCGTGCCCGTGCACGCCCCCCTCAGCGGCATGGGACGCTGCCGTCGACTGCTACCTCTCAGCGGCGCCAGTTTCCGTCCTCCCGCGCCCCGCCCGTCGATCGCGCGACGACATGATGTTTGATTTAAAAGTGAAGAACATTTTGTGCTGCCTTGAAGACTTCAACAACGGCATACCGGAGGACGACAACGACAACGACGGCACGACACGCCGCCTCCGCCGGAAAAGATATGGTTTGAACGAACTTGCGTTTTTCTCTCTTAATGTACATACTTATCAAACGATTTTCTTTTAAAAGAATGTCAACGGTTTTTAAATATAAAACACTCATCGCAAACGTTTTAGTTATAACACTCATATGCAAACCTTGGCTTCCCCAGGAAGCCAAGGGAAAATGTGCCGAGCAGGATTTCTGCATCCCTTCAACGCAAATGGTTGTTTTGCATGACCCGTGTGCAACCACGTACAAACAATTTGGTAGGATTTGCATATCTGTCATTTTGGGTATGTTGCCATTTCTCAAAGTGGAAAGATTGACATTTGTTTATCTAGTAACGTTGCCATTTGTCAACCTTGTAACACTGCGATTTGTCAAAATATGCAGCTACAAATCACCAGCACTATCTAATTTTTGCAACTAAAATCACTAGCACTATTCATATGGACACCACTAGCAGGCGTGAGTTCATGGACGCATATGCAAATGTACCATTAATTACATACAACAAGTCATCAACCCACAACGACAACGAGGATACACGTTGGATTATAGATCATTTCCAACAAAACATTCTAGTAAAGTTTTTCTCACACAACAAATAACAAAGCGATGAAATGAACTTCAGCTCAACCAAGCGTCGGTGTTGGAAACACTTGCTTTGAACCAGAAGTGATTCTCTAGGAAGGGCCAGCTACTGTCCATCTCGAGACCAACACAGGACTGATCATCGAGGCTGAAGCGGCCTATGTCAGGACCCATATTGGGACGGTAGGGAAGCATAGTAATGTCCGAGGTATAGATACAGTTGCTTCTCATAAATGGTAGTAACGTTGTGTCAACAGCAGCTGGATCGCCTTCCACCATCATTGGATAGTTTTGTCCAAGGAAGAGCGAGTTTCCTCCAAGACTTTCAATACTGAACCAGGGAGAAGGTGTTGGCGCTAGTACACTAGTATCCATCCCGAATACCCTGCAACGGATGTTGGAATAGGTCCGGAGAGTGCGACCATACGAGACAACACCTGCTTCCTTAGTAACATCAGCAGTGTCCCATATACAGACAAGAAGAGGTGATCCATCGGAATAAGTTGCCACGCGCCACTGAGTATATGGGTCCTGCTCGTCCTCATGCTCGTGAATAAAATTTTCAAGTATAGGTGGTGGAATGTTCACAGGACCTTGGAAACACAAGAAGGTTAGTTAGTAAAGGGAAACTAGCTAACCTGCATGCTTGTGGATGAAACAATTATAATTACGGTGGAAGACAAACGTACCGAAATCATAAGGATTCCATGCAAAAACAGTGCCACGCGTGGTGGTAGCAAACACAAGACCCTCGTATTGAATTGCATCACAGTACTCATCCTTGTATAGAAACTGATTTTTGAGTAATATCCATCTAGTCGAACCATGAAGGACGACAACAAGCTTGTCGAAGATAGCGGCAACATAAGCATTCCTATAACCCCAAGAGCGGTTGGGAACTTGACAAATTGCTATCTTCCGTAGACGACAGTCAGCATAATCGTATTTGAACTCACGTAGAATACCGGTGTACTCAACGTCTGGGTAGTCGTCTGAGATTTTTCGAAGTGGAACCCGGTGACGAGTGTACACATTCACAAGTTCCCTCTCGCAGTTGTACTCAATATAAACAACCCAATCTCCATTTGGGCCTGCCCAAGCCTTGCCCTCAAGCGACGGCATCTTAACACACTACAAAAAAAAAGACACATCCGTGACATTTTGGGCCGAACGATTTTTTTTTCTGTCATACATCTGACACTTCTATGACGATAATTGTGACAAAACCCGGTATCATCATAGATGTGGTGGGCTCCTACTTCTATGACAAAAAATCATGACAGAAAATGGGTTTTCGTCCTGGGCGGGCCGGAGACGCAGCTGCATGACATTCTTTGGGCCGTCCATGACGGAAAACACCATGGTAGAAGCGAGGGCGAGGAAAATTTCTGGGAATTCCCGGTTACGGTGGGAGGTCGGGGCCGAGCGATGCGCGTTTCTCTCGTACACGTACGCGCATGTGTGCGAGGCGTTGGCTCTAACTGAACCCGAGCGAGGCGTTGGGCTCTAACTGAACCTGAGCGATTGCACTGCAGGCTACGCGTTACCGAACCCGAGCGATCGATCGATGGCTGTTAACTGAACCCGATCGAGCGATTCCTTCGCTACTGCTGCTAACTGAAGCCGATCGATGCTGCCTCTGGGATGAACAGTGAGCGTTGCGGGGGGGTTTGGATGAATAGTGAGCGGTGGCGTTGCCTCTGGATGAACAGGACCCCGTGGTGTGGTGGAGGGCTGGATGAACAGTAGACGGTGGAGGGGTGCCCGTGAGGGGTGGTTGAACAGGACCCCGTGGTGTGGAGGGCTGGATGAACAGTAGACGGTTGAGGGGTGCCCGTGGAGGGGTGGTTGAATAGTAGCCGGTGGAGTAGCACGCGGTGGAGGCTGGATGAACAGGAGCCCGTGGAGGCTGGAGAAGGTCGACGGTAGCCCGTGGAGGCTGGAGGAGGTCGACGGTGGAGATGAACAGTATCCCGTGGAGTCCCATTTTTGGTACGCCACACCCCTCCCGATGAACAGGACCCCCGTTTCGACCGTAGGAGGTCCGTTTCGTCCGTTTTGCGGTACGCCACACCCCTCCCGATCAACAGGACCCCCGTTTCGACCGTAGGAGGTCCGTTTCGTCCGTTTTGCGGTACGCCACACCCCTCCCGATCAACAGGACCCCCGTTTCGACCGTAGGAGGCCCGTTTCCTCCGTTTTGCGGTATGCCACACCCCTCCCGATCAACAGGACCCCCGTTTCGACCGTAGGAGGTCCGTTTCCTCCGTTTTGCGGTACGCCACACTCCTCGTGATCAACAGGACCCCCGTTTCGACCGTAGGAGGTCCGTTTCCTCCGTTTTGCGGTACGCCACACCCCTCCCCATGAACACGACGCATTCCGTTGGCTCCCCATGAACACGACGCATTCCATTGCCTCCCCATGAACACGACGACGACGCTATTTCTCCGTTCCAACCCAGCCATGTACACGAGCCCTAGCCGTACGTATGCGCGAGTAGGCGTTCGAGACCCCGCCCGTATGTAGACATACGTGGCCGTATTTTCTTTCTTGCACCCTGGCCGCTGTACGTACGTGTACATGCGACGTGCGCGCTCTACTACAACACGTACGCGCCTCTACTACAACACGTGCGCGCCCATACATCCACCAGTATATATGTACGTACACGTTCGCGACCAGAATGACAACGCTACGTACGCTTCGACCAGGTGGGTCCCGACTGTCTGGCACTTCCTTGCCTGCGAAGATGTAGCTGGTGGGTCCCAGCAATCAGGGGGTGAATCGTTTTTTTTTGCCCGGACGCACTTCCTTGCGTGCGAAGATGTAGCTGGTGGGTCCCAGCAGTAAGGGGCAAATGTTTTTTTCGCGAAATACGGTGGCCCGTCCAGTGGGTCCCCGCTGTCAGGTGGAGGAATAATTATTTTGCACGTAATAAGGAGGCACTTCCTTGCTGCGGCCGTGGACCCAGCTGTCAGCCTCTCCACGTACAGTCCACGTCCGATGGAAGCCGTTCCTTGACCACGTTGACCACGCCACGCCGAGAGCACCAGGGCGGTGGACAACGGCGAGGCCTAGGAAGGGGACGACGCGGAGCCGGGGAAGACGCGGCAGTGGATGCCCTTGTGTAGAGGCGTACGAGGGTTCACTGGTTCGCTGCGGTGTGAGGCTGCCGTCGCCGCAGAATAACAGGGGGTGTGGGTGAGTAGAGGGATGGCCTGGCCAGCGGCGGGAGTAGTAGGGGGCGGTGAGGCCTCCGCCGCATCGCAGCCGGCCACGGGAGGCAGGAGCACGAGGCACGACCGGCGCTGGTTTGGGCGGCTGGAGCAAGAAGACCAGAGGTTGAAGAAGCACTACGGCCATTGGATGGACATCGTACGGTCACTGGAGCTAGAATCGTGCATATTGACTAAGTTGACAAAGCCCTCCGTCCCCGTCAACTTAGTAGGCCCACAAGTCAGCCTGCCACTATACTGGATCCCAGCTAACAGGGGGAGTATTCATTTTTTTTGTGCGTAATAAGGAGGCACTTCCTTGCGTGCGAAGATATAGCTGGTGGGTCCGAGCTGTCAGCGGCGGTAACATTTTTTCGTGAAATACAGAGGCCCTTTCGGTGGGTCCCTGATGTCAGGTGGAGGAATCATTATTTTGTGCGTAATAAGGAGGCATTTCCTGCGTGCGGCCGTGGACCCAGCTGTCGGCCTCTCCACGTACAGTCCACTTCAGATGCATGTCGGTCGTTGACCACGTTGACCAGGCCGCGCCGAGAGCACCAGGGCGGTGGACGACGGCGAGGCCTAGGAAGGGGACGACACAGAGGCAGGGAAGACTCGGCAGTTGTTTCCCACGCGGAGGGGAGTACGACTGTACGAGGGTTTACTGGTTCGTCTGCCGTCAACGGAGAATAACAGCAGGTGTGGGTGAGTAGAGGGATGGCTAGGCCAGCGATGGGAGTACGGTGGGGCGGTGAGGCCTGCGCGGCAGCAGAGCCGGCCGCGGGGAGGAGGGAGCAGGCAGTCCCGCCGGCGCTTGTTTGAGCGGCCGGAGCAGGAAGAGCAGAGATTGAAGAAGCACGACGGCCATTGGATGGCCATCCAACAGTCACTGCTTCTGCGTCAACCTTTTTTTAGGAAAGCCTCAAATCTGTGGAAAACTGCATACAACCCATCTGCCATTATTTCTAATAATTTACAGCCCATTTGCTAATTATTAAGGTTTTTGGAGCCCATATTCTTTTTGTTAGCATTACAGCCCATATTGTGGGCACGGTTAAAAATTATACGAGATTTTGCATATTTCGGTGCGGTCCGAACTGTTTTTAATCCCGAAATTTCGACTCACATTCAAACTGATTTTAAAAATAAATGTATATCAATATGAAATCCAACAATTCTCCACGCATAAAAATTAATGTAATTTAAAATCTCGAAATGAAAAAAAAAGATATTTGAAACTAATTGCTGGTTTGATGTGTTTTAAAAATGTACAGCCCATTTCTCATTACTGATGGGCCATTTTCTCGGCGAGCCGAATGAAAGCTCTCCTCATCTTGAAAGATTTGCAGCCCAACAGGCCTGACAAAGCGACTTACTTGGCAAATCACAAAAAAACTGGGCTGTGGCCGTGGACCCAGCTGTCAGCCTCTCCACGTACAGTACTCTTCCGATGGAAGTCGTTCCTTGACCACGTTGACCACGCCACGCGGAGAGCACCACGGCGGTCGATGACGGCGAGGCCTAGGAAGGGGACGACGTGGAGCCGGGGAAGACGCGGCAGTGGATGCCCACGCGTAGAGGAGTACGAGGGTTCACTGGTTCGCTGCGGTGTGAGGCTGCCGTCGCCGCAGAATAACAGGGGGTGTGGGTGAGTAGAGGGATGGCCTGGCCAGCGGTGGGAGTAGCAGGGGCGGTGAGGCCTCCGCCGCATCGCAGCCAGCCACGGGAGGCAGGAGCACAAGGCACGACCGGCGCTGGTTTGGGCGGCTGGAGCAAGAAGACCAGAGGTTGAAGAAGCACTACGGCCGTTAGATGGACATCGTACGGTCACTGGAGCTACAGTCGTGCATATTGACTAAGTTGACAAAGCCCTCCCTTCCCGTCAACTTAGTAGGCCCACAAGTCAGCCTGCCACTATATTGGGTCCCAGCTAACAGGGGGAGTATTCATTTTTTTGTGCGTAATAAGGAGGCACTTCCTTGCGTGCGAAGATATAGCTGGTGGGTCCGAGCTGTCAGCGGCGGTAACGTTTTTTCGCGAAATACAGAGGCCCTTTCGGTGGGTCCCTGATGTCAGGTGGAGGAATCATTATTTTGCGCGTAATAAGGAGGCATTTCCTTGCGTGCGGCCGTGGACCCAGTTGTCGGCCTCTCCACGTACGGTCCACTTCAGATGCATGTCGGTCGTTGACCACGTTGACCAGGCCGCGCCGAGAGCACCAGGGCGGTGGATGACGGCGAGGCCTAGGAAGGGAACGACACAGAGGCAGGGAAGACTCGGCAGTTGTTTCCCACGCGGAGGGGAGTACGACTGTATGAGGGTTTACTGGTTCGTCTGCCGTCGCCGGAGAATAACAGCAGGTGTGGGTGAGTAGAGGGATGGCTAGGCCAGCGATGGGAGTACGGTGGGGCGGTGAGGCCTGCGCGGCAGCAGAGCCGGCCGCGGGGAGGAGGGAGCAGGCAGTACCGCCGGTGCTTGTTTGAGCGGCCGGAGCAGGAAGAGCAGAGATTGAAGAAGCACGACGGTCATTGGATGGCCATCCAACAGTCACTGCTTGTGCATCAACCTTTTTTTAGGAAAGCCTCAAATCTGTGGGAAACAGCATACAACCCATCTGCCATTATTTCTAATAATTTACAGCCCATTTGCTAATTATTAAAGTTTTTTTGGAGCCCATATTCTTTTTGTTAGCATTACAGCCCATATTGTGGCCACGGTTAAAAATTATATGAAATTTTGCATATTTCGGTGCGGTCCGAACTGTTTTTAATCCCGAAATTTCGACTCACATTCAAACTGGTTTTAAAAATAAATGTATATCAATATAAAATTCAACAAATTCTCCACGCATAAAAATTAATGTAATTTAAAATCTCAAAATGAAAAAAAAGATATTTGAAACTAATTGCCGGTTTGATGTGTTTTAAAAATGTACAGCCCATTTCTCATTACTAAGGGGCCATTTTCTCGGCCAGCCGAATGAAAGCTCTCCTCGTCTTGAAAGATTTGCAGCCCAACATGCCTGACAGAGCGACTTACTTGGCAAATCACAAAAAAACTGGGTTGTGGCCGTGGACCCAGCTGTCAGCCTCTCCATGTACAGTACTCTTCCAATGGAAGTCGTTCCTTGACCACGTTGACCACGCCGCGCGGAGAGCACCACGGTGGTGGATGACAGCGAGGCCTAGGAAGGGGACGACGCGGAGCCGAGGAAGATGCGGCAGTGGAAGCCCGCGCGGAGAGGAGTACGAGGGTTCACTGGTTCGGCTGCGGTGTGAGGATGCCGTCCCCGCAGGGCCTGGCCAGTGGTGGGAATAGTAGGGGGCGGTGAGGCCTCCGCGGCAACACAGCCGGCGACGGGAGGCAGGAGCATGCGGCACGACCGGCGCTGCTTTGGGCGGCTGGAGCAAGAGGACCAGAGGTTGAAGAAGCACTACGACCGTTGGATCGACATCGTACGGTCACTGGAGCTAGAATCGTTCATATTGACTAAGTTGACAAAGCCCTTCGTCCCCGTCAACTTAGTAGGCCCAGAAGTCAGCCTCCCACCAAGGTGGGTCCTAGCTAGCCGGGGGAGTATTCATTTTTTTGTGCGTCATAAGGAGGCACTTCCGGTGGGTCCGAGCTGACAGCGGGGGAACGTTTTTTCGCGAAATACGGTGGCCCGTCAGGTGGGTCCCAGCAGTCAGGGGGCAAACGTTTTTTCGCAAAATACGGTGGCCCGTCCAGTGGGTCCCTGCTGTCAGTTGGAGGAATCATTATTTTCCGCGTAATAAGGAGGCACTTACTTGCTGCGGCCGTGGACCCAGCTGATACTCTCCACGTAAAGTATACTTCCGATGGAAGTCGTTCCTTGACCACGTTGACCTCGCCGCGTTCTGTTGCATGCATGCGTCCATGGGCATGGTGCGTCCCCACTGTCAGCCTCTCACGTACAGTCATCTTCCGATGACTCTCGGTTGTTGACCACGTTGACCACACCGTGCCGAGCGCACCTAGACTGGAACGACCCAGAGATGGGGAAGACGGGGCAGTGGAGTCGCAGATGGAGAGGAGTGGGAAACTTCACTGGTTCGGGTGCGCGGCAGCACAGCCGCGGTGCCGCCCACGGGAGACAGAAGCAAGAACAGAAGTTGAAAGAGGAGCACGGCTGTTGGATTAACATCCAACGGTCCAGCTGCTAGAATCATTTTTTGATTAAGTTGACAAAGCCGTGCGTACACGTCCGCTTAGTAGGCCCACAAATCAGTCACCAAATCTGACGGGTCCCAGCTGTCAACGGGATGAATATTTTTTTCGCAAAACAAGGAGGCACTTCCTTCCGTGCGAAGATACAGCCGGTGGGTCCCAGCTGTCAGGTGGAGAAATAATTTTTTTCGCAAAACAAGGAGGTCCCTCCTGTAGCTGGTTCGAATCCAAACCTAGACTATGACTATATATAGTGCTGTGCTACTCTGCAAGTAATGAAACTGACATATCCAACGTTCGCTTCTCCTCTTCTCTACTTACTCTGCCTAGCATCAGAAGCTCTGGCCGCAGCAACCATGTCCGCTGGCTGCTCGTCCACCTGCTCTTCAGCAGGCAACAACCAGATATGTGCCAAGTCGCCACCCGTACCATCGCCTGCGGGTCTCATCACACCCCCGCCGGCACTTGCACCGCAGCCGATTGCTCATCGCAACCCGCTGCCGTTGGTGTGGTGCCACTGCTGCAAATCACGCAGAGTCATCCGTCGCGTCTCAACCACAATCCGCAACCCTGGCCGAGTCTTCTACAAATGCCCGAATCATGGGGTATTAATATGTTTAAGTGTTGTTTGCTGCTTTCAGTTGCTGATTTTTTTAATAGTTTGGTTGATGATCTTCCAATTTGATTCGTGCAGAAAAGGGAAGATTCGTGTGATTTGTATTTCTGGGAAGTTCCTGATGTGGGGGAATGCCACTACGCTGATTATTTGGTTAGCCGAGGAATCCCAATACCAGCAGGTTGGGGTGTTGGACAAGTAACTGAAGGAACGGCAGAAGAGGAAGATGCAGAGCAGAAGGTTAAAGATGCAGTTCCTCTGATCATGGCCAAGCAACAGCTGCTGAACGGCCTTGACAGCAATGAGGAGATGAAAGAGCTTGTGAAGATAATGGGCAAAATCGATGTGCTCTGTAGGATGATTGTCTCTTTATTTGCTGTGTATGTAGCACTCGTGATGTATTCAGTGGCTACGACATGAGCACTTTGCTGAAACTAGTAATGAATGAAACCTGTGTAGCAGGTTGGGCGTAGTGTTGTGAACATCTAATGATTTCTATTAACGGAAATCAGGGGGTATCCCCTTTTGCTCATATAAATAAATAAATAGCAGAGGCCCTGTCGGGTTAGCTTTGTTCTCATTCGAAGACGTCGAGCAAATTGCAGTCCAACAGCAAACTATGTCATCAAATATAAGTTTCACAGCCAAATATGAGTACAACTAAACAACAATGTCATCATGTTTTAGTTGTCATACAATCACCAAACACAAATCAGCATACATAACAAGTGATGTTCTCACAGCAAAATACTAAACAACATGTTCATCAGGTTTCAGTTGTCATAGCAAACACAATTTCACATAGTAGATAAAAAACGTCTTCTGACAGGCAAATACGACAAAAGCAATGTAATCATCATCCGCAGCAGCAGCATCAACATCTTCGCCATGTGTATCAGTCTGAATCGTAATTCCCCACGGTGTCATCTTCTTCTTCGTCCTCAACGTCCTCGAACGTTGGCTTCTTCTTCATCAACTCTTGTATGTCCACAGCACGACAGGCAATCTTTTCGCCGGCGTCATTGACGTGATGGTTCTCAAAGATATTAGGAACATCTGTGTTATCTTGTACATCAGGAGCAGTGTAAGCATGATCTTGTTGTGCAACTTCATTAAACGAATTCCTCTGCTCAAACCTTTGCAATACTCTCCAGTCATCGCTACGTGCAAATGTGTCTTCCAAGAAAAATATCTGCGTTGCTTGATTTGCCAAAATAAAAGGCTCGTTGGTCTGGTACGCCGCCTTGACATTGATGGATTTGAAATAATCATCAGCTCTGGGTTTTGCGATCCTGGAAAACAGGTTATACCAACGACAGCACAACAGAACCACACACCGATGATCCTCGAAACTGGAGATATACTGCAACTGAACAATGTCTGTTATGTTAGCATACATTTCAGTTGTCTCTTTGTCATACGTATCCGTGCTCATGATGGCACTGTTTTGTGTCTTCCTGCCTTCGTCTCGTGCAAGGGTGTTGTAGCGCACATCTCCAACAACGCAAGATTCATGTCTTACCCGAGTATCAGGACCCATTGCTAGTGAGTAAAGGGCATCATCAACTGCCTGCCCATCCTCCCGCATCTTCTTAACCTATGGTTAGAAAATAAACAAGCTGATCATCTTATGTACTCAATATATTAAAAAAACTGGCAGTGCACTTCAAAAGCTTACATGGTTCTTGAACCATTTCGCAAATCCTGCCATAACCAGTTTGTCAATATTTCTTGGATTTTGCGGCAGTAACTCCTCTTTGTAGATGCTGCACAACATAGTGATCGCGTCAAACATCTAAATATATAAGAATGTGCTGCAAGTTTAGTAGATTACGATGTATAAGCTGCAGTACTGCACTTACTTGATATAAGGTAGTATCTCAGGACAGTTATTCAACACATACCAAACCATTTTGTCCAAATCTTTAGGTTTGTCCTCTTGTCGACTCTTCCCTGTAACCCGAACAGAATAATCGAAAACATTGAGCCCGGGATTGTCTTCACCCACCTCTTTCCTAAGCTGATCAGCTGTTTCAATGTATTTTGAGCAGAATGTCAACGCTTCTGTAGCAACGTAGGCCTCTGCAATGGAACCCTCGTGTCTAGCTCTGTTCCTAACATAGCCCTTGAAAGTGCCTAGCCGCCTTTCAATAGGGTACATCCAGCCATACTGTACTGGACCTCTAAGTAGTGCCTCATCAGGTAGATGAACAGCCAAATGCACCATCACATCAAAGAAGGCTGGAGGATATATCTTCTCAAGGTCGCATAGGATAGTTGGTATCTTGTCTCTAAGATGCTCCAAAGCATCTATCCTGATATTCCTACTTCAGAGTTCCCTGAAGAATTGTCCCAACTCTGCAACTGCTCTGTATAAGTCAGGGCGGCCCAATCCTCTAAGGATAACAGGTAAAACCCTTTGAAGTAGAACGTGGCAGTCATGAGTTTTCAACCCTTGTACCTTGTTTCCAACTGCACTGACTCTCCTTTCAGGGTTGGAAGCAAATCCATGTGGGAATCTCACACGTGACAGGACCTCACAGAATTCTTTTCTTTTTACCTTGTCCAAGACGTACATAGTTGGTGCCATATCCCGTGGTTTACCTTCATCTTGCACCTGCAAATCCTTTCTGATACCCAGGTGTGTCAAATCAATCCTAGATTTTAAGGTATCTTTCGTCTTGCCTTCAATATTAAGAAGTGTGCCGATAATGCTGTCACATATATTTTTCTCGATGTGCATCACATCAAGATTATGCCGCAGATCCAAATCTTTCCAATACTCCAAGTCCCACAAAGTGGACCTGCGGGTAAACAGTAATCTCTCTTCTACCCTGCCACGCTTCCTTTTGCCGCTACCATTACCAGGATGGTTTCCTGGTGTAATATGCCTGACCTTCTCTAATTCCACTTGCAACTCATCGGCGGTGAGCCTCCTTGGCGCATCACGGTTTTCATGCTTTGCATTGAACACATGTCTTCGGTATTTTCTAGGATGCGGCTTGTCCTTGGCAAGGAAACGACGGTGTCCAATGTAACAGATCTTGCTAGGTATTGCGTATGACAGCGGATTCCTGTCACAGCGAACACATGCATTGTAACCATGTGTCGTTCGACCTGACATAGTGCCCAAAGCGGGATAATCATGGATGCACCAAATTATAACAGCACGCAGAAAGAAATCAGCTGGTGGGCTGCTATATAGGTCTCAAGTGAGAACACCCTTCCATAGTTGTTGTAGTTCCTCCACAAGAGGCTCCATTAGCAAATCAAAATCCTTTCCAGGACTTTTTGGACCTGGGATGAGCAAGGCCATCATGTAGTTTGATTCTTTGGTGCAGACATTTGGAGGCATGTTGTAAGGGATAACAAGCACTGGCCACATGCTATATGTGGCACTCTGGTGGACAAATGGGTTAAATCCATCTGAAGCTAAGCCAAGTCTAATGTGTCTCGGGTCAGCAGCAAACTCTTTGTGTTTATCATTGAAGCTTTTCCACTCACTACCATGAGATGGATGGCTCATTACATTCTGATCTCTGTACTTCTGGTTCCTAGAATGCCATAGTACATCCTCTCTTGTTTCAGCATCATGAAACAACCTCTGCAATCTTGGTATAATTGGAAAATGTCTCAGAACATTATGAGGAATCCTCTTCAGAGCATCGCCATCTTTCCATCTTGATGATTTGCATTTCGGGCATTCACTTAAGTTGGCATAATCCTTCCGGAACAGAACACAATTATTCTTACAAACATGGATCATATCATATCCAATTCCAACTGCACGAAGTTAATTCTTCATTTTACTATAGGTGCGTGGCAGCTCCGACGCATCTGGGAAAGATTCGCGAAAAGCAGCCAACATCGCATCGAATGATTTGTTGGTCATCCGCTCAGATGTCTTCACCTAAAGAATGGTGACCATAGCTGAGAATACTGACAGCTTATTTCCTGGGGTGACAGCAACGTTGCATTAACATGCGGGCCCACCATTTTTCTTCTGCAGGTGAAAGTTCACGGAATGCACGAGCATTTCGTAGCATTGTTTCAATGTTGGTCAAACTCACTGGCTCCGCCACCACCACCTCCTCCTCCTCTTCCACCTGAGCATCAGGCAGATCAAGATGGTGATCTGCTGCTTCCACGTAGTCAATAACATTGACGTTCACAGCTTCACCATGATGAACCCACCTAGTATATGTGACCGACATCCCATACAAGTGTAGATGATTTTGCAGAGTTGACCGGGGTCTTGTAACTGAATTCATACAACTGCTACACGAGCAGAGCACATCTGATTTCGGACCACTGTACTCAGCTCTGATAAAGTTCATGAAGTTTTCAACCCCCTCGACATATGCAGCGGAGAATCTTCGAGCAGAAGTTATCCAAGTCATGTCCATCTGTTAGACATACAAATTAGTTCTTCTACTAGATATTACAGGAAAAACAGATATGCTTTTTATGAAGTCCAGAAAAAAAATACCTAGGTCGATGTCTAAAGCTATGGCAAGATATTTGGACGAGCAGATCTAAGTAACGAAATATATGTAAAGCTAATTCAGCAAACAGATTTGAGTGCCAAATTATGGCAGGCTGTTTCAGCAGTCAATGAGGCCAAGCACACAACCATCAAACTATCGAAGGCCATCGCAGCAACAAAGATCGAGTATAAAATGGCGTAGAGCTATTTCACCTAATAGATTGGCTACTAGACCATGGCAATCTACGTCAGAATAAATATATGGCAGGATATTTTAGCAACTAATCGGCCTTGGCATGCCATCTCAGCTAAGCAGATTGAGTGCAGAACAGGGCAAGGAAGCTTCTTAAGCAGAGCATATTGACAGTAAACTACTTCAGCAAACAGTGAGATTAACAGCGTCTATCAGCTAACATTCAGCGCTACACCGGCATGAACGGGGCCTCAGTCTAGAATGCGCGTACCGTGGGAGAAGCTGACCGCCGTGCGTCTCCACACGAACGTCGCCAGCGGTGGCGGCACTGACCGCCGTGTGCCTCCACAAGAACGTAGCCAGAGGTGGCGGCGCGGCTAGAGGACGGCAGTCTACGAGAGCGTACTGTGGGAGCGAGAGGATCGCCGAACCGCGGCGCCGACGTCTCGGCGCGGCGGGGAGGGTGGCTTTGGCGGAGCGAATGGAGTGGAGGGGGACAGGGGGAGGGGGGTTTGGGGAATATTGTTGGCTAGTTGGCCGAAGGGCGGTTGAATCGGATTTGGGGGGAATTTTTGGGTGTGTGGGGGGGGGGGGGGGGGGGGTTCGCGCGGTGGGCGGGGGGAGTTTGGCGCATGGTCGGTTTCTCCAAGTGCAGTCCCACGTGTCAGTGAAGAGGCAAGCCGAAGCGCGTTCCGTTTGCGTGAGCCGTGTGCAGGACCGAACGTGTGTGGGGTGCAATGCGACCGCGACAGGAGTGCTGTGAGTGTACCGCCTTTTTTCCTTTTAAACTAGGTGCTTCGCCCCCTCAAAAAAAATTTGGTTGCTTCGCGCGATCCAAAGATACTACTACTAGTAATCCGGTAATCCCGACTAAAACGGCGCGGCCGGGTCTTTTCCCGCGCGATATGCTGGGAGGTTGGCTTACTTGGGTTTTTTAGGACGAGTAATGCTACACCTACGTAATCCCAGTTACGTAATTAACGTAATGTGAAACGTGTGAGTTGTTGATTGTAGATTGGGGGGAGGGAGGGGCCCACCACCATGAAAATCAGGGGAGGAGAGAGAGAGGCAATTTACATTAACCCTTTCGTAGGTTCCCGTAGATGTAGAAAGATGTGAAATGCGTGAATGTGTAGTGGACGTACTATTGGAGTGCCTAAGATAATTTGTGTATGTATAGACCCTATGTGTTTTTTTACTTCGCCTGTTAGATTTGTCTCGGTTCAATAAAAAGCAGAGTTGGTGATGATGGTGTGCCTGTCATCCTACAATATAGGCCGTCCGATCTATATCTAACGGATAGGAAGGAAACTATGACAATTTACCCGCACTCCTCTCCACATTTGCAGATAAGGCTTTCCCTCGTTCATCCTTTTCTCCCACAAGATCTTGATCTTCCGTGCAACGCACGAGCATCTTGCTAGTACTCCTACAATATGTATACTATGGTGAAAGTTCATATACACCGGCCGAGATTAATGCAAACACGACAGATTTTCATTACATTTCGAACTTTTATAGGACAGAAAAATAAAAGAAACCCGACCCTAAACCTATTCTACGGTGGCGACCGACGTCCTCCATCTGCGATCTCTATGTACGGGGGCGGGGTTCAAGACCCGTGAAGTGAAGGTGCGGTCTCCGGCGAGGAAGAGTAGAACACGGGATACGGATCGGCCAGTTGGCACACCATGCCCTGCCGCCTCCCATGCCCTACTCATCCTCGGAGGAGTCTCCGACCTCGGCGGTGCCGGACGTTGGACGGCGGCAAGTAGGACGCGTGGCTGACGGTGCTCCCGTTGTCGGCCGCCAGCATGGCCACCGCTTGTGCGGTCGCGTCCGCGTCCGGCTACGCCGCTATTGCGTCGCGAGAGGCGACTTGAGCGAGGGCGGCGACCTCGAGCTTCATCCCCGAAGACAAGCTCTCCCGCAGAGCGTTCGCACTTGCGGTCATGGCGGATGTGGTGCCAAGTAGGAGGACGATGCGCTATGGTGTGGAGGTTAGCTGGGCGTTGCCGCTTTAAGTAGCGCATTCCGGTGAGGCCAAGCGTCCGGGTGCGTCATTAAGTCGCGGAGTTGGTTCCTCGGGCACCGAGCCTCTTAACGACGACATACGAACGGACAGCATGAATGCGGGCAGCTGGCGCCGGCTGGGAACGCACCGCGCAACGGCGCGAGGGACGAGGGTTTTGGTGTGCCAGGGTAGTCAGCTGTGGTCGTGGCAACGTTGGAGATGCCCTTTGCTCACATGCGATCCCCGCATGTCATTGAAAAAGCAAGACGACCCGGCATGGCGCTACACCACTCCGCGGACGCGTCGCGGCGCCCCGTGCAGCCTCGACGAGCCGGGTGTTGGGGTGTGTTTGGATTGTGGCCAAAGTGCACCTTACCAAAATTTTGGTCATGACCCAAAGATTGGTCTTTGTTTGGATGGTTGCCATTTTTTTGGCATGCCAATGAACTCTATCCAACTCTAGTTCATTTTTCTTGCCAATGTCGGCCAAATCATGGGCAACCAATACCTCAACCAAAATTTTCTTCATGACCCAAAGATTGGTCTTTGTTTGGATGGTTGCCATTTCTTTGGCATGCCAATGAACTCTAGCCAACTCTAGTTCATTTTTCTTGCCAATGTTGGCCAAATCATGGGCAACCAATACCTCAACCAAAATTTTGGCTACCCAATGCTTTGATGGGGCAACCTTGGGCACAAACCAAACATACCGTTGGTCGTGCCACAGCACTAACGCCACCCTCGGCACACTGAAACCGACCGTGTCTAGCGACGATATGAGCGTGTCGCTCACCGCGGTCGCCGTGTCCAGAGGCGATGCTGGAGGTGCGCCCCGTTGTTGGCCCCAACGACCCACATGAACGGTTGTCGGTGGCGAGGAGGTCGTGGGCCAGCTCCTCCATTGGACTAGTCTGCGCTACGTCGTCCCGACGGGTGTGCTCCACATGTCGGTTTCCCTGTTTTCCCGGCCATATTCGAGCGTCAGTGCTCCGCGTTGCGCATTAGGCCTTTCACTGTGTAGGCCAAGCGAGACAACTTATTGTTTATTTGAGCCGTTCAAGTATAATCATGTGGCGTTTGCTTATTTCTCATTCCTCTCCAACCCTCTTCTCCATCGATCATGTCGCCCTCCAGTCGAGTCCATCCTCCCGCATGCCTCATTTGAACATTCCGCCGAGTATCATTCGCATGTACCCACCCTAGTCCTCTTTCAATAGATCTCCGGACCCCGAGATGAAATCGAGAGGGAACGAGTGGGGGCACGTGATACCTAAGGCGGATTCAAAATTTTGAACCGGTGATCATAGCATCCGCAAATCATATATAAAGGGTATTCAATGTTCGTTTCGTTTTTGAACGTACAATATACTCCCCCTATCCTTTCTAGTTTACATACAAGTTTTATGTGTAGTCAAAGTATCTCTACTTCGATCAAAAGGTATCAACATTCAACAATGCTCAATCAATATTGCTAGATTCGTACGTACTCCTAGATTTGTACTCGAGATGGTTTCCAATTTGACTATTGACAAGATTAATAGTACATGAGATGTATAATGTGAAAATTATATCATTAGAAACTCCTTTCACATACGAATTTGACCGTATGCTTTGTGTAAGTTGCAGCTCATATATTATTACTCTAACATTTGGTCAAAGTTAGCCTCGAAAAATGCATTAGACCCTGTATGCTTTGTGTAAGTTGCATGTCATATATTATTACTCTAACATTTGTGTAAGTTGCATGTCCTATATTATTACTCTAACATTTGGTCAAAGTAGTATAGTGGAAGTGGATCCTCTGACGTAGGTATCCCTGCCTTACCCTCCCTTTCGGTCACTTACTGGCGGACCCCATGCTTGCTAGGCCCCGCATGTCAGTTACTCAATGAGTTCGGCCACGTCAGGGGATCCTCATCCGTAGTATACTCCCTCTGTTTTTATTTACTCCGCATAAAACGGAGGGAGTTGTGGTATAATAAATGACGCGGGCGGGGGAGGGGGAGGGACGTCGGTTTGCTCTCAACTGCGGTCCCACAAGCGAGCGAAAACGCAAGACGAAGCGTGTTCCATTCGGTGAGCGACGTGGAGGGTCCAGCGTGCCGGGCTACAACGCGAACTCGACGAGAGCGATGTACAGTCAAAAACGATTGACCGGTCGTCACCGGAACCACTGTTCACACCAGAACCTTCGCTGCTCGGCCTACGCCAGCCACTGCCCTAAAACCACACCAAATCTCTAGCCCATTCCCCCACCTTTCGATCCCCTAGCCCGCATCAAGCGTCCCCTAGTTCGCCGGAAAGCCATGGTGCGCCGCAAGATCACTTACTACAAGATGCTGACGCTGGAGCGCCGCGCAGAAATCGCGGCGGCGGGCGGCGCCACAGACCTCCGTTCCCAAGCTCGCTTTGCGGCGGGACAATCCCCGAGTTCTCTGGAGCCAAGCTACGAGGAGGAGGAAGCCGATCCAATGTTCATGGCGGAGGTCGCGGCGCAGAAGGCCCCCGATGGGTATGAGACGATGGACGTCGACTTCGTGCCGGCGTCCGAGTCCCCCATGGTGCAGGAGGACCAGCGGTTCAACATGGCGATACTAAAGGAGGACCGGGAGGCAGAGGCTCAATTCGACGCGGAGCGCGCGCATGCCGCTGCCATCGAGGCTCTCCTGCAGGCGGAACCGGATGTCGTGGATGTGAACCGGGTGGCGGAGGCTCAACTTGAGGCGGAGCGCACGGATGCCGCTGCCATCGAGGCCCTCCTGCAGGCGGAACCGGACGTCCTGGACTTGAACCGGGTGGCAGAGGCTCGACTCGACGCAGAGCGCGCGGATGCCGCTCTCATCGATGCCCTCCTGCAAGCGGAACCGGACGTCCTGGACTTGAACGGGGCGGCGGAGGCTCGACTCGACGCGGAGCGCGCGGATGCCGCTGCCATCGAGGCCCTCCTGCAGGCGGAACCGGACGTCCTCGACTTGAACCGGGCTGTGCTCTCGTCCATGCAGAGCGCCCGCACGCTCCGCTTGAACGAGTAGCTGGAGGCCGAGGACAACCACGGTGTGGAGACACACGTCGGCAGCAACGGCTGGTTCGCGGCGGCAGCCAAAGACGATGAGGCCGTCTCTTTCTGCGAGCAGTGATAGTTTTTCTTTATGTTGTTGTTTTTATGGATCTTTTGCTGTGTAAAAACATATATTTATTATGCAAGTCGCCTGACTTGGGTCAGTCTAACATTTCAGGCGGTTGGATGAATACCCTACATCTCCTAACCCTTCTTTCCTTCTTCCTCACCTCTTCTTCTTCCCCAACAGACCACCGCACGGGCCGTACGGATACTCCCCAACATGCGGTTGGATAAACATACTCTAGGAACGAAAATTATGTGTCAGCGATAGGATGGCTGAGTTTGGTTTGTTCACATGCGACAGCACGTGTCAGTGAGGGTGCGTTCCCTTGGTTGGGTTTGCGGCGTGCAGGAGCGACTGTGTGAGGGTGCGGTGCGACCGCGGCGTGCAGGAGCGACCGTGTGAGGGTGCGGTGCGACCGCAACAGCCGTGCGCAAGTGTACCTCCTCATTTTGAAAACTTTAGGCAAGCTTGGCAAAAATGTGTGGCGAAGTTTGGCAATGCAAGGCCTAGACCCAAACAGGATAAGTACGTACGTACTAGGAGTACTAGTGTTAAAAAAGAAAGGCGGGGTTTTCCTTCGCGGGATTTAATCGATACAAATCCTCGTTTCACGTGTCAATTAATGTGTATTTTTTTCTCCAAAGACCAAAGAGCTAACCATCTCACTCCTCATCACTTGATTAATGCAGCGCCATGCAAACCAACCTTCTCACTTCCACATGCATGCAGGGGATATTAATGTCCTTGGTTGCTAACCCCATCAATTTTGCCTCGATTAGTGTTAGTGGCCCTTTGCAAATTGTAATTTTGATATACTGGCCTTGTGTACAAAAAAAATGGAGGTAGTAACTATATTTGACTTCCTTCCCCATTGCGGTGACGTCGACGATATCTTTTTTTTGGTGGTTTGGCGAAGTGCGTTCGACAGAGAACACCATTGAGGGAGACCACGGTAAGTCGTTCGCAAGTGCCGCCTGCAAGCCGAGACAGCCGCCTTATTTGCATCCAGGAAGTCCTTTACTAGTACTACTAGGAGTACTAGTGCGGTGAGATGGTTTCTCGAAGAAGACGATGGAGAAGCGGAGTCAGCGAAGAGTGAAATGATGGTTGCTTCGTCCGTGCTTTTGTGATTTGACGCCTCACTGCTTTGTGATTTGTGATAGAAGGGACAGGGGAGTAGACTCTGTGCTCTATACTGTACTACATGCGTCCAAGCATGGGAGAAAGAGGAGAGACGTTGCATTTTTCTATTCCTTCAATCAATCAATCAGGGAGCTTCAGTTCCATCTTTTTGGCTTTGGCAACACCGTCCACAATGGTTCCCACCATGCCAAAAGCTATTTTCACATTTGGCTACACATTGTGGATGCCCTTAACCGTACCACTTGGTTTTGCACCTGTTTGCTCTCTATACAAATCTCAATTATATTGATCTAAAAAATTATAGAATCAAGATTAGTAAAAAGGAGGTGATTTTGCCGCGCGGATGGCGGGGGAGGTTTCTTATTTCAGCAATGCTACATCCACGTAATGGTTTACATAAAGTTACAAACTGATGTGATGTGGGACTATTTGATTGGATTAAAGGAGAGGATTAGGCCCACCCCACCTGAAAATCAGGGGGGGCATATATAGATTAGATGGAAAGCATACGTAGCAGCTACGTACCCCTTTGTAAGTCTAGGATTAGGCTTCTTATTTTCGGAGGACGTTGTCCTGGCGGTTTGCTAACATGCGGTCCCACGTGTCAGTGCTTTACCAAGCCGATCCGCGTCCCACATGAGGCAGAACAACGGCAGAAGCAACACGTGGTTAAGTTGAAGAAGATGAGGGAGAAGTGGATTCAGCAACGAGTGAAATGATGGTTGCTTCGTCCCTCCAACTTAACTGCGGGAAAGGTGCAGCTTGTGATTTGACGCCTCATTGCTCATTACTACACCGGCGCCATGACTAGGGTGCTTCACCCCGGCTGCTCTGCACTGTATTCCGGTATGGCACGTGGACCCGATAGCTTGATGTCCCACATGTCGGCGAAAGGGACTAGAAGATTTATGAAAGCGAGCGCTCCACTCTTACGACGGGGGAGTAGACGACACGACGGCCCAGTGAACTGTCACTTGTAGTACTGTATAGTACTATAGTTTTGCTGTTTCGCATGATCCATCGAGACAAACCCGATTAAACAGGACAGGGCGGGATTTTTCCCGCGCGGTAGATGATACTGGCCATACATTTCAAAGGCAATTTTAATGTATGCAAACTGAATAATTATAAGTAACAATATGATATCTAGTAAAACTAAAAACACATATGATTTATTGTGTTAGAGTGTAGTAGTAGTGCTGTATTGCATAGTTGTTAGATGTAACATGCGAGAACGTGTAGACATGTAGTTTTGGAGGGCCTACAGAGAGAAAAGCGTAATACGGTCACCGAACTTCAGAATAAGCTGATTACGGTCACTATATACGTTTTGCAGTGATTATACGGTCACTTGCTCACAGTTCAGCATCGGGTTGCACTCTGTTGACCGGCCAAATAGTCTACGTGGCGCCATGTTGACTAGTTAAATTGACCACGTTCCTTGTGGGTCCCACCTGTCAGTTCGCATAGGCAAAAGGTCAGATAAACACAAATTTACGCAGGCGCGACAAGGCTCCAACCCGTGCGCGGGAATCACCTGGTTGTGTATGTGTCTGTCAGGGCCTGATGTGTGCGCATGCACGAGTAGGTTGAGCACTTGAGCGTGAGAGTGTGTGTTGGTCGTGTCGTGTACTGGTGTGTGCATGCATGCGTGCGTGTGTGCGTGTGAGTGTTGCGTGCGTGCGTGCGAGTGTTGCGTGCGTGCGTGGTTGCGTGTGTACGTGTGAGTGTTGCGTGTGTGCGTGGGTGCATGTGTTTGTGTGAGTGTTACGTGGATGCAGTTCGTGTGCATGTGTGCGTGTGTGTATAATCACCACACCAGCTCCTGTGTGTTAAAACAGACGGCTCAGCATACCAATACAAGGCCACCTTGTCCGCTGTGCCCGCGGTCATGACTTCGAACCACCGTCCAAATATTTTTTTGTCGTTTGTTTTCATTCTTACTAGCAAGATGCCCGTGCGTTGCACGTAACATCAAGATGCATTTGTATGACTTGTTTATCTTGTGAGAGAAAAGGATGAACGAGGGAAGGCCTTGTTTGCAAATGTTGAGAGGTGTGTGGGTACCTTTTTGCAAAATTGCCATAGTTTCTTTCCTATCCGTCAGATATAAATCGGACGGCCTATATTGCAGGATGGCAGGCACACCATCATCACCAACTCTGTTTTTTATAAGAGTGTATTTTATGTATTTTATAAGAGTGTAGATGTAGAGTAGATACAAGTCGACAGGTGGGCACGATGGTAGTGAGATAATGTGATGCAACACTAGAGGTGCCACGTGGAGCGTTTAACTGGTCAACTAGTCATGTCATGAGCAAATACAGAGTTGTACGGTGAGCTCGTGACTGTATAATAACCACTAAACGTAAATGGTGACCATAATGAGTGGATTCTGAAGTCCAATGTATGTATCGTGCTTTCGCTTCAAATACAATGATCGTCATTACATATATCGCGAGAGAAAGATGAAACATGCGTGAATTTTCTGGGGGCTTACTTTTAGAGGACCTGGAGATAGTTTTGTGTGCATACGTGAAAGGGGCATACAGCGGGGTATGCGATGGAGAGAGAGATGCTCTTCGTTTCTCTTTATTATGACTAACTTTGTATATAGTATAAAAATATACAAATTCACAGTGCGGAATAAATATCATTGTGGGCACCATGCAATGCAAATTAGCGTTCGTACTCCTCCATATAACTTTGTAATGTTGTATATATGTAGAAACTCTAAAATAATTTTTTGGCCACACTTTATTCAAAAGGAATGTTGTATGCGAAATAAACGTGAAGAGAGGGCTTTTTAGATCAATGGGGTATGTGATGTAACATGTGTGAATGTGTAGTTGATGCATTTGGCGGGGCCTAGAGAGCTATGTGTGTGTATTACGTATTCGAGAGAGGCATGGATAGAGGGGCCGACGGGGGGGCGTGGGAGAGATAGCACGAGAAATGAGAGTGGTCTAGAGAGAGAGAGACGAATATGACGTCACGACAAGAGATTCCATTCCCTTGAGTGTGTATATGCAAGGGGGGAGGGAATAGAGGCACCAGGAGAAATTTTCTTTGTGTGTGGTGTTTGTGTTGGTATGTGCGGGTGTGAGAAGATAATGAGACGTGGGGGCAGAGGGTGTGTCACCGCGTGAGGTCCGGTGGGTTGAGGTGAGGCCCTTCGTTCGGTTCCGACCTGCGCCACATTGGTCGGCCCGTGACGCATTTAGGAAGACCCATGGATGACTAGTCGTACAAGACAAAGATAGCAGAATTGTGAAGGACTCTATGTCCACTGACAAAGCCGGCTAGGATTTGTAACCCTAGGTTCTCGGACTAAGGTAACCCCTTTATCTCTGATATTACTATTCATCCAACCTAACTTTAAGGGGCATCCTACAGAATGCTCTGCTAGAATCATACTCATCGATTAGGAAGAGAGGTGTGAGACAATGCGTGAGAGACAGGCGTAAAGATAATGTGCGTACATGAGACACGTAGGCAGGTCCATGTATATAGAAAGGGTCGATGAGGATTGTGTGTGTGTATGTTTGCGAGAGGAAGAGTGCTTGTGATAAAGGTTAGTGAAAACAGTTGTAAATGGTTACGAGAGGGAGGGAGGGTTATATCTAGAGCATGTGTGCGAGAAAGACACCTCGGGAGAGAGTGTGTGAGCATGTGTGAGAGACCACCGATGGAGAGTGAAACTACACGTGAAAGACTGCTCTACACATTGATTAAAGATATAAATTGTATCCAAATATTAGGATGGGATCATGATATTTGCAATTCGCGTAAGGAGCGGTCATTGATCCATTAGACATCTAGATTCTATCGAATTTGAGCATGTCTATGTTATTATTCGACACAATTGATCCACATAGTTAGTAACTTGAACTCCAGACAATGCATCGCTTTAGCAATCGAATATAAACGTGAGTATAGTTCATGTTGTGTGTGTAAAGCACATTATACATACAAAAGTTACACAATGGACATTATAAATAGCTACCTATGAACTAGCATACATTTGAATTCAACTTAAGGCGGTTTAAAAAATCGAATTCAACATGAAGTCCATTCAATTATTTGAATTTGATATCATGGCATTTGTAAACCATACCTAAATTATGGGGGCACCAATCTTTGCTCTGATTTTGTACATAATAGCATATGTAGTCGTGTACAAAATAGATTCAAATTTAGCTCCTCCATTCCAAAATAATCGTAGTTATAGGATTTTCAAGTGTCAAAATTTCAAAAAGAAGCAGATAATTTAATGAGGTTTTCAAACATATAAGGTCAAATATAACGTTGTCTATTTAGGTCAATCCTCATAGTTCAAGAGTACTCTAAACGTGAATGCTCGTGTTTCAAAATTTCGAACGAAGGGCCAAAAGAGCCTCTACTCGCCCGAAACCGCGTGAGACCAATGTTTGGTAGTACAAGGAAATTACTTTTCTAATAACTCCGACCCGTGAAACCTACCGGCCCGACGTCCAAAGGTCTAAACCGGGGTAGGTTTGTAGCTTCATCTAGACGCCACGCAACCGCATCCGAAAAATATTCATACACAATGGCCGCTTAAGCACACATGCGCGCGGCCGAAATCGCTCTCGCCCACTATTTGGGACACCTGGGATTACCATCCTACCCCCGACCCGCAGTAGGTCCAAAATTTAAGGGGGGGCAAAGTTTGTACTTTCCCCAGATTTCAAACAAGCGCGTCCCATCTTCTGTTCAAAAAAGCCAAAAACAAGCGCATCCCAGACCGAAACATGGTTCCCCCCCACCCGTCCGATTCCCCATTCGTACTCCGTGGGCACCAAAACTACCTCTCCACCAGCCGCGAAACCCCGGCGTCCTCCGTCCGCCACCCCATCCCACCCATCAACCGCCGCCCTCCTCCATCACGCTGGAGCCGATACCCCGACGTCGTCGTCCACCGCAACCTCAACCGCAACGCCCTCCACGGCGAAGCCGAGGCCGAGCCATCCGTACCCGAGCCAGTTCAACCACGCCGTCCTGCGCCTCACCGCTACCGCTCCAACTTCGCCACCCTCCACCGCACCGGAGCTGTTCCTGCTACGCCGTCCTTCGCCGCCTCGGATCTGCTTCCCCTCCACCGACATACGGCCACGGCAACACAGTCAACAATTTGGCCATTGGTTCATCCAAGCCTGCACCCTCCAGAACATCGGTTTCCCCGGTAAAAAGAAGAAGATCGGCGCGACATGTGGAGGTGACCACACCGGCAACCGAAAAAGGTACTCCTCTTCCCTTATTCGTGCAAATCTTACGTCTCTGCTTGCACGGTATTCATCCCACAGAAGACACTAGTTGACCGCTTCTTCTTGATACTAGATGTTCCTAGTAACTCGCGATGCACAAGGTTTCTCCTCATATACTATTTCACCTTAGCTAGAGGTCTGTCGCCCCCCTGAATTTCAATTTCTGGCCAGTTGATTCCCAATTAACGGAAGCATTCCCCGGTGTAACAGGCGCTAGTACGCCTATTACGCCGGGGAAGCAGCGCCTTGGTGTTCATCTTAGGGGCGTGTGTGGCCTAGAGCTACTGGCGCCCAATCTGGAGGTCGGCCGGGATTAAAGGGATGGCCTGGGGGCGCTGCCAAGCACAGCGGTGGTGTGAGGTCGATGGGAGGGCGGGGCGGCGGAGGCAGGGGCCTGGGCCGGTGGTCGCTGGCGGTTCGAGAAAGATCGTCAACAGTGACTGGCGGGAGGTAGACGAAGGCCATCCGCCCGTTCCTTATAGATCGGACGGTTCATTAAAAAAATTGACTGACCTATTTATTTTCAGTCGACTGTTATCTTAGATATGACCACATGTGGTGGTGTGCAGAAGGAGTACCTGCATTTCCTGTGCTCATACATTACAAAATCATACGGAGTAGAATCTAATTTTGTTTGCCATGCAATGTTGTAGAGCTATCAGATGTCTCCTGTCATTTATTTTTCAGCCACCTGCTATCTGCTACTTTTACAGTGCACTAGTTCTGCACACACTTCACCCTTACTCTCACTATTGTGTTTTTATGCAAGGGTATTTCAGACTCTGCTGCCATGAGAGAAGCCAAAAAGAAAAGAGAGAAGTCGCTCCAGCTTCGTGTGCGGTTAGGCAAGACACGTTACAGCGCTATACAGGGTGCAGTGTCAGCAGATGGAGACGGTAAACGTAGCTCTGGAGTTGATGACCTCGCTTGCAATGAACCACCATCCCAGGTGCTTGCTTTAACTTCGCGGTGTCATATGTGGTTGCATGTTCCATATGGTGTCTAGCTTGTATTCGAAAGGCCGAAGTCGGTAAGATAAGGAAAGATATTTTTTTTACATGAACCACCATCCCATGAGCACCAGAAGACAAATAGCTAGTCAGGGCACTGGCCGAGCCAGTGATAAGCCCAGCAAAGATATCCATCACCTGGAAGCCAACTAAAAAGCTGCGATGGTGGCGAAGCAGCCCGCCTCCCACCAGGCTCTCAGGTCCTAGATGATCATGCTCACCACTCCAGCCGGATGTCTAGCTTGTATTGCTTCCAATTTGATGAAATTGCATCTGCTTAGCTTACACATTATACCTTTGAATATGGCATGCCTTTCTGTTTTTGGTACATACTAGTACATCTGTGTATTAACCATGTTCTTACATCAAACTAACGTTCTTGTGTATCCCTCATCAATCACTTATGATGAGGTAGGCAGGCAAGGGGACTACTCCTCATTTAAAGAATGCAGCGTCAGCCTCCCGACATGATTCTCAAGAAACAGAAATGCTAGATGAAGATAGTGAACGTAGCTCTGTAGTTGATTACAGCATTTCCCCTACACTAGCATCGCAGGTGCTTGCTCTAACTTGGCAGCATGATATGTGGTTGCATGTTGCATATGGTGTCTAGATTGTAATTCTTCCAATCTGGTTAAACTGCATGTGCTAGTCTGCTTAGCTTATACATTATACCTGTTAATGTGACATGCCTTCCTGTATTTAGTACATAGTACATCTGTCTATTAAGCATGTCCTTACATAAAGCTATTGTTTTTTTGTATCCCGCATCAATCAACATGACGAGACACCTTTAGCATATGCAGTGCGATATTAGTTGCATCTTTCATATGATTTATAGCATGCGCTGCTTCTAATTTGTTGAAATTCCATTTATGATGGGACGCTTTTAACTTGGCAGAGTCATATTGGTTGCATCTTTCATTTGGTGTCTAGCTTGCGTTGCTTCTTATTTGCTGGAATGGTTTCTGCTTAGTTTACACAAACAGTTGTCAACATGCCATGCCGTCCTGTTTTTCGTACATATTCCATCCTGGTATCATGTGTTTGCCTTACATCAAAGTAGTGATTGTCAGTATCATGCATGAATGAGTTCTGAACAGAGAATTTTATTGCTTTTTCTTGTCGGTTTTACTTGACAATTCAAAATGAATAAAGCGGAAGGAAGTTAGCAAGGCAGCGGATAAAGGTGCTCCTTCCGAACGGAGGGCCTCTACAGTTTCTACTCCTCCACACCCCCGAGATGATTTCCAAGACAACACATGCATAGACACTCAACAAAGCTGTGTTTATGATGAGCACGTCTCCCCTAGTGCATCATCACCGGTGCTCCCTCTAACTTGGCACTGTTATACGTGGTTGCATGTTATGTGTGATGTCTAGCTTGTATTGCTTCTAATTTTGTTGAATTCCATCTGCTTACTTTACACATTATACTTGAATAAGACACGTGTTCCTGTTTCTAGAACATACAATATCTGTCTATCACACCATGTTCTTACATCAAATTACTACTGTTGTGTAACCTGCAACAATAACTTATCATAAGACACGTTTGAGTTCGGAGTGTGATATAGGTTACATCTCACATTCTTTTCTAGCTTGTACTACTAATTTGTTGAAATGCCACCTATGACGAGACAGTTTTAACTTGGTAGAGTGATATTCGTTGCAACTTTCATATGGTGTCTAGCTTTCATTGCTTCTAATTTGTTGAAATGCCTTCTCCTTAGTTTACACATCATAAGCTGTGAATATGCAATGCACTAATGACGAGAGACCTCTAACATGGTAGTGTGATGTTGTTTGCATCTTGCATATGATTTATTTCTTGTACTGCTTCACATTTGTTTAAACGCCATTTATGATGAGACACTGTTAACTTGGCAGAGCGATATTTGTAGCATCTTCCATATGGTGTCTACCTTCCATTGCATTGCTTCTAATTTGGTGAAATGTCTTCTTCTTAGTTTACACATCATAGTTCTGGTTATCTCTTCCGTCCTGTTTTTCATACATATTACATCCTCCTATCATGTGGTTGTCTAACATCAAAGTTCAGTTCGTCTGCATCACGCATCAATTTGTTCTGAAGAACTAAATTGTTATTCGTTTTTCTTGTCGGCTTGACTTAACATGGCACGGAGAAAGAGGAAGAAACACAGAATGGCAGGGAATGAGAAGCGGATGAATCCTGCAGATTCTGCTGGTACTGATGGTGCAATAGAAGGTCAAAGTCCAGCGGAAAATTCTACAAACACGGCATCCCATGCTACACGAGTTGCAAAAAAGCCAAACAGAAACAAATAGCTGCCACCAAACAAGCAGAGACAGCCCTAGTTCTTGCAACACCTACCACATTACTACCAGCTGCACGACTTACTCGTGCGTCAACTGAGCTAGCAGCACGTTCCCAAGCTCCCTTGCCACCTGACACTACTTCCCAAGCACTCTTGACACAAGACGAGTTGGCAATATCAGATGAACCTAGTGAGCTTCAACAGCAAGAAGGTAGTTGCTGGAGTCAAGTTACAGTTGCATGTTTCTTTATATGTAGTCTCACAGTTTGATGTACACTAACACTTCCTATGTTCGTTGTTGGACTAGCACCTAGGCACAAGAGGAAACAAACATCAGGGATAATGCTCGATAGGTTAACTAAATCTAGAGGAGGAAGAATGGAGATCCGTTTTGAGGCAGGTTTAAAAAGGCCACGTGATGCTACAGAGTCAGCCAAGTTAGTATCAGAGGCAGCGGTTGCCGTTAGGTGTCATGTACGTATCCTCCCAACATGGATTCAGTACAGGAATGACAAAGACGAAACCCAGTTCAACACCTTCCTCGACCATTTATCTGTAAGTATGGTTATGTATGGAAACTAGTAATATTGTCTTGCTCTGTCCCATACTTTCTAGGTTGCTGATAATGAGACTCCCATAATTTTCAACAGATGAGGTTCAAGTTGGATAGCCAAGATGATGCAACCAGACAAGCTTGCACCCATGTTTTCAAGTCTGCTCTGCGACAGTAACGGTATAACTTGAGGAAAACTCACTTTGAAGGCAAGGCTAACAGTGAACTTTCCCAAACATCTCCAGTGGAAAATATATCGGATGAAGACTGGAGGGGCCTTGTTAAACACTGGTCTGATCCGAAGTATCAGGTACATTATATATATGTGATCAGATCACATGTTGAAGTCCTATTTACGCATGTGCCACACAAATCTATCTTCTTGTAGGTGAACTGTTCAAAGAACAAGGCCAACCGTACGAAAGTGAAATTCCAACAGACAACAGGATATCGTAGCTATATTGCACACTGCGAGGCTCTTGTAATTAGCTGTTGTTTCACTCTTTTCGTTGTACCATATTATCAGATCTATATTGACTTGTTCGAAATGCAGAGGAAAGCCCGCAAGGACCAAAAAGTACCTGAACCAAATGCTGTGGAAATCTTCAAGGACTGTCACACCAGCAAGAAGAAGGGCATGACTACACCAGTCAAAGCCGCTGTTGTAAGTCCTTAATCCTCATGCCTTTTAACTACTACTTACTCTGACTTGTGCCTTGAATTGCATGGTTTGCAGCCAATGTCTATTACTCTTTTTAATTTTATACACAATTGTCTTAGCGTATCATTGCACCTTACAAGGTTTAAAAGAGAGGAGTGATGTTCCTTTGATCTTGACCCGTAATCAAGTTCCGTGCTGGACTTGCCCACACAACGTTACAATTGCCTGTTTGTCTGTTCTCAGTTGTTTTGTGATATGAATGATGTCATACTATGCTTACCGTATTATAAACTTCGTCTCTTTATCCTTAGCCCTCAATACAATGTGAAGAAATAGACAATACATTAGCGATGGTACATGGTCATATGTTTGGAACCTGGTTTTATTATGTACTTTGCAATAAAATACAACTAATATTTTACATGGGTTCACCAGAATAAGTTCTGTATACAGACCAAAGCTATTTTGTTTGGTTTTGCTGCCTCCTTAATATCTTCTGTTCTGGTACTACTAATGTAAAACCTCAACTTTTCAGCAAGCTATGGAAAAAATGGTGGAACCGCCACCTTCTGAAGGTGGCGAGGCAACTATAACCGCAATGTCAGCTCTTGCTGCAGTGGGTCAGTACCTGTCCACTAACAGTGCCAAAAGGACGTTCCTGCGTAATACTGGGTTGGTTGTTAAGGCAATATCGTCCAAACTGCCTCATGATCAAGATATGCAAGCTCAAAGCAATGTTGTATCTGCGCTCCAGACACACGTCCATTCCCTATCAGAGACCCTTTGTGAAACAAGGAGAAACATTGCTCAATGTCGTCAAGATATGCATGGTTTTGAAACCAGACTATCAGACATTTGCTATGTTGTTCAGGAGCCTAGGGGAAATGAAGGCAAGGGTTATGGTGCTCCATCGGACAATACAGCATGAAAACGTAACAGTCAGGTCAAATGAACTGAGCTTCTGAACTTCTGGTGGTGCATTTATCTGCTAGACTGTTAAGTTTTATGCCAACCTTCCTTTTGTTATATAGTTGTAATTTGTTTTGGTGCGATACAAAATTTATTCTTAACGTGCAGCCACCGGCTGAAGAAAATAGCAAGCCATTTTTGTATAGTGTAGGGTGTTCCCTATATTTGCACTGGTGGCGATCTTTGATGCCGAGTGGATGTAATCTGGGCAATCGCCTTAATAGCCTAGCGTTAGTTTCGGCCTTATTTATTTCCTAGTCTTCTTTTTCCCTGGTTTGCTAGTGGCCGCAACTACCATGGGCCATATACGGGTCGTAGGATCCATGGGTCTCCTACGGGCCGTCGATAAATGGGCCTGTAATCGGTGGGCCCTGGGTCGTCGGATAAATGGGTCTACATGGGCCGTAATCGGGCGTAATTGGTATCAGCCCAGCACGGTAACAGGCCGTTAACAGGCCCTAGGACAGCAAAGGCTTAATTCTGTCACAGGCATAACGGGTCATTAATGGGCCAGAATATAGGACGGGCTGGAAACGGCGCAACGGGTTAACAGGCCAGAAACGGGCCGACTCTTGCCATGGGCCAAATTTGGCCAATTAGAGTAACATGCCAGTAACGGGCCGACTCTTGCCATGGGCCGAATTTGGCCCATTAGGGTGAAAGGCCAGTAACGGGCCGACTCTTGCCATGGGCCAAATTTGGCCCATTAGGGGAACAGGCCAGTAACGGGCCGGAAGTAATCGAGGGCCGAAAAGGAGCCCAAGAACGTATGGGCCGTCAATAGGCCGAAAGCTAACACGGGCTGGAAACGGCCCATGTAAAACACTGGCCATTAACGGGTATAAAGAAAATTACTGTTCATTATGGGCTAGAGTCACTGTGGGCCTGTAAAGGGCCGAAAGATATGAAGGCCTCATATGGGCCGAAAGACGTCGTGGGCCATACATGGGCCGAAAGTGAAATGGACTGGTGTTATATTCGACGGCCCACATGACGTTGTTGGGCCGATTTCCTTTAGGGCCTAACGGGCCGTAAAATGGGCTATTTGCGAAGAGACCGTTAACAAGCTTTTCATGGGCCAGCCCGTTAACTTTTGACCAATTCAAACGGGCCGGCTTTGTAAGCTAAATGGGCCAGTGGTGGGGCCGTGGCACGTGTCGACATATCATAGGCGCCTATCTGACCCACTGACGAGCTGACACGTGTTTCGTCCGGCCAATAAGAATTTTACACGTGGAAATTTCCCATTGGTCGGGGCTGTTAACGGGTTATCGGATCCAAAACCCGACCCGATAGCTTAACGGCGTTCCGTTACGGTGGATGCCACGTGTCGGTCACCCTTGATGAAAGCACTTCTGTGACGCGCGATTTATCGTCATGGAAGTGGACACTTCCGTGATGATAATTTTGGTAATGTCATGGAACACTTCTACGACAGCACAGGTATGACTATCTTGATTCCGTCATAAAATCGTCATGGATGTACATGCATGACAAAAAACGCGACCTACTGTGACAAACACGTATCATCACGGAAGTGTATTTTTTTGTAGTGACATCATACGTATCATTATCAAGCGGCATCAACTTACACAAGGCGAGGCTTCCCTCGTCCCCGCGCCAGTCAGCAGGGTCACGTCGAAGAAGATAGGGGAGATCAAACCGCTCCTGGACCCTTGGGTTCCTTGTAATGCTGTTATTAGTTGAGTCGAGAATGGTCTTGAACGAACCTACCATGCTAGCTGAGGTGATGACGTCGCACCGATCAATGAGTTCCTCCACCGCGTCATCATTCAGATCGGGGTAAGAATAACAGGGTCATTTCCGGCTTGTTCCCTCCATGGAGAAGACGATCAAAGAGGAAGAGTGAAGGCAAATGGAGGAGGGAGGAAGAGCTAGCGTGCGACAGCAGTACCAAATCGAGAGGGAAAGGCGAAGAGTCGGTGGACGGTTGCCACGGTACACGAAGAGGCGCCTGGGGAGCGAACGGTTGCCACAGAGGTCACACACTAACGACAAGGGCCAAGTGAACCGCATGCAATCCCATCGCACAACACACACGTCTTGTTAAGTTGAACCGTTTCTGTTCTCTTGTGTCAACGCAAACAATTCATCCGAGTGAACCGCATGCCGTATATCGCACACACCTTGATCTGGCTGACCATTTCTTTTGTGTTGCCTAATCACAAACAGTTCATCCGAGTGAACCGTATGTTGTATATCGCACAGACCTTCATCTGGCTGCCCGTTTCTTTTGTGTTGCCTAATCACAAACAGTTCATCCGAGTGAACCGTATGCTGTGTATCGCACACGCCTTCATCTAGCTGCCCGTTTCTTTTGTTCCTCCTCACCGCAAACAGTTAATTGAACTGAACCGTATGCCCTTCATCGCACATGCAACTAAAATCTGAACCATGTTTGATGCATCCTCCATCGCAAATGCTTTCACCTTTTTTGACGGTTTTCATACACCACCGTTTGCGATTATTGCATCGCACACAGTTTCTCGAAGGGTCTCTGATCGTAGTGTCGCGTTAGCAGCATCCTGCAGTAGTGTATACTAGATTTTCAACACTCACCATCTGCCCCGAGGCGGCACAATAAGAATCCAAAACTGATTTCAGCGCCTCTGCATTCATAGCATTTGCTCGCATAAGAATCAACGAATCATCAGCAAAGAGAAGATTAGAAATTGGTGGGGCGTCTATGCTAACCTTTATTCCATAAATATTTCCATTCTCCTCCGCATTAGTTAAAAGGGCGGTCAGACCTTCTGTGCATAACAAGAATAAGTAGGGAGAGATAGGTTCTCCCCGCCTCAATCCTCTAGTAGGTTTAAAACTCTCAGTTTCTTCAGCATTAAAACAAACCCGGTACTCCACAAAGGAAGCACATTGCATAACTAAATTCACCCAGTTTTCTTGAAATCCCAACTTCAGCATAATTTCCTTCAAAAAACACCACTCCACTCTATCATATGCCTTATGCATGTCTAGTTTGATAGCACACATACCCTCTTTGCCAGCCCTTTTTTTCTTTGTTGTATGAAAGCATTCGTATGCCACTAAAACATTGTCAGTAATCATTCTTCTGAGTTGGGCTGATAATATCTTATAGGATTATCTATAAACGGGAAGCAATCATTTTTGAAATAACCTTATACACCACATTGCACAAGCTAATTGGCCAAAACTGACTTACCTTTTTCAGAGAATTAACCTTAGGGATCATTACAATTGCAGTATCATTCCACCCCTCTAGTATGGAGCCTGTATTCACCGCCTGGAGAACCTCTTCAGTCAAATCATCCGCCAACATAGACCAGAATCTTATATAAAAAATAGCAGGGAGGCCATCTGGACCCGGCACTTTTAAATCTCCAATGTCGAAAAGGGCCCTTCGAACCTCCTCGGCCATATACGGGGCGAGAAGGGCATTATTCATTTCTTCTGTTACTTTTTTTTGGACAAGAGATTGATCCTCCTGATTTGGTTGGGTTACTTTCTAGGTGAAAAGTTTTGAAAATGCCCCAGAATGTGTTCCTTCATCTCCGTGCCTTGTACCCAAACACCATTGTCATCAAGCAATTTTTTAATTTGGTTTCTCTTCTTTCTGGCTGTTGCCGCGTTATGGAAAAAAAGAAGTGTTACGGGCACCATGCAATAACCAATTTGCACGCCCACGCTGTTGAAGGAAATATGCCCTAGAGGCAATAATAAAGTTGCTATTTATATTTCCTTATATCATGATAAATGTTTATTATTCATGCTAGAATTGTATTAACCGGAAACTTAGTACATGTGTGAATACATAGACAAACAGTGTGTCACTAGTATGCCTCTACTTGACTAGCTCATTGAATCAAAGATGGTTAAGTTTCCTAGCCATAGACATGAGTTGTTATTTGATTAACGGGATCACATCATTAGAGAATGATATGATTGACTTGACCCATCCGTTAGCTTAGCACGATGGTCGTTTAGTTTGTTGCTATTGCTTTCTTCATGACTTATACATGTTCCTATGGCTATGAGATTTGCAACTCCCGAATACCGAAGGAACACTTTGTGTGCTCAAACATCATAACGTAACTGGGTGATTATAAAGACGCTCTACAGGTGTCTCCGATGGTGTTTGTTGAGTTGGCATAGATCAAGATTAGGATTTGTCACTCCGATTGCCGGAGAGGTATCTCTGGGCCCTCTCGGTAATGCACATCACTATAAGCCTTGCAAGCAATGTGACTAATGAGTTAGTTACGGGATGATGCATTATAGAACGAGTAAAGAGACTTGCCGGTAACGAGATTGAACTAGGTATTGAGATACCGACGATCGAATCTCGGGAGAGTAACATACCGATGACAAAGGGAACAACGTATGTTGTTATGCGGTTTAACCGATAAAGATATTTGTAGAATATGTGGGAGCCAATATGAGCATCCACGTTCCCTATTGGTTATTGACCGGAGATGAGTCTCGGTCATGTCTACATAGTTCTCGAACCCGTAGGGTCCGCACGCTTAACGTTCGATGACGATCGGTATTATGAGTTATGTGTTTTGACGTACCGAAGGTAGTTCAGAGTCCCGATGTGATCACGGACATGACGAGGAGTCTCGAAATGGTCGAGACATAAAGATTGATATATTGGACCATGTTATTCGGACACCAGAAATGTTCCAGGAGGTTTCGGATAAAAACGGAGTGCCGGAGGGTTACCGGAACCCCCCGGGAAGTTATTGGGCCCGTAGTGGGCTTTAGGGGAGAGAGAGGGCAGAAGCTAGGAGGTGGCGCCCCCCTTCCAAGGGAGTCCGAATTGGACTAGGGGAGGGGGGCGCGGCCCCTCTTTCTGTCTCCCTCCCCCTCTCCTTTCTTCTCCTCCTAGTTGGACTAGGAAAGGAGGAATCCTACTCCTACTAGGAGGAGGATTCCTCCCACCTTGACGCGCCCATGATGGCCGTCCGGCCTCCCCCTCGCTCCTTTATATACGTGGGGGGGCACCCTAGAACACATCAAAGTTGATCTTAGCCGTGTGCGGTGCCCCCCTCCACAGATTTCCACCTCGGTTATATTGTTGTAGTGCTTAGGTGAAGCCTTGCGTCGGTAACTTCATCATCACCGTCATCACACCATCATGCTGATGAAACTCTCCCTCGGCCTCAGCTGGATCAAGAGTACGAGGGACGTCACCGAGCTGAACGTGTGCAGATCGCGGAGGTGCCGTGCGTTCGGTACTTGATCGGTTGGATCGCGAAGACGTTCGACTACATCAACCATGTTACTTAACGCTTCCGCTTTCGGTCTACGAGGGTACGTGGACACACTCTCCCGCTCATTGCTATCCATCACATCGATAGATCTTGCGTGATCGTAGGTAAAATTTTGAAATACTGCGTTCCCCAACAGTGGCATCCGAGCCAGGTCTATGCGTAGATGTTATATGCACGAGTAGAACACAATGAGTTGTGGGCGATAGTCATACTGCTTACCAGCATGTCATACTTTGATTCGGCAGTATTGTTCGATGAAGCGGCCCAGACCGACATTACATGACCGCGTTCATGAGACTGGTTATACCGCCGTGCTTCGCACACAGGTGGCTAGTGGGTGTCTGTTTCTCCATCTTTGGTTGAATCGAGTTTGACTACGCCTGGTCCTTGTTGAAGGTTAAAACAGCACACTTGACGAAAAATCGTTGTGGTTTTGATGCGTAGGTAAGAGCCGTTCTTGCTAGAAGCCCGTAGCAGCCACGTAAAACTTGCGACAACAAAGTAGAGGACGTCTAACTTGTTTTTGCAGGGCTTGCTGTGATGTGATATGGTGAAGACGTGATGATATATAAATTGTTGTATGAGATGATCATGTTTTGTAACAGTTATCGGCAACTGGCAGGAGCCATATGGTTGTCGCTTTATTGTATGAAATGCCATTGCCATGTAATTGCTTTACTTTATCACTGAGCGGTAGTGATAGTCGTAGAAGCAATAGTTGGCGAGACGACAACGATGCTTCGATGGAGATCAAGGTGTCAAGCCGGTGACGATGGTGATCATGACGGTGCTTTAGAGATGGAGATAAAAGGCACAAGATGATGATGGCCATATCATATCACTTATTTGATTGCATGTGATGTTTATCCTTGATGCATCTTATTTTGCTTAGTTCGGTGGTAGCATTATAAGATGACCTCTCACTAAATTTCAAGGTATAAGTGTTCTCCCTGAGTATGCACCGTTGCGACAGTTCTTCGTGTCGAGACACCACGTGATGATCGGGTGTGATAAGCTCTACGTTCACATACAACGGGTGCAAGCCAGTTTTGCACATGCAGAATACTCGGGTTAAGCTTGACGAGCATAGCATATGCAGATATGGCCTCGGAACACTGAGACGAAAAGGTCGAGCGTGAATCATATAGTAGATATGATCAACATAGTGATGTTCACCATTAAAAACTACTCCATCTCATGTGATGATCGGACATGGTTTAGTTGATTTGGATCACGTGATCACTTAGATGATTAGAGGGATTTCTATCTAAGTGGGAGTTCTTAAGTAATATGATTAATTGAACTTTAACTTATCATGAACTTAGTACCTGATAGTATTTTGCATGTCTATGTTATTGTAGATCAATGGCCCGTGCTACTGTTCCTTTGAATTTTAATGCGTTCCTAGAGAAAGCTAAGTTGAAAGATGATGGTAGCAACTACACGGACTGGGTCCGTAACTTGAGGATTATTCTCATTGCTGCACAGAAGAATTACGTCCTGGAAGCACCGCTAGGTGCAAGACCCGCTGCAGGAGCAACCCCAGACGTTGTGAACGCCTGGCAGAGAAAAGCTGATGACTACTCGATAGTTCAGTGTGCCATGCTTTACAGCTTAGAACCGGGACTTCAACGACGTTTTGAACGTCATGGAGCATATGAGATGTTCCAGGAGTTGCAGTTAATATTTCAAGCAAATGCCCGGATTGAGAGATACAAAGTCTCCAATAAGTTCTACAGCTGCAAAATGGAGGAGAATAGTTCTGTCAGTGAGCATATACTCAAAATGTCTGGGTATCATAATCACTTGACTCAGCTGGGAGTTAATCTTCCAGTTGATAGTGTCATTGACAGAGTTCTTCAATCATTGCCACCAAGCTACAAAAGCTTCGTGATGAACTATAACATGCAAGGGATGGATAAGACGATTCCTGAGCTCTTCCAATGCTAAAGGTTGCGGAGGTAGAAATCAAGAAGGAGCATCAAGTGTTGATGGTCAATAAGACCACCAGTTTCAAGAAAAAAGGTAAAGGGAAGAAGGGGAACTTCAAGAAGACCGGCAAGCAAGTTGCTGCTCAAGTGAAGAAGCCCATGTCTGGACCTAAGCCTGAGACTGAGTACTTCTACTGTAAAGGGACTGGTCACTGGAAGCGGAACTGCCCCAAGTGTTTGGCTGATAAGAAGGATGGCAAGGTGAACAAAGGTATATGTGATATACATGTTATTGATGTGTACCTTACTAATGCTCGCAGTAGTGCCTGGGTATTTGATACTGGTTCTGTTGCTAATATTTGCAACTCGAAACAGGGACTACGGATTAAGCGAAAATTGGCTAAGGACGAGGTGACGATGCGCGTGGGAAATGGTTCCAAAGTCGATGTGATCGCCGTAGGCATGCTACCTCTACATCTACCTTCGGGATTAGTTTTAGACCTGAATAATTGTTATTTGGTGCCAGCGTTAAGCATGAACATTATATCTTGATCTTGTTTCATGCGAGACGGTTATTCATTTAAATCCGAGAATATTGGTTGTTCTATTTATATGAGTAATATCTTTTATGGTCATGCACCCTTGAAGAGTGGTCTATTTTTGTTGAATCGCGATAGTAGTGAAACACATATTCATAATATTGAAGCCAAAAGATGCAGAGTTGATAATGATAGCGCAACTTATTTGTGGCACTGCCGTTTGGGTCATCTTGGGTAAAGCGCATGAACAAACTCCATTCTGATGGACTTTTGGAATCACTTGATTATGAATCACTTGGTACTTGGGAACCATGCCTCAAGGTCAAGATGACTAAAACAGCGTTCTCCGGAACAATGGAGCGAGCAATAGATTTATTGGAAATTATACATACTGATGTATGTGGTCCGATGAATATTGAGGCTCGCGGCGGGTATCGTTATTTTCTGACCTTCACAGATGATTTGAGCAGATATGGGTATATCTACTTGATGAAACTTAAGTCTGAAACATTTCAAAAGTTCAAAGATTTTAAGAGTGAAGTGGAAAATCATCATAACAAGAAAATAAAGTTTCTGTGATCTGATCATGGAGGAGAATATTTGAGTTACAAGTTTGGTCTTCATTTGAAACAATGCGGAATAGTTTCGCAACTCACGCCACCCGGAACACCACAGTGTAATGGTGTGTCCAAACGTTGTAACCGCACTTTATTAGATATGGTGCGATCTATGATGTCTATTACTGATTTACCCCTATCGTTTTGGGGTTATGCTTTAGAGACGGCTGCATTCACGTTAAATAGGGCACCATCTAAATCCGTTGAGACGACACCTTGTGAACTGTGGTTTGGCAAGAAACCCAAGTTGTCGTTTCTTAAAGTTTGGGGCTGCGATGCTTATGTGAAAAAGCTTCAACCTCATAAGCTGGAACCCAAATCGGAGAAATGTGTCTTCATAGGATACCCAAAGGAGACTGTTGGGTACACCTTCTATTACAGATCCGAAGGCAAGACATTCGTTGCTAAGAATGGATCCTTTCTAGAGAAGGAGTTTCTCTCGAAAGAAGTGAGTGGGAGGAAAGTAGAACTTGATGAGGTAACTGTACCTGCTCCCTTATTGGAAAGTAGTTCATCGGAGAAATAAGTTCCTGTGACTCCTACACCAATTAGTGAGGAAGCTAATGATGATGATCATGTAACTTCAGATCAAGTTACTACTGAACCTCGTAGGTCAACCAGAGTAAGATCCGCACCAGAGTGGTACGGTAATCCGGTTCTGGAGGTCATGTTACTTGACCATGACGAACCTACGAACTATGAGGAAGCGACGATGAGCCCAGATTCCACGAAATGGCTTGAGGCCATGAAATCTGAGATGGGATCCATATATGAGAACAAAGTATGGACTTTGGTTGACTTGCCCGATGATCGGCAAGCCATAAAGAATAAATGGATCTTCAAGAAAAAGACTGACGCTGACGGTAATGTTACTATCTACAAAGCTCGACTTGTTGTGAAAGGTTTTCGACAAGTTCAAGGAGTTGGCTACGATGAGACCTTCTCACCCGTAGCGATGCTTAAGTCCGTCCGAATCATGTTAGCAATTGCTGCATTTTATGATTATGAAATTTGGCAAATGGATGTAAAGACTGCATTCCTGAATGGATTTCTGGAAGAAGAGTTGTATATGATGCAACCCGAAGGATTTATCAATCCAAAGGATGCTAACAAAGTTTGCAAGCTCCAGCGATCCATTTATGGACTGGTGCAAGCATCTCGGAGTTGGAATAAACGTCTTGATAGTGTGATCAAAGCATATTGTTTTATACAGACTTTTGGAGAAGCCAGTATTTACAAGAAAGTGAGTGGGAGCTCTGTAGCATTTCTAATATTATATGTGGATGACATATTGTTGATTGGAAATGATATAGAATTTCTAGATAGCATAAAAGGATACTTGAATAAGAGTTTTTCAATGAAAGACCTCGGTGAAGCTGCTTATATATTGGGCATCAAGATCTATAGAGATAGATCAAGACGCTTAATTGGACTTTCACAAAGCACATACCTTGATAAAGTTTTGAAGAAGTTCAAAATGGATCAAGCAAAGAAAGGGTTCTTTCCTGTGTTACAAGGTGTGAAGTTGAGTCAGACTCACTGCCCGACCACTACAGAAGATAGAGAGAAAATGAAAGTCATTCCCTATGCTTCAGCCATAGGTTCTATCATGTATGCAATGTTGTGTACCAGACCTGATGTGTGCCTTGCTATTAGTTTAGCAGGGAGGTACCAAAGTAATCCAGGAGTGGATCACTAGACAGCGGTCAAGAACATCCTAAAATACCTGAAAAGGACCAAGGATATGTTTCTCGTTTATGGAGGTGACAAAGAGCTCGTCGTAAATGGTTATGTCGATGCAAGCTTTGACACTGATCCGGATGACTCTAAGTCACAAACTGGTGCAATTCTAAGCAAAGCGTCGTGGCGGGATCTACGTGTGAAGCGGGGTACATAGCTGCTTCGGAAGCAGCAAATGAAGGAGTCTGGATGAAGGAGTTCATATCCGATCTAGTGTCATACCTAGTGCATCGGGTCCAATGAAAATCTTTTGTGACAATACTGGTGCAATTGCCTTGGCAAAGGAATCCAGATTTCACAAGAGAAGCAAGCACATCAAGAGACGCTTCAATTCCATCCGCGATCAAGTCAAGGAGGGAGACATAGAGATTTAAAAGATACATACGGAAATGAATGTTGCAGACCCATTGACTAAGCCTCTCTCACGAGCAAAACATGATCAGCACCAAGACTCCATGGGTGTTAGAATCATTACTGTGTAATCTAGATTATTGACTCTAGTGCAAGTGGGAGACTGAAGGAAATATGCCCTAGAGGCAATAATAAAGTTGTTATTTATATTTCCTTATATCATGATAAATGTTTATTATTCATGCTAGAATTGTATTAGCCGGAAACTTAGTACATGTGTGAATACATAGACAAACAGTGTGTCACTAGTATGCCTCTACTTGACTAGCTCGTTGAATCAAAGATGGTTAAGTTTCCTAGCCATACACATGAGTTGTTATTTGAATAACGGGATCACATCACTAGAGAATGATGTGATTGACTTGACCCATCCGTTAGCTTAGCATGATGGTCGTTTAGTTTGTTGCTATTGCTTTCTTCATGACTTATACATGTTCCTATGGCTATGAGATTATGCAACTCCCGAATACCGGAGGAACACTTTGTGTGCTCAAACGTCATAACGTAACTGGGTGATTATAAAGACGCTCTACAGGTGTCTCTGATGGTGTTTGTTGAGTTGGCATAGATCAAGATTAGGATTTGTCACTCCGATTGACGGAGAGGTGTCTCTGGGCCCTCTCGGTAATGCACATCACTATAAGCCTTGCAAGCAATGTGACTAATGAGTTAGTTACGGGATGATGCATTATAGAACGAGTAAAGAGACTTGCCGGTAACGAGATTGAACTAGGTATTGAGATACCGACGATCGAATCTCGGGAGAGTAACATACCGATGACAAAGGGAACAACGTATGTTGTTATGCGGTTTAACCGATAAAGATATTCGTAGAATATGTGGGAGCCAATATGAGCATCCACGTTCCCTATTGGTTATTGACCGGAGATGAGTCTCGGTCATGTCTACATAGTTCTCGAACCCGTAGGGTCCGCACGCTTAACGTTCGATGACGATCGGTATTATGAGTTTATGTGTTTTGATGTACCGAAGGTAGTTCGGAGTCCCGATGTGATCACGGACATGACGAGGAGTCTCGAAATGGTCGATACATAAAGATTGATATATTGGACCATGTTATTCGGACACCAGAAATGTTCCTGGAGGTTTCGGATAAAAACGGAGTGCCGGAGGGTTACCGGAACCCCCCGGGAAGTTATTGGGCCCGTAGTGGGCTTTAGGGGAGAGAGAGGGCAGAAGCCAGGAGGTGGCGCCCCCCCCCCAAGGGAGTCCGAATTGGACTAGGGGAGGGGGGCGCGGCCCCTCTTTCCCTCTCCCTCGCGCTCTCCTTTCTTCTCCTCCTAGTTGGACTAGGAAAGGAGGAATCCTACTCCTACTAGGCGGAGGATTCCTCTCCCCTTGACGCGCCCATGATGGCCGGCCGGCCTCCCCCTCCCTCCTTTATATACGTGGGGAGAGGGGCACCCTAGATCAAGAGTTGATCTTAGCCGTGTGCGGTGCCCCCCTGCACAGATTTCCACCTCGATCATATCGTTGTAGTGCTTAGGCGAAGCCCCGCGTCGGTAACTTCATGATCACCGTCATCACACCGTCGTGCTGACAAAACTCTCCCTCGGCCTCAGCTGAATCAAGAGTACGAGGGACGTCACCGAGCTGAACGTGTGCAGATCGCGGAGGTGACGTGCGTTCGGTACTTGATCGGTTGGATCGCGAAGACGTTCGACTACATCAACCGCGTTACTTAACGCTTCCGCTTCGGTCTACGAGGGTATGTGGACACACTCTCCCGCTCGTTGCTATGCATCACATAGATAGATCTTGCGTGATCGTAGGTAAAATTTTGAAATGATGCGTTCCCCAACAGCTGTATCCTGTAAATCTCCTCTTGTTCCAAAATATTTTCAATAAGGACAAGAATCTCCTTTTGCAATGCTTGTGAATCTGCATTCATAGGTCCTCTTCGTAACTTCTCTAACTCTTTTTTCAAATTGTTAATTCTTTTTTTTTGCCCCTTCAGAATATCACGGTCCCAAATATGCAAGTCCGCCTTCACCGCCCTTGTACGTTCAGCTAGAGTTGGCCCAATACCCAAAACCTTTGTTTTTTCTCATGATGTACGTACAATCTCAAAAACCTTCTCTTCTTTGAGCCAACGGGTTTCAGATTGCTTTATACGCCCCCATGGGCGATTGAATATATTACCATCATAATATTCTTTATATTTTTGTTAAACCTTTGTGAAATAACTAATAAAGATATTACATGCATCGATTGATGCAGAGGCTGGGTTTTTAACCTCTTTTTCTAAGAAAACATCAAGAATAGTTGCATATGTACAAAATTAATCTGTGGCGCCACCAGTGCATGCATGTGCCCTGGAGCAAGCATTGCACTGCACTATTCCAGCACTGGCGCCACAGTGCTGCGGTATATACAGTGGACGACCCAAACTCTTTTATGATCCTGCTTATTAAATTTCCTATCTCTTCTCCGGGCCTGCGCTGCGTTGCCCCCTCCGAGGGGTAAAAAAGGACAAGGCGTCGGACCCGCCGTGACAGTGCCCTCGATGACACTTTGGCTGTCATGTATGGAAATATGAGCAAATTACTATAAGATTTAATTCGAATAAATAGAAAATAAATCATGACAACAATAGTAGAGATTAAACTAATCATGTGAACTAGCATAGCAGATGAACAGATTACATCTAGGGCACATACTAGAAACATGAGTTCTACCACGATCTCGAACAGGAAGGATAGAATCACATACGGTGCAGCGGGAGCAGCACCGCCGGCGTTGACGTTGTCGCCCATGTCGTCGAGGATGAGGTTGCCGAGGTCGGGGAAGAAGTCGTCGTTCGCAAAGTCGTCCCTGCCAGCAGTCGCGCGAGTGCGCTCCCCAAAAACCTGATCGCCCCTCTCCCGTACAGGATCACGAGAGGCGGGGTTCCGGAGGCCTGCTGTCCCTTCTCCCGGTGCACGCCGAAAGGATGGATGGAGAAGACTTGCTTGGCGGCGCAATGATCTGAAACGGTGGTGAGAAACCATACGAAGCGGCCGCTAGGGTAGACGTCTGCCTGACTATATAGTGCGGGCCGGGTAGGTCGTGAGAGTGAACCCCACGTCCGAGTCGTCACGATCGAAAAGAATCGGAAACGGTTCAGTAATTAATGCGTCCGTTAATTATTAATTAATGACTCATTAACTTTTCCCGAGCAGCAAAAATATAGACAACGTGCATAGCTCTGTCCTCGGCGCGGCGCGCCGAGGCGAGCGAGGAGGAGGAGCGCGCGTGTAGGTCTCCTCTTCTCATGCTCATACAAGTGGTAGAAGAGCTCACCTTAAGAGGTGCAACTCTCTCTCAACTTATGAGGTGGGACTAAACTTTAGCCTCACTCACTCCACTCACATGTGTGCATGAATGGGCCAAGAGAATTCCAGAATTTTAGTTGGGCTTTGGGCCAAAGGCCTACTAGCAAAATTTCAACATCATGGTAAAAGTGTGATGGCTTTGATGTAGTGCATATAGATTTTTCGAAAATCAAACTTCATAAATCTTTATCTGGTTTGTTAAAAAAAAATTGCATCTAAAGTGCCAATATATGTCATTAGATTCATCAAAAGATGCAGCTTCATATTTTATATATTTGGTATTGTAGAGATAAATAGTTTATTTATAAACTTGGTCATTATTTATAAATTTTGACTATTAAAAATATCATGATATATTACGGAACTTAGGGAGTTTTTATTACTCGATGGCCAGCTGCACCTGCCCTACGGATTCTAAAAGAAAAAGCTGCACCTGCCCTGTTTGTGGTGAAAAAAAGTGAGGGGGGAAAGGCTGAGGAGAATGTAGGCACCTTGACAGCACCCAACAGTGGCGGTTTCTTTTGCTGGATTTCAGGGCTGTGCTTTTGGCATCTTTCTGTTGGCCCGGCCGAGATATCTTCTTGCTTGCTAGCTAGTAGTAGTAGCTAGCTCAGGAACAAATGGATGAGGTGAACGTGTGCGTGCGTGTGTTTCATCCCATGTGCCCCGCTGCACACCAAGGCTACCAATCTGTCAGTGCCTATGTTTTTCACCCGGTCTGTGTCTGTTTTCTTGTCCAACTGGATGAGAAATGGACGGCCTGGATGAAGACGCGTAATAATCAGACGGCCGATGATGCCTGAGCAGCACGTGCCTTTAACAAACTGAACTGATGAAGATGAAGCTTCTTCTTCTCAAGCACATACCTTCTCTGAAGGATTTTGGAAAGTTGGTACTGGTATTTACTCAAGGATAAGACGGTTGGTAGTGGTAACAAACTGATGAAGCTTCACCCTGGCGTTCCTTCTGAGCTAAAGATCTCTTCCAGGCCGTAGTTATTGCGTGGTTGATTTGCAGATTCCATCCGTCAATCTGCTGCTGCTCCAGAGCACTCTGCGTCTCCGTTTTTAATATTTCACGAGATTTCTTTTTCTTGGTCGCCCAGCAATTTGACGGGGGAGGAAGGTGGTTCTGAATTCTGGTTTGAGTGCGTGAAGGCCTGGAGTGACCAAGCAGATCTATCAGAGGGAGGGAGGGAGGGAAAAGCAAGCCAAGCGAGTGGTGCACGGGTCCCTGCTGAAAAGACCAAACAGTGGAGGCCAGGCACGTAGACGTAGGTATGTATACAGTAGAAGAATTTATTTCTGCAGTCATGTCCATGGTGTTCAAGTCGACGTGATGGATTTACAAAATAGTTTCTGGAGTACATGCTTGGATTTTGGATATCTATCTACCCATCTCCCGGTTTGACGTGATGGGATGTGTTTCTCGTTCTTATGGCAAGGTTCTCACTTGGACCATCATGGTGTCTTTCCTCAGATTTGCATCAAACGCCCTTGCTTATGCTGGTCTTTTCCTGGTGATCTTTCCTGATATTTTCGTTTCTCGTTTCCAAAAATTCGTTTACGAGTCCATGCCGGTATGTATGCATGCTGCATGCATGTGTGATCCTGCTGTCTTTTGCTAACAGATTGGCATGCATGCATCATGGGGCTCACGATTAAGGCCAACTCCACCGCGCGATCCTATCATGTCCGGCCCCGTCCGTTTAGGGTAAAACGGACAAATGAGGCGGCCCAGCGCGCGACGGCCCGGACCCATCTTGTCCGTTTTGTGTCCAGGCCGACCCATTTCGAGCGCGTGGTAGGCGGCCACCTACCTTCCACCCGCCCACATCAAAGCGCACGCGCGGGCGGCCCCACCTGTCATCCGCCCAGCGAACGGTCGCGGTCCTTCTTAAATGGGGAAGCGTGGACGGGTCGTCGTCCACACTGCCCCACGCCACCCCGCGGCCTCCTCAAAACCCGACAGCGCCGAACCCAAACCCTAGCCAAGAACTCGCCAGCCGGCCACCTGCAGCCATGGGCCTCTGGAACTACGGCCGCAAAGGCAAGCACGACCGCGAGGCTGGTTCCTCGTCGGGACGCCGCCGCGGCTCGGTGAAGAAGGAGGAGCCCGCGTCGTCATCGCCACCACGTCGGGCCCCCGCGCCGCCCGCGTTCTCCATCGCGCCCACGACCGCCGGCGAGCGCGACCGGCACTACATCGAGGCGGCTGTCTGCCGCCGTTATTGGGAGACGAGGACGCCGCTGCCCTGGAGCGACGTCCACCTCCCCAATAACTGGCACCTGTCGGCCGACCGCGTGCCGATCCCGCCCGTCCCGCAGAGCGGCCGTGCGCGCCGCCAGGAGATCCAGCGCCGCCGCCGCCTCCTCCCTGACGACCTCTACTACGACGAGAGGTACGCCCCCGACTCGCCATTGTGGGACACTTGGCTCCGCGATGAGCACGACGTGCGGCGGGCGTCGTTCTTCGCCGGCACGTCGACGGGGCAGCGGCGGCCACGTGAGTCCCGAGCGGCTCCCCAGGCGCGCGGGTGCGCGGCCTGACGCCCACACCGTCATCGTCGCCATCTCCATCGCCACCCCCACCTCCTCGCATGACGGCGAAGGAGGAGGCCCGGCTCATGGCGCGTGTGCTGGAGGACTCCAAGCACACGCACGATGAGCGCCAATGGGCGGACCTCGAGGAGACGATGGCCCTCTCCGCGGCCGGCGACGTCGTCATCCCCGAGCTGGAGATGGCGCCGAAGGAGGAGGTGGTGGAGGAGCCGCCGGTGGCCGCGTTCCACCCTGACCTGGTGGGCCAGGGGTGGAGCTGGTCGTGCTCCGCTGAGCAGATGGCGGCCGCCCTGGGGGCCGTGAACTGGTGCCCCACGCCGCCGCGGTCGCTGGAGCGGGAGGCCTCGCCTCGGGAGGAGGTGGTGCAGGCACCAGCCACCTTCGAGCCCGCCGCCCCCGTGCACCACGGACCGCCGGCCCACCTGTGGACGCCGCCGGACTACGTCGACCTCGTCAGCGACGACGATGACACCGGCGGCCAGTGAAGACGGCGACGGCCACGGCCACGGCATCGACGGGCACAGCAGGAGCGGGCGGGAGGCGTTTTTTTATTTTGGTTTTATGTTAATTATGAAACTGGGCCGTTTAAGTGGACTGAGAAACTCGGCCGTTTTGTGGCCCTAACCCCTATATATGTTTTATGTTTTTTAACTGCGTTTATTTACCTTTTTAGTCATTTCATTTAAGTTTTTAATTTTTTTTATTCACGTCCACCCCGGACAGGTTTTGGGGTGCGGCCGCGTGTTAGACGCACCCACGACCCATCGGACAAATGCGGACATGGGCGAACCCATCCCAAAGGGACAAAATCCGGCTAAACTAGACGTCCGTTTGGGGTCGCACGGTGGAGATGGGAGGGTAGTACCTACCCGTCTGAATAATGCCTCTCATCGAGTGGTCATTTCGGGAGCGGTACACTGCCGTATGAATGCCATCTCTGCCGGAGCGTACAGGCGTATATATGGATTTTTATACAGTCACGGAGCGAGCCTGCCGTCGTGATTCGTGCGTACGTGCTGCGTGCGTGGACGTGGCGGCAGCAAGGTGAGGCGACAATGCCCTGCACTGTGCATGGACCGACTCATCAACGAAGAGATCCTTTTCGAAAAGATCAAGAGAAAAAATCAGTCGCCATGGAATGGAAGGGTGCAGTAGCGGGTTTGTCCTCTCCGCCGTAGGGCAATGGCGCCACCCAATCTACCTATACCTATCTACAGTAGTACATCTAGTGGCACTCCCATGTGGCTAGCTAGCTAGGTACCGTGCCACTGTGGCTTGTTTCTTTTGGTGTCATCCACTGCTTGGTGCTTTGCATGAGATTGTCCCGGCCGGGGAGCCATGAGGCCAACTTCACCGCGCGACCCTAATCGGACGTCCGTTTTGTTCGGTTTCTGTCCGTTTAGGTAGGGCAATGGGGTCGTGTCCGGACCTGTCCTGGGATGCGGTGGCCGTGCGCCCAGCGCGCGGCCGCATACCTTTGCCCCATCCTGTCCGTCTGGGCCAAAAATGCCCATATTTTCATCAAAACTAGTTCTCCAACCCAAATATTTGTCTGAAAATTAAAATAGTTTTACAACCCAATTAAAATTGTCTTTAATAAAATAGTTTTACAACCAAATCAAAATTGTCTTGACTGGACATAAAATGGACCAATACATCTATTGGTTGCCAATGTGATCCCACACGTGCTCAACCAAGTCATTTTGAAGATTCAAATGAGTGTGACAATCACGCATCTCACGGTAGAATTGGGCAAACTGTTCAAATGTGGCCGGGTCTTGGTGCAGGGGCTCAATATTTTCACCTTGACAATCAAATCCTTGGTCGAAGATACTCTCATCACGCTCGTCCTCAACGATCATGTTGTGCATGATCACACAAGCAGTCATCACCTCCCAAAGCTTCTTTTCATCACATGACAGTGCAGGGTTTCGAACGATACCCCACCGGAATTGAAGCACACCAAAAGCACGTTCCACGTCCTTTCTAACACTCTCTTGCATTTGGGCAAATTTCTTTCTCTTCTCACCTTGGGGTTTCGAGATTGTCTTCACAAAAGTTGACCACCGAGGATATATACCATCTGGTAGATAGTATCCCTTGTTGTACTGGTGGACGTTGATCTCAAAGTTGACAGGTGGGGAGTGGCCTTCTGCAAGCCTCGCGAAGACTGGAGAACGCCGCAGCACGTTGATATCATTGTGAGAACCTGCCATGCCGAAGAAAGAATGACATATCCAAAGATCCTGCGATGCCATCGCTTCTAATATGATAGTGCACCCGTTGACATGCCCCTTGTACTGGCCCTGCCAAGCAAATGGACAGTTCTTCCACTCCCAGTGCACACAATCTATGCTGCCAAGCATGCCTGGAAAGCCTCTAGCTGCGTTGGTCGCCGACAATCTCTCTGTATCAGCGGCAGTTGGCTGCCTCAAGTACTCTGGGCCAAACACCTCGATCACAGCCTGGCAAAACTTGTAAATTGACATCAGACATGTTTTCTCACTCATACGCACATACTCATCCACCAGATCGCCTGGAATTCCATATGCAAGCATGCGGATGGCCGCGGTGCATTTCTGGTAAGAGGAGAATCCAAGCTTGCCAAGGGCATCCGTCTTGCACTCGAAATATGGGTCATGAGCAACCACTCCCTCTCAGAGACGATTGAACACATGCCTTGCCATTCGAAAATGGCGACGGAATTTATCCGGCTTGAAGAGCAGGGTGTTGGCAAAGTAATCGGCATAGAGCAGGGCGTGGCCTCTCTCCCTGTTGCGGTTCAGGTTGGGAGCACGACCAGGGACTGACCCCCTGTACCGAGGAAGCTGCCGTAGAATGTGGTCGTGAACGACCAGTGCAGCCACCACAAGATCTTCATCATCCGACGACGAATCGTCCGATGAACAAAGGAAGTGATGGAAGAAAAACTCGTCTCCACTGTCCATACCTTTGTGGGCAAAATGCCGAACACCTTGCGGTCGTGATGGCGAAGAGGCCGCGATGATCACCTCGACGCAGCAGGGGTGGTTGCCGGCCGGCTACTAGCCGCTCTGGAGCTCTCGTCGGAAGCTGCCGAGGCCGCCGTGGTACGTCGCCGGCGGTCGTGTCCCCTCTGCGACCGGCAAAGCCGGCGACGGCCAAAACTACGGCCAAAGCGCAGGCGTGGTGGCGGCCATGTCGAGACGTGGTTTCGTAGGGACGGTCGGGGGCTGCGCGGTGAGGAGGCGGCCAGAGAATAGCGGCGGCGCCGGCGGCGGGGCGGGGCGGGAGAGAGAGGGTGGAAGCGTTGGGAGCGAAAGTACTGCTAGTGTCCCCGACAGGCGGGCCACAGGGGGGGACAAGGGCGTGCGTCCAGGCCGTCCGCGCCGTCCGTTTCACCCCAAACCGAGCGCAAGTTTGGGCTGGGGATGGGTCGAAAACGGACGGAATCCGGACATTTGTTCGTTTGAGGCCGCGCGCTGGGCCGCGCTATTCGTCCGTTTTACCCCAAACAAACGAGGGCGGGCAGGATAGGGTCGCGCGGTGGAGTTGGCCTGATGCAGTCAAATCATCATCAGGGAGCCATGTAGCAAAGCCACCACAGCCATGTAGTACTAGCTTTTTTTCAATGGCGAGTACGTACTATCTACTATATGCACCTGCACTGCATGCACCATTGCACCACCACCAACAACAACAAATGCATGCTTTTTTGGAGCCATGCATGGCAGCTGCGCTTAGCTTTGCGTGGCTTGGAAAGTGGCCAACATCGAGGCCCAGGACAGGTGCTACACAGTAGTCTCAACTCTACCACATGCATTGGGCGCGCCTGAATGAGCGTTGCTGCATGCATGCATGGCTGCTGGCCACTGGCCAGCTGAGAAAGCATACAAAGACACAGTGATCTCATGGGTGTTTGTATCCCATGGCCAGGAGAAGCTGTTCCCGCCAAAAGGTTTCAGGTTACAAAGAGCTCAAGAGTTTCCACCACACAACTACTGTTTCCTCAGCTGTCACTGATGAACTGCTAACTGCTGTCATATATCTTGATGGTGCCTCTACCGAGGCCACAATCGATGATAGTGTTGTCGTCAGTAGAAGCTTAAGGTTAGAGCTCTGGCATCTCAAATTCTCAAGTTCACTACTATTCCTTGGGTCTTCTAGAGCTTTTTTTCTGACACTATTTTTTAGAACCAGTAAGTACTATTCCTCGGAAAACCCTATATGACGCATTCTGTCGTCCTTTCACACAGGAAACATGGCTAGCGACCGAGATATGGACCGGCCCATCTTCAGTTACGCACCCGGTCTTAGACACCTTCTACAAGTTTCTTTCCGGGTATTTTCCGGTTTGGGAACCATATAGAAGGTTCTTGAACCGTTTTTTTTTTTCATTTTTGGTTTACATAAATTCAAAATAAAAAAATAAAATTGCAAAAAAATTTGGAACTAAAAAAAAATCACATTTTTAAATAATGACTCTTTTTCTCCAAAACAAGATTGGAATTGCATATTTTGTTGACAAGTTTTCATAAATGTTTGGTTTTTACAATTTTGTTCAGCTTTCAAAATTTGTTCCCATTTTCAAAATATTGTGTGTTTTTTAGAAAAATATTGGGAATTTTCAATAATTGTTTGGAATTTGAAAGTGTTTGCATTTATCATTTTTTAGAATTCTCAAAAATTATTCGCGTTTGTAGAAACTTGTTCGGAATCTCAATTTCTTGTTCACAATTTTTCATGATTTGTTCATAAAACTAATGCAATTTCTTTCCACTGTTTATCTTTGCACACAACCAACCAACCCCCCCCCCCCCCAAAAAAAGACCAAACGAGATTTATTTTTGATGAGGTACTAGTATGCATTATTCCCATGTTCTCAGTTTCCCACACATGCACAGCTGGGTGCTCAGCTGCTTCAGCTCATCTGCCATTGCTACTCAGGCGCTCGGCTGCTTCATCTTGTCCGGCGCGAAGTCGCCAGTCGGGCTCGATGTTGACTCACGAAGAGCTCCACCTCAGGCTCTGGGCCACGCGTGCATCCAGTGACAACGTCATGTAGGGATGAACAAGGACGCGCCCCGGCTCTGTGTCTTCGCCACTAATCCATTGTTGTCAATTTTGTTGCCTGCATCTGTATGAACGGCCAGCCAGCCGGCCACTCCTCATCCAGTTCTTTTGGTCCCTATAAGAGTTTGATAAGTACTCGAATTGACTCGGTCTCATTAAAGATTTCTCTTTTTGTTGACAGCACAAATTTGTTTAGCTAGTTAGTTGAATTGAGACTAAAAAAAGAGAACGAAAAGCTGATCTATGGCAGTACCTCCATGGTTTGGCAACGTTTGAAGGCTCAGCGGTATATGTATCCAAGTAGACAAGATATTTGTTTTGGTTTTGTTCTTTTTTGAAGAATATATGTAGTTTGCAACCAATATAGGTAATATCAATATAATTTTGTCTTAAGGCTACAAGTTCTAGCTGATTGAAGTGGTTAAATTTTTTGGCCACCCCCTGCATTCTTGTCAAGCTCTGGCACTGCTTTCGTACATGGCGGCCGTGATTCGTCATTGATTGAAGAGCTCAAGATTTTCAGGCAACTATTTTTTCCTCAGCAGTCACTGATGAACTGCTAACTGTCGTCATATCTTTGGATGGTGTCTCTGAGGCCACCATGGATGATGGTGTTGTCGTTAGTTCAAGCTTAAGGTTAGAGCTCTGACATCTCAAATTCTCATGTTCACAACTATTGCTTTGTTTTTTAGAGTTTTTTCTGGCACTAATTTTTTACAACCAGCAAGTTCTTTTCCTCAGAAAACCCTATATGACGCATTCTGCGCCAAAGGGTCGTTATTTCGCACAAGAGACATGGCTATCGACTGAGATATTGGCAGGCCCATCTTAGCAGTTACGCAGTCGGTTTTAGGAACCTTCGGCAAGTTTTTGTCTGGGTTTTTTCCTATTTTGGAAACCATATAGAAGGTTCTTGAACTGGTCATTCATTTTTCTGTTTCTGTTTATTTTTTTATTTTTTGGCTTAGATAAATTCAAAAAAATAAAAAATGTTCAGAATTTCAAAATTGCAAAAAGAAGTTTGGAATTCCAATTTTGTGGTCATATTTCATAAAAATGTTCGGAATTTATGAATTTTGTTCACAAGTTTTCAATAAATGTTTGGAATTTTAAATTTTGTCCAGGTTTAAATTTGTTCCCATTTTCAAAAACATTATGTGTTTTCACATTATGGTCAAATGACCATACTGTCCTTATACGGTTTGTAAGGGGGGGGGGGGGTCTATCGAAGCAAGGCTCTTTTTGATATCTACTCCCTCCGTTCCTAAATATTTGTCTTTGTAGACATTTCAAATGACTACCACATACGGATGTATGTAGACATATTTTAGAGTGTAGATTCACTCATTTTGCTCCATATGTAGTCACTTGTTGAAATGTCTAGAAAGACAAATATTTAGAAACGGAGGGAGTACTTACTACGGCTTTGCTACATCCACGGGCTATTACGGGGTTTTACAGGGCTTGGCGCCCACCCCCACTAGGAGAAGAAGGTTAGTTAGCCCAATTAAAGAAGGACAAGTCAGCTGGTCCGTAAAAGCCCGTCGAGATAGTCCATGTATCTAGCATTTTTGGTACTTACTATATCTATCCATCTCCCAGCTTGACGAAATGCGATGTGCTCCTCGTTCTGAGAGCATGGTTCTCTCTCACTTGGCGCATCATGGTGATGGTGTCTCCTCTCCTGCCTGCTTGCACCTCATGATCCAGGTAACAATCCTACGTACAACCTCAGATTTGCTCATGTTCATGCATGCAATGGTCGTTTCCGTTCTCAATCAAGCCATGCTCGTATCGTGTGATGATCCTACTTTCTTGTGCTAAGAGATTGGCAGGACACAAGATTAGGAGGGTACGTTACGTACACCTCGTTGAGAAGTTATATCTGGAGACTGGAGCGGTACAGCCGTATGGATGTCATCTCTGGAGCGGTGTACAATGGATTTTTATACACGGTCATGGAGCGAGCATGCCGTCGTACGTACGTGCGTCGGTGCGTGCGCAGCAAGGTGAGGCGACAATGCTCTGCACTGTGCATGCATGCATGCACAAAAGTTGCCTGGTCATGGACCGGCCGAAGGAAGAAGCCTTTTCGGAAAGGACAAGAGAAAAATCTCCATGGAAGAAGCTAGGGATGCATCGTGCATGCAGTAGCGGCTTTGTCCTCACTGCCGTAGGGCAATGGCACACCCTACCTATACCCATCCAAGTAGTAGCTACTAGCAAGCTAGGTGCCACTGTTGCTTGTTTCTTGCGGTGTCATCCACTGCTGGCTGCTTTGCTTTGCATGCGATTGTCCCGGCCGGCCGGGGGCTTGATGATGCAGTCAAATCATCACCAACCATGGAGCACGGCCACCACTGCATGCACTGCTTGCTTTTTTACAGTGGCGGACTATGCAGCACTGCATGCACAAACAACAAGAAACGCTTGCTTTTGGCACCATGGCCGTGGTCCGCCGTGAGCGAGTAACTGTGCGTAGCATAGCGATAGAAAGGCGCCAACCTCAGGGCCAGGAAATGCAATAGTACTCTCTACCACATGCATTGGGTGAACCTGAATGAGCGTTGCTGCATGCATGCATGGCTGCTGAGAAAGGATCCAAAGACATGGCTGTTTGTATCTCATGGCCAGGAGCTACTGTTCCGTTGCAACAGGAGAGGAACCTGTCGCCGGTCGATCTGGTGAACCTGCGCGTCGCCTACCCGGCGGAGGCCGGAGTCTAGCTAGCTCAAGAATTTTCATGCATGGAATTACTATTTCCTCCTGATCATCGACTGATGATGTGCTCCTGAGTCCTGACCAGCCGCTCATGAACTGCTATCCCGAGGTTGAGGCTACCATGCATGCATGCATGGATGATGGTATCCTCGTCAGCACTACTGTTTTCATGCGTGGACGATGGTGTTTTCATGGATGCATGCTTAAGGTTAGGACTCTCACATCTCAGGTTCTCATGCCCAGTGCTACTATTCCTTGATGGAGCATTACTGTTTTGTTTGGGTATTCTCCTCTAGCGGGCCTACCGAATATTGGGGTTGCCAACTTGACAGAAGGCCCAACTCATGATGTTTCTCGGGCCTTCTCTAAGATTGGGATAGATTTGACAAGGTGGGCTTCGTTTTCTTTTTAGGTCATCACGGATCATCGATGTCGCCGGTTCCATTTCACCCAGACGAAACCACGCATGTTTAGATCCGTCTCGCTATGACTCAATGATGCATCGGTGACTCTTATCCTATCATCAGCCATGAAGCAAAGCACCAGCTGCTTCACGACTGCCATTGCTCATTCTGGTTTTTCAATGGTGACTATGCACCTGCGCTGCGTGCACAAGCAGCAACAAATGGCATCATGCATGGCCGTGTTGAGTGAGCAACTGTTCATGGCATAGCTTTTGGGTGGCCTAGAAAGTCGCCAAGCTCAGCACAGGGGTCCTCCTGATCCACCGTGCATTGGGGGTGACCGATCAGCCTGACTGCATGAATGCATGGCTGCTGGAAAAGTATGCATCCGAAGAGAAGCGTGACACTGTGATCTGGTGGCTGCTGTCTGTACCGGCGGCGGTGGCAAGGAGAGCCTACTACTGTTCCCGCACAGGAGAGGAACTTGCCGCCGGCCGATCATGCATGTGAACGTGACGCCTCCCGGGTCGCTTCCGCACAGCGACTCTAGAGGCCCCCGGAACCCTAACCTAGTCTCCACCTCAGGCCAATTCCCCTAGCCGCCGCCGCCGGCAGCGGCGGCGCCCGTCTCGCCAAAGGCAGAGGGCAGAGGAGGCGCGCAGTCGTGGTGTACTTGTGCGGAGAGGCACGGCGACGGCCGCGCGCGGAGGTTGTCAGTGGAGGTGGGAGACTAGGGATCTGGCTTGCCTTCTCCCTCCCCATGCTTCCATCTGTGCCCCACTTCATCCTACGGCTGTCTTTTTCCCTTTTTTCTTTTCTAATCAAATCATCCCCCCCCTGACTTTAAGGGGGTGGGGCCGGGCCTTATTTTGTTCCAATCAAATCAAGCCACGTACGCGGGAGCACGGATGAGGACGCGCGCGGGGAGCAGGCAAGTCTCGTCCGGAGACTAGGGCAGCGGCGCTAGAGATCACGGATCGGGCGTGGCCGGTCTTTAATGGCACGATCTATTGCCATGGCGTGCAGCGGCGGATGCGTGCCCTTCTGGGCCCGATCTAGGCTGGCGGCGGCACGAATCTGGTGAAGGGCGTCGGGCCTTGCTCCAGGCGGCGCAGCTACGCTTGGAGGCAGCGAGGTAGGTCCTATTTAGCTCCGATATGGACCCAACCAGTGAAGCTTCCCGCAATGGGTTTGACCGTGTGCCCCTTCTGTGCCGGATGAAGAGCGAGTCAGCGGCGTTCGTCTTCTCCTCTGCTGTCGGCTGGCGGCGTGGGGGCCACGGGCTCGGCGTGAATAAAGGTTGCTTGGCCCTACTATTTTTCGAGAGCCATGTCGTCGATCTGCTTCATGCAGGCGACCTTGATCAAGACGCCGACGAGTTCCGGTCTTCCTCTTGGTGATTCCGCCGATTGGCGCATGGCGCCACAGGATTTCTAGATTGGAATCGATTCGGTCGTGTGTTCCCTTATAGTCAGCCAGCGAGGCTTCATGAGGGAGTGGCACGAAGCTTCGCTTTCTTGATGGCGCCATGGGACATGTCTAAATATAGATTTCCATGGCAGTGACAGAGGTGTAGAGAAAGTCATGGTGGCTGCGATCGAAGGTTTGTCATGGTGGAGAGGTGTCCTGGTGGCGAGGAAGAATGGTGGCACAGGTTTTTCCTGTGGGCCGGGTTTTGTTCACTTGCAGCAGCAGCCTTGGAAAGAGGGGGTGGCAGCACAGGTGGACTTCATTTTTGGTGGTGCTCCTTGAGTACTGAGTCGCGATATCCAGGGTGAAAACCCAAGGTCTAGCCTTCATTGGTTGTGCCTGGCAATGGTTTTGCTGACATCATTGTTTTGGGAACTCGCATTTTCTTCAGGGTGAAAACTCAAGATCTTCGATCGGGCGATAACAACGCTTCTGTTTTGTTTTCTTCTTGAAGGCGTCGTTTTTGAAGAATCTTTTTTGGGGTCCAGGTGTTGTCTATGGTGGTGGTTAGAGTGTTGCTGTTGCAAGTGCTTCATCACTGCGACGGGGTCTTTGTTTTCTTTTTCTCTTTTTTTTTCTTGGTTGTGTGCATCCTAACTGTTTTTGGATATCTTATTGGTGGGTGTAATTGATATCTTCGCGATACTAATATATTCCATTTGTCGGAAAAATGCATGTGAACGTGCGTGTTGCCTACCCCGGCAGCGGTGATTGAAGAGCTCGTGAGCTTCCGTGGCTATACAATTTCTTCTAGATGATCGACTGACATGGTGCTACTTAACAGCCACTGATGAGCTGCTAACTGTTGTGCTTCTACTCTCTACTGAGGCCGCCATTGATAATGGCATTCTCATCAGCAGAAGTTTAAGGTTAGAGCTCTGACATCTCAAATTCTCATGTTCATTACTATTCCTTGCTTTTCTTTTTGAGAACTTTTTTCTCACACTATACTTTAGAGCTAGTACTATACTTTAGAGCTTTTGGCCCAAACCAAAGAATCAACTATGAAACGCTGTACCTAAATCGTATACATAGTTTATCGTACGCATAGCAGGGCGAAACCTATTCCCCTGCGCAATGGAAGAGGGCCGTAGTCTTGCTAAATTCGCTCTTGGTCTTCCTATAGGACGTCATTTTTGGCTCCTTCAGCCTCCGGACATTCATTGTATCTCCATGGACGTTATCTTTTTATCAATAAAGCGGAGCGTTTTAAGCCTAAAAGGAAACCTATTCCCCGCGTAAGGGTGAGCAAGGGAGCTCCTATACGGCGCTTTCTGCACCCGTGCAGGAACTGGCGCTCACTAGCCGCACCTGATGGGCCGGCCCACGACGCAGCATAGCGAAAATGTACATATAGCGAAAAACATTCCCTAAAATATTGCTCCCACGAGGAATCGACCTCGCCCCGTTTAGCTTCGGTGCAGGTTGCCTAAAGACTAGAGCAACTAGGCGATAGTGAAAGATTGCTGCTCAAATTGTCTAAAAATAACTGTAGCCGCGTTGTTTATTGCTCATAGATAGAAAATGTTCATGTAATAAAAGGTTCACAAATTCACAGTTTGAAACTTCACAGTTTTCTTAAAAAAATCATGAATTTAAAAAATGTTCATGTAATAAAAGGTTCACAAATTCAAAGAAGTTAACGAATTAGAAAAAGTTCATCGATTTTCCAAAAAGTTCACAAATTTGAAAAAGTTCATCAATTTAGAAAATAAGTTCATCGATTTTGAAAAAAGTTCATCGATTTGATAAAGTTCATCAATTCTGGAAAACATTCATGTTTGGAAATAAGTTCATTGATTTTGGAAAAAGTTCATCTATTTAAAAAAACACAAATTGGAAAGAAAAGTTCATCGATTTTGAAAAAAAGTTCATCCCAATGGTTGTTTCCTCTCCCTATTCAATTGGTTCTAGAAAGATTCTAGAACCTTCTTTGACCCGTTTTTTCTTCTTCATTTTTACCGGTTTTCTTCTAGTTTTTAAAGTTTTGTTTCTTATTTTTATTTTATTTTCTTCTTTGTTTCTCCTTATCTATTTTGATTCGGAAATGATTTCTTAAATTCATGATCATTTTTAAATTGGCGTATAGTTGTATAAATCATGAAAACGTTTTTAAATTTGTGGAATTTTTCTTAAATTTGGGAGCATTTATATTAATGAAAATTTTCTAATTTCACAATGATATTCGTGGATATCTTTTAAAAAATCTTTAACAGTTTACAAATATTTTAAAACTTCATGATTTTTATTTTTTAATGTTTTATAAAGTGTTTAAAATTTTAAATTTCGGAAACAGTTATTTATGTAGGGAACATATTTTTAATCGAGAATCCTTTTAATTTGTGAACATTTTTTAAATTCTTAAATACATTAAATTTTGAACCTTTTTCAAATTCAATATTATTTTACTAAATTTGTAAGCACTGCTTTCGAATTTCATTTAAAATGAAAAATAAAAAGAAATTTAAAAAGGAAACAATAAACAGTGGCCCCGCTTTGTAATGGCCCAAAAGCAAGTGTCAGGGGTATGTGTTTGTTTCCTTAGCGAGGCGCTGCTCTGCGCTGGGGAGAGTCAAATAATTGAAAATTTGTTTTTTAGCAGCAAATCATCATTGATTCTGGAAGATGATAACAGTTCATTAGCAAGTATATGCAGAAAATCCATAATATCAGGGGGCTTGGGCCGTGCCGATCCCCCTGTCTCCACCACTGATGACTAGGAGGACTTCATACCAAGCTACTCCTAGCCCCACTTTGTTTCAAATCTGCCCAGAAGCCTGACCATCGACAAACGTTTGCTGCTCAACTTTTTTTAATTATTTATTATCGCTTTTACAATCTTTGATTGGATATATATATGTCAGGCATGGCATTCTAGGTCTTTATTTTACTAGAAAAATATATGTTTTATTCACAAAAAATAGATATGTAGGCACTAGATTTGTCATCAAATGAAGTTTCTAAATAGCAGGGTTAAAATGTTCAACAAAATTTTATTGAAATTCCCGAAATTTCACATATTTCCATGGGGTCTGAAATATTTTTAATCCAAAATTTCGAGCCAGATTCAAACTAATTTCAAAAAAACTTAAAGGTAAAAATGCAAAGAAATTTGAAATCTCAAAATACGAATTTTTTCCGATATATGCAATTCTTTTGAGTTTTTGCATATTCCGGTGAGGCCCAAAATTGTTTTGTTTATGAAATAAAAAACCTTGCTAACTATATAATTTTGTGACATATTAAACATATTTAATTTTTGAAACCGAACGCATTGCACCAACGTGCGTACTGAACCCCTTGGCACAAAATAAGAGCACCCGCAATCAATGTGTGCGAAAAGCTTAACACGAAGCTTGGCTGGCAGGTCCGCCACAGGAGGTCAAGACGATTAGCAAGTTGGGAGGCGTCATTGTGTCATTATTGAGAAAAGGTCAATCAAGACGACACAAGAGCCCCAAGCTCGCCGCAATACAACGGCAACCAAGGGAGGGTCTTGAACATGCACAACAACATGACAAAAACCATGCAAACGGAAAGCGAAGATAAACACATGAAGAAGAAGAACCCACTGTCGGTCCCAAGCTAGCCACCCCACCACCACCAAACTCACCATCCTCAACCACATGCAACAAACAGAAGACGTTGTTTGGGTCTTCAAGATGATGCCTGCAAGGAGGTAGTGTTGTCGAGAACACACACCGTCATCCGTTCCGGCAAGCCCGATCTTAGCTTTTTACATGGATAGCACAAAGAAAAGTACAGTAGGTGCTGGAGCTCCACAATGTCACCTCCTTTGAGGAAAACTACGTCCATAGACGTCGTTGCCGCTCACATCGACATAGTCAATGCAGGGTTCTCACTAGGACTTTGAGCACATCCGTACATCAAGAGGGCAACTGACCACCTTCATCATCGAACCGTTCAGTGATGAAGCACGACCTACCGCTGCGGCCAACCGCACCTCGCGGAGACAACCCTATGGCCAAACATCAGCACCAGCACTAGATCCACCAATGGCCCACCGAACGCATGGCCACCAGACGCAATGCAAACCGTCGTGCCTACCGAGAACCATGCTACCAAAGGAGTAGAGGAGCACTGCCCAAGGCCAGCAACCTCTATGGTCCTGGGTTGCGGCCATACATCGAACACACTGTTACGCCCCACGCGTGCCCACCGCACCGGCTGAAGGCGGGAAAATAATAACCCGGTTGTTGCAGCACCACCACCACTCACCACTACCTCCACCAGCACCATCCATCACAATCAGCCTTTGCCCCGAGCTGGACCACCAAGGGCCAGATCCGCCCATATTGAGCCTGGCAAGTGAAACACCACCTACAAACCGCGAGATGCAAACTCGCCTTGCCCATAACACCCAGCGCGGGCCACAGGCAGGACACCGGCGCGTGCCCTGGGGCCTGGGCAGACGACCGGAGCATATGAGGCTGGCATCGCACCTTCGAGACTGAGGAGAGCCCCTAGCGTCACCACCTTGCATAGGGCGCAACTCCTCATGGGACCCAGATCCGACCCTGATGCCCTCCATATATAGAGTGGCCTCTGCCGCGCGACACAATCATCGATGTGTGTCGTTGCCCAGGCCTGCCACCGCAAGGAGAGGCCATGACCCCGGTTCTACGAGGACGCCAGCAGACCGTGAGAGCCCTACCGCCTCCATCCCTAGGCATGTGTTGCTCCGCCTGCGTCCCTCTGGTGGCGGCGAAGTAGGGAGGGGTTATCGACGGACTGACCAAACACGTAACATCTATGTAAGAGCTTCATCGTCAGGAGACACACATATTTTACTTACAAAGATGCATTCTCTTTTACACACGTGTGTCTACAGTTCTCAAGGAATTACCACCAGGTATGACTTTTTAATACTTATTTCCTGGATGGCAAGTAAATATAGTAATTTATTTGGTCCTTGAAGATTACATGTCAAGAAAACTGCACTCGCGACTCTCAGTGTGGGCTCAAGTGAAAGGAAGGTTCTATTTGACGCTAACTTTGGCAAACAGTCAACCTTTCATATAGGCAGCGACCGACTGGCCCCATCAACGATGCACAGGACGCACTGGTTTTTTTTTCTTTAATGGTTTTATGGTTTTTGGTTTCATTTTTCAAAAACATATTCCCATTTTCAAAAACATTTTCAGAATTTCAAATTTTGTTCTGTCTGTCTGAACATTTTTGAAAAGCACAAACAAATTTTGAAACTATGAACAATTTTCTTAAATTCCAAACATTTAAAAAAAAATTCAAAAATGTGAAGAATTTTTGAAATTGTGTTTTTTAAATGCAAATATTTTTTGAAACTTTTGAAAATGGTTTGATTTTTTGAACATATTTTTAAAACTTCAACAAGTTTTAAAATTTCTAAATAATTTTTATTTTTTGGGGGAAAACATAACCATTAACGAAAAAAACCGTGAAAAAATAGAGAAAAAATGGACCGAAACCTTCTAAAAGGTTCCCAAAACGGGTAAAACCTTTTGAAAGGTTTCCAAAACCGGGTCTCCCTTGCACGTAAATCCAACCTAATGGGCTAACCCATGTGTGGTTCGCTCGCTTGCTCACTCTTTGTGCGAATGAGAGACAACTTGCCGCAGAGAGCGGGGAATAGGGTCTGCCCAAGCAAAATGCATTGGAAAGCCCATGTGACGAGCCCGCCAAGAAGGTCACTCTCTGGCTCTCCGCATATATCCATCGATATAATCGAGGCGACAGGCACAAGGTCCACATAATTTCTTCATTGCAGGAACATGAGCATACATGGGATTGAGAGTATGGAGGCAAAGAGGAGGAGAGGGGAGAAGTCCGCCACCAGCGAAGGCGCCATCCCTCTAGAGGTGCTGGACTGCGCCTTCTGCTTCGATCCCCTCACGCCTCCCGTCTTTCAGGTCCTCCTCCTCCTTTGCCCTAATTGATCCCATCTAGATCCACCGTTGCATAAGGGATTCGGTTTCCATGTTATTTCTAGGGTTCTGTTTTTTCTTGGAAAACCCCTAGAAGTTCATATAGAGATTATATACATGGAGCTGAAGTAAATCGAATTATCATCTTAGGCACCAGACACAAATTTTGATCTATGTCATCATATAGGACAAGTAAAGAAAGAAAATAAAGTGTTACTAACTACCCCACTAAATGCACCCCGCTTATGGTAATTTGTTTCACCAAAACACCCAATCAGATTTGCTAGCAACATCACCAAAAAGGAAAGTTCAGTTTTGTGATTTTCTTAAAACCAAACACCTGTTCAAAATCGCAAGATAAATTTTGAATTATGTGCGCTATCATTGTCATCTTGGATCAGGAATATGTGTCATATGCATATTGCAACATGTTGACACCACCCTCAAAATATTCTTCTAGTAGTCCTTCAACTAACTTGTTTTTTGGCGTTCTCCATCTACATTGCTAGTACATCATCAGCTAAATCAAAGATAACAGTTGATAGGGAATCCCCTTTCCTCAATCCTTTGTGGGTGGGAAGTATGGGCCAGTACAAGCATTGGATTTTACCCCCACATGCCTAGGTCTAATAGTAAACACAATCTAATAAATCCAGTTTCCAGGAAAATCTTTGAGTTTCATGATTTGTAAAACAAAAAGACATTTTAGTTTGCCATATGCCTTTTCAAACCCAACTTTAAAAATAATTGATCTTTGCTTTTTAACATGACATGTATTCAAAGCTTCTTGTAAAATAAGTATCCCTTAAATAATGCATCTCTCCTTAACGAAAGTTGTCTGAATAAGGGTATGACATCACTAGCATCCATATTGAACCTACTCATAAGGATCTTTGTAAAAAAACTAACATTTCGGTTTGCCTCTTAGCTTTTAGGCACATGGGTGATCAAACCATAACTCATTGTAGAAATGTTAAGCCCTCCTGTATGGAAATCATCGAATAAGGCCTTGAAACCATTATAATAAATTTCCAAAAGTGTTGATAGAATATTGAAGTGAATCCATTAGGGCCAGGAGATATATTGTGAGCCATTTGAAATGCCGCAATTTCAATTTCCTTTGGTGATAATTCCTTAGTTAATTTAACTCAAGCCTCTATGGGTATACATGAATTTTCCACCTCAAAGGAAATTGTAGAATGTCCAGCATGTCCTAACATACTTTTAATAAAAATTGTTTATATAGTCAACTAATTGTTTAACCTTCAATCACCCCTTCATATTGGTTAAGGGATGTAATTATATTTTTGGTGTGCATGCAATTAGCTTTAGCATGATAGTACCTAGTGTTACTATCCCCTTCCAAAATTTATTTCTCGTTGGCTCTTTGTAACCACTTCAACTCTTCTTGTTTCATAATTCTGTCTAGTTCAGCTCTAAGTTCCAATTGTTCATGTACTATGTAGTAGTGAGCCCATGGATTTCGCATTGTTTATCAATGTTATCTAGTTTTAATAGATTGTCCTTTTTCAGAATTCTATACGAGGCATTCATATTTCTATGCCATCCTTTTAGTTTTTTTCCTAAGATTTCTCAGTCTGGCCAACCACTTCTTAGTGTTAGCTCCATTGACATTGCGGTTCATCCAAACTTCATGTACTAACTCGTTTAGTCCTTCCTTCAGAATTAAGAGTTTTCAAACCTAAAAATTAGGTCTTTTTTTATGCCTGTCCCATGTATCTATATACAAAGGTGTATGATCATATTTCTCCCTTCTAAGGGCGAAAATATGAGGCATTTATCCTCCCAATCAGTGTTTCAAGTCATCATATCCAATTTCTCAAAAATGAGTTCCTACAAAGTATTGCCCCATGCATAATGTCTTCAATTCATCTTAATTTCTCCGACAGTGTGTTCTAGTATATCACTACATACAAAACTCCAGTGTCCAAGAATTACTGGTTTATTCTTTTTAGAAGAATTTTGAATGTTGTTAAAATATCCACCAACCAAATTCGGATTTGTAAAATCATATAGAACCCTTGAAAGTTTCAGATTTGTAAAATCATGCAGAACCCTTGAAAGTTTAGACAAAAAACCAACTTTCCTTTTCATTTAGGCTTCCACTTAAACCAACATTAAAGTCCAAATGGAGTTTGTTTTCTTATCTTGTACTGCTATATTTATGTAATAGTCACCATCTTCTTGTGTTCCTATATACATACAATTATTTGTGATTAACACCAAGAAATAGCCCCCTAGATCTAACCCTGGCAGGAGTATGTTGCCAACGAAAATCCCTACCAGATCATATATTGTGCAACTCATTTCTAGAGAATGACTATTTCATTGTTTCTTGCAGACCCACAAATTCGACAAGTTTTTCCATAAATAACTCTCTTAAGTATCTCTTTTTAACCTCTCCTCCAAACCCACTCATGTTCCAAAAAAAACACCTCTCTTTTTTGTTCCTTTATTTATTTTTAAACTTTATGATGTTTCTAATGGACAAACAGGTTGCACACACCCATTACCACCGGCATGTTTTTTCCTATGTTTTTATTAGAGAAAACCTGTCTAAGATGATCCCACCGGGCTTCTTCTATATCCATATAACTATTATCTCCATCAGAGAATAACTCCTCTAGGTCCACATCTCCGGTTTCAATCTTACTAGGAGTGTGTATCTCAGGGGGAGGAGATTGCTGGTTAGTTTGCTTGTGTCATGAGATCATATCTAACTTCCTCAAGAGATTTAATACCATTAATATTATGATTAACATATCAAAAGAGCAACCCAGATTCACTGTTGCATAGGAGGCCATCTAAGCAAGACTAGGATTACTAGAAGAAACTGTATTAGGGATGTGTATCTTACTAGAGTCATTCTTGGCACCAACCCTATCTTTGGCAAGATATTCAATCATGAGCCCTCTCGAGACTTCAATCTGTCACACCTCCTTGGATTCTCATCCCCATGTTTGTTAACATTTAGATCTCTTGTGCAGGCCTTCCTGATTTTTGAAGTAAATGATACACCCGATTCTTGGCTAGGTTCACAGTCATTTGGTTCTCTTCCTCATTATTTTTCATCTCATTCACCTTGCTCTTTATTTTTTTTACTACTTTGGTCTATGACCCTAGTACCTCCATTAACTCTTTCTCCTCCGCTATCTTAATTGATTAATTGTCGTAGGAACTCTTGCTGTCTTTTGACTTCTTTTTCCAACCCTTGGCAAGTGGCAACCTCATTGATTTAAATTGTCTAGGAAACTGGGAGTACAAAAAGGTCGAACTCCCACCAAGTTATCGTTCAACCAAAACAAAATTTTCTTTGAACTTTTTTTGCAAACATCCTCTTAACTGCCAGGCAGTCTCCTTTGTTTATGCGTATGCAAATATTTTAGCAATGTATCGATATTATCTTTCTCATAGGCAAGCCCATGATTAATGCTTTTCCTTTGTGATATAATGCAGTGTAGGGTCGGGCATGTGATATGTTCATCTTGCCATCACAAGCTCCGGAAGAAGGACAATTGCCATGTGTGTGCCATTACCGGAGGTTACAACCGCTGCATCGCCTTCGACCACATCCTCGAGTCTATTAAGGTCTCTTGCTCCAACTCCATCTATGGGTGCACCGTCAAGACACACTACTATCAGCAAGAGGAGCACGAGAAATCGTGTCCACATGCTCCGTGCTTCTGCCCCGAACCCGGTTGCGGCTTCGCAGGCTCAACCACTCAACTCCAGCGCCATCTCACTGCCGATCACATGTTGCCCGCAACTGCGTTCGCGTATGGATATTCTTTCACCCTTCATATGCAGGAAGGAATGCGTGTTCTCCATAGGAAAGAAGAAGGTGGCCCCCTTTTCCTAGCAAAGTTCACGTTGGTGCCGCCTTTCGGCAATGCTGTCTCCATCTTGTGCATTGATCCTCATGATGTGACGGAGAATCATAGGTTCGAGTGCGATGTTGATTTCTACAGCCGCACCATGGGATGGCACCAACATTCAAATTTCCAGATCATAAGCACGAATCTCTCCAACGGTTTCCCAGGGGAGGAGGCCAGCTATACATTTGTTGTGCCAAATATTTCTTCCGACCCGCACACCACCACTACCCGCCTCCTCATTCGCCCCCCAAAGATAGCCTGTCCCTAAGTGACTGGCGTTGGAGTAGTCAGGGGGTCTCTACCGCATATGTGTGGCGGCAGTGTCGCAGTGATATGCCGTGGTGCTACTTGAGATTTGTTTACTAGTCATGACTAGTTGGATGTTTTATTTTATCGCCAAAGCTACAATTAAATAAATCTAGAAGTTTGTGATAATTTGTTCATGTGCATCTTCGGAAGAAGGTTCACTTTTATCATAGCTAGGGTCGTTGTTGAACTTTGATGCTTGAAAACTTGCATAGTGGTGGGCTTGTAACTCCAATCGAATGGATATCATCAGCACACGTGGAGTATGTTTTGAGATATTTATTATGGAATGTTTTGCTACATTTTCTTTTATAAGTGTACGCTCACACATATACATTAGCTATTGATGGTCAGGTAAGGTGTACAAGTACAATGTGCACTGGTAGGCATATACTCTCTCTGTCCCAAAATAAGTGTCGACCACGACACTCATTTTGGGACCGAGGGAGTACGATACATAAAACAACAACAAGCAGCCTACAACAAAAGAAAAAGCAACCGTGTATGACACTATGACTACAAGGTCCTTGTCGTCGGCGTTACTATGGTGACCTTCTAAATCTTCATCGGAGCTCCGATAAGACGAACAAGCCGTTGAGGCAAACTGTATAGACGGACAACAACACGCAGGGGCGTAGCCAGGCCAGGCAACTAGGGCCATGGCCTGGGGTGTGGCTGCGCACCCATTCGTTAAATGTAGCAATTTCTAGTTCTACGGACCCTGTGGCTACTGTAGCTTCAGCTGTTGGCCCGGGGAGTCGGCCGGCGCTGGCTACGCCGCTGAGAACACGGATATCATGATCTGCCAGACAAGCCCTTTGGGCAATGTTGTTTGCAGCCGTAAGCTTACTATATGATAGAGGTGGGAGTAGAAAATCGATGATCAGCCGATGGCCGGGGATTCGAGTTTTCCATGCCGCTTCTCCACCATCACCACACCAGAACATCAACGGAGGAAGAAGGTGCACTCTCAGCTTCGTCGAATCAAGAAACACATGAGACCACACCTGACCCAAGATCTGTCAAAATGCAGATGGAGTGGGGAGGACTTATTTAGCACTGCCACCACCAAAAACATAAGCTTCATGACACACTAGACAAGAGACGAGATTCCACCTCCCTGCCCATGCACCGGGGTCACAGCCAGAGAGGCAATGGCGCGCGGCGGACGGGGTGACGGGGTTGCATACATGCACTAATGGAGTCGAGACGAAACCAGCAGTGACGTGAACGCGGTGGGGCAAACAGGGGCCAGATATGATCTGAAACCGATGGCAATCATTATCGTCATACAAATTTTCTGAGGTTGCAAATCGGTACCCTTTAGGGGTATCCTCTTGCTCTCCTTTGTTGAACCAAGTGAAGTAAATATTCAAAAGTGTACCCTGCATGTCACAATACAAAGGCAGTGAATTAGTGTTCCACCTGTCGACAATTTCTTGGTTAAAATGTTCTTGTTTATTCCATAACTTCTAATCCAGAGTTCTCGACTTTTCGTGAGATGATACCATCATACCACTAACGTGTGTATCAAAACAGTGTCACACCAGGAATGTAACATTGATCTGCAGTGTGGCTAGCTTTATGGATATACAAATCTGAAGGTTGCAACATTTATGTCATTGTCACTATGACTGCAAGTCCCAAGCACAAAGTTGTACTGTTCAAAGGAAAAAAAAACATAGTTGTGTAATTCGTTTGTCTACATTTACTGATTTACTCCCTCTGTAAAGAACTATAGTGATCTAAATGCTCTTATATTTGTTTACGGAGGGGGTACATATCATAGGGGAGTGTAGCACAATAGACACAGTTCAGCAATCAATGGCCTTTTAACTGAAGAAATCAGAAGACATACTACATGGTCAAGGTGATTAATGGCTCCTTGTTGAGCAAAACACTTGATTCTTCAGCATAACCTTCCTGAAAAGCAGCCAGCAGTTTCATCAACCCTGCAGTACAAGTTTCGGTCTATTCGGTTACCCCAGCAATAAACCTGAATTCACCGGACTAAATTCGGTTTTCATCAAATGGAAACCGGACATACAACCGAAGTTCCCGGTTTCGGTGAATTCGGCTTTGGTGCCGGTTAGTTCGGTTCGGGACATCGGTTTTCGGTTTATATGCCCAGCCCTAAGTACAACAGAAGAGGAGATCGGTGATTTAATAAAACCATCACAACACAAAATATTTTACATGCCAATGTACTAACAGTCTAACACCAATGCATAACTTACTCTCAGCAATCACTGTAGCATTCCGAGCTTACTGAAATTTGGAAATCATGTGCATAAGATGACTGCACTCAGGTAAGCCTGCGCACACAAAACAACTTTGGAATTAAATACTTTTGCATTGAAATCACGAAACTGCTTACTTAACCAAACAAGATCTAATATATTTTCTATTTTCCATCTGAATATTTTATTAGGGATAAACCTCCCATTGAGTGTTGAGGCTGACCTTGAGGCTAACATAGAGATCACCTACATGACAAACGTCTGAATTTCCTTGGCCAGCACTGACACGACGATGTTTTGGGAATCTGGTCATGCAGAACAGGAGCATGTGTGTAGAGAAAATAAAGATATGTGTTGCTGCAGCCGTCCGTCATGGTGAAATAATGGAAATATTAGAGGCAAAGCAACACGGCTGCATCTCAATAGTCTTATCCATAAAAAGCAGAACCAGGTAATAACTCCAAAAATCAAGAACCAAGAAGGCAAGTTCTCAACATGGCATGCAACTAATTTACATACAACACAAGTGCATGCTTAGTAGTACTTGCTAATCAAAATCTTAGTACTTCCTCCATTTCTAAATATAAGTCTTTTTATAGATTTCAATAGGGACTACATACGGATGGATATAGACATATTTTAGAATGTAGATTCATTCATTTTGCTTTGTATGTAGTCCATATTGAAATCTCTAAAAAGACTCATATTTAGGAATGGAGGGCGTACCAGAGCTTGAACAAGAGAGTAACAACATGCGTAGAGCTGCCGAAAAGAGGTCACCCAACATCTTACATATCATATGAAAACTTGCATAAATTGTTCGAACTGAGTCTAACCAATACCAAGCTATCAAAAGGCAGGTAGGCACACAATTAGTTAATGGAGTCCGCTAATCCAAAAAAGCATAAGGAACTTCTCCATGGAGCATACACTATCTGCTTTCAGCTAGCCAAAATGACATCGATATTGGAATGGAAACATTAAGTAAATGCACACATGGGTACCTGAACAATAACTCTATAAACATGTACATCACTTCAAGTACCCCCAGCCCGTACATCGCTTGATGCACACAGGCAACACGGATCAACTAGCTACCACGTACGGAAGTGTAATTTGTTCCACCTCCTTCCCACGCTTACGCTTGACACGACACACATTATCTTCGCAGAAACACTGATCAACTAGCTGCCACAAACGGAAGTATACTTTGACGCATCGCCTTTCCCACGCTTACGCTTGTCGCGCACTATCTTCGCGATACTGACAGTGATGCTGCGGGTGCTAGAAGCAAACAGTGAGGAGCCATCATTCTCTGTGAACAGTAACCCGTCGGAGAGGTTGGTGCTCCTGATCTGGAAATCAGAGGACTGCTGCTGACCTATGGCGGTGCAGCTGGAACCAAGACGGCACCTGAACCTACGCTCAGCGGTGGCATGAGGATCGACGCACAGGATGGAGGCAACATAGCCGAAAGGCGGTGCCGGGGTGAATTTCACCAGAAACAGGGGCGCGTGGCCTCGGGCATGGAAAACCCACGTCCCTTCTTTGACAGGTAGAGTGAACTTGAAGTCATACTTAACCTCCTTGGATTTCCACTTGTGATCGCCGGTGAGATGAGCCAGGAGCTTGACGGTTGTGCCGGCGAAGCTGCAGGCGGGTTCTGGGCACCCGTACACGGCATTGGAGCAGGGAACACAGAATGACTCCAGGATCTTGTCGATCGCGATGCACTGATTGTAGCCGCCGGTGGCCGTGCACATGTGGCAGCTGTCCTTGTTCGGTAGGCTGTCGTGGCAGGACGAGCAGATTACATGCCCAACTGTGCACTGTGTATCAAGAAGGAAAATGCACCATGGTTAGATGCCTGCTTGTGAAAATGATGGTTATGCTGCAAATATAAATCTTCGGTTTCAGTTGAGAAGGTTAGAGGGAAACAACAATGAGGAACCGTGCATACATGATGATCAATTTGTTATTGCTGAAAAGCAATGATGGTGTGACATGGAAATGATTTATGCAGGCGGCAAATTCATTGCATAATCTCTTAGCAAGAAGTAAAAGGATACTCGGCCACAGATTCCCCCAAATCAAAGGGACTCATTTTTTTTACTTGGGAGTTGGAGGTGATGTTTGACTAAAAGTTTACAGAAAGAAAATACTATATAATTGGAGAAGGATGACCGGGTTGCAGGTCGAATCCATTTCCTTAGATGTTCGATTCAATCATTGGTTTGTAAGGTGCTTGACAAAGGATGGGGAATGGTCTGATTTAGGAGGGCTCTGTGGTATTTGCAGAGCTATGTGGTGCTGTTCACTCTTACTAGAGCCGAAGAGCAGTACAGTTGAGTGCAATCAATCCTCTTTCAATGTAATGAGGTTGTCGCTGGATAGTTGAGGATTCAGCTAGTAAATGTTTCAGTCAAGGATTTCAGCTTTCGGTTTGCTGGTGCCTCATACAGTAATTTTGACAACACAAAAATCTGACCTCAAGGGGGGTGTAGGGTGAGATTATTTGGTATATTATCCCCTTCCCTCGCCCTCTCCCCGTCGCCGCTCTCCTCCTCCATTGCCCTCTGCCCTGCAGATTCATCCATCGCTCTCTCCCCTGAAGATTCATGGCTCTCTCCTCACCCCAGCAGCTACTAGCCGTTCTGGTGATGCGATGCGATTGATCTGACGGCCTGACGGGACGGACAGTGCTGCAGAGGATGGGAGGCTACTCCTACTAGCTGCTCTTCGTTTACAAACCTGTGGTGGAGCCTGGACAGATCCGCTGGTTCGCTGCTCAACCTTTGTTTTTACTATTCTTTACTCCCATCCTGAGGGCATGGGCAACGCAAAAAATCCTGATCAATCCGCGCGGGAGATCGTCATCCATCCCTAGCCACATACTCCCTCCGTAAATTAATATAAGAGCGTTTAGAATACTAAAATAGTGATCTAAACACTCTTATATTAGTTTACAGAGGAAGTACATTTTAAACTTTTTGTCAATAAATCAGATGAAATTGATGCAAACATGACCGGATTTCGTACAAACATGACGGATTTCATTATATTTCGAACAAAAAAACCCGCCTCTAAACCTATCCTACAGCGGTGGCGCCCTCGTCCAAACCCGTGTCGTCCTCCATCAGTCGTCTCCATAAGCACTGGCGTTTTCAAAACTGTGTTGAAGCTTGGACAGACGGGGAAGTGGTTCGCTGCTCAACCCTTTTTTTTTACTACTATTACTCTGGTTGTTTTTTTCTTTTCTTTTTTGAGAACCTCTGGTTGGTTTATTGGAACCTTGAGAGAGAGCTGCACTTTACTCCCATACAGCCATCCTGAGACTATTGGCTAGCTCCGCCACTTCACTCATGTCACAAAGAGCAGTAATCAGATCCTTCCACAACAAATAAGCGTCTCTTTTTGCTAATATGAATCATCAACCAACAAGCAATTGATAAAATTACAAACTTCTTCTCGTCTTTGCTAATATGAATCAACCTGATGTGATCACATACCTCTATCACTCTTTTCTCATTTCTTCCTTTCTTTTTCCATTTTTCTATTTTCTATTTTCTATTTTCTTGTTCCTTTTTCCTCCTTTTTAGTTTGTTTGATTTTTATTTTTATTTTTGTTTGATTTTTCATTTTTCATTTTTGTTTGATTTTTATTTTTATCTTTATTTTTCATTTTCTTTTCCATTGTTGTTTTCCTTTTTCTTTTGCAATATGCAAACTTGTTCTAATTTCGCATTTTCTTAAATTAATGAACTTTTAAAAAAAATTGTGAACATTTTTACAAAATTGGTGAACTTTTTTTCAGTATCGATGAACTTTTTTCAAAACAGTTGAGCCTTTTTTAAAAATGAATGAAAATTTTCAAATGCGATGAACTTTGTTTTTCAAAATCGGTAAAAAAAATTCCATATCCTTGAACTTTTTTTTTTCAAAATCCGTGATTTTTTTTCTATTCATGGCATTTGCCAATTTGTGAACATTTTGCAAATCCACAAACATTTTTTCAAATACATGAACTTTTCCAAAAAGAAGAACCGCTTGTTGAAAGTCAATGGTTAATGGTCAACATATATGTCGTCCAAGTCAACCATTAAGGAGTTTTTTTTGTTGAACCACGAAGAAGTGATCGAGCGTAGGCTCCCCATGAGCGACAACTGATTGCTCGCGTAGTTCTGCCGGCCCCATGAAAGGTGGCGTACGACCGCTGTGTCCGCTAACTAGCGGAGCAAGCGCTAACTAGGAGTTCCCACTGTACAGGGAGTAGCGTCACACAAACCAGCGCATACATCCCTTCATCCTCGGCTTGGCCCATTTTTTAACCTTCAAAAAATAGGTGCATGAAGTAGGATTTGAACTATGAACCTCTTGGATTACTTCCACCCGCTATACCTTTGAACTGTGATCTCTTTCCGAAATTTGTGAATCTTTTCAATTTCTCAAACCACTTTTTGCAAAAAAAAAATTGGTTCTGGCATGAGGGAGCCCAACGCTTTGGTTTTTCTTTCAGTTCTTCAGTTTCCTACCAAAATGACCGATTTGAATTCAGTTATTTTAAGTAAAACCTGAATTTTACTGTACCGGCAGCAAAAACAAAAATTCGGTATTTCCGATTTTGGTATCGGTTCGTCGTTCTTGTTTTCAAATATGGTTTACAATTCAAAAAATGTTCTCATTTTTTAATTATTTTTGTTCACAAATTTCAGGAATGTTTGCATTTCAAAAAAATGATTTTTTTTTTTAAAGTACATGGTTTGCCGGTTCAGCAGGTGGGCGTTCCCTAGATTTGTAGATTGATTAAGGTGGAGCTGGCGTTAACCGTAATTTATCCCTCAGATCGTATTTCTTGAAGGGTCGTGGTGGATCTATTCCGCCTCGATGCCAAGATGCTCCGGGAAGATTTTTGTACCCGCTTGCTTGCCTGTCTCAGCCATGAGGAGGGTGAGGGCGGTCGAGCTTTCTCGGCTAGCACGCTGTCATCGGCCTCCTCGTCTAGTTCTGGAAGCAGGTTCCTTCGGGGGTAGAAATGATGAGCCCCAGCCTTCCCAAGCTTGTCATCAAGTTCCTGCTCGGCCCTGAGGAGCTCGACCTATCTCTCATTAATTTCATCTTGTTCGGATTTAAGTAACTGACATTTTTGCTTGATGCTTTTGTCTGTGTTGGCCAATCGTCTGCGGAATACTACGAGCCGAGGTAACCTTAAGGGGTTCCTCGAAGACATCATATTCATCGGGCCCGAGGCTTCTATCTTCCTCGGACTCCGGCATGTAGTTGATGTCCTCGGGGTTGTTTTCGTCCCCGTTGATCATATCGTCATCATTATCGCCACGAGTGCCTATGTCATTGCCAGCGTTCTGGTTACCGGTGCCATCCTGAGCGGCGCCATTGTCGGGAGTGTCTTGAATTGGTCACATAAGGTCATGGAAAAAATTGGGTCCTTTTCAAGGATGTCGAGAAAGGACGTGCTCTCGGACAGAGCCTCCTAGACTACCCGAACACCCTTTGATCAACATGATCTATTTGTGTGCATACTTGAAATGACCCCAACTCTTGCGAGCAGGTCGACATGCCCGTGGTAGACATCCATGCTAGGTTTGAAGAATTTCTGACATCGTATGCAAGTTGTGACATGTACGACTATTTATCTGCCTTTTTTGACAGAGAAAACTTCACAAAATGAAAAAAAAAATGAAAATGAAAACAACTTGTCATGGCACCTTACATTGGTCATACAAGGCCATTGAAAAAATTAGGGCTTAAAGAATGCCAAAAAACAACATGCTCTCAGATTGAGTCTTCTCGCCTTGTGACCTACCCGAATACCCTCCGTTGAACATTGTACTGTTGCACATTTTTCAAATAACCCCAGTCTGCAAGCAAGTGGGCATACCCATGGTAGGCATGTTGGAAATATGCCCTAGAGGCAATAATAAATAGGTTATTATTATATTTCCTTGTTCACGATAATCGTTTATTATCCATGCTAGAATTGTATTGATAGGAAACTCAGATACATGTGTGGATACATAGACAACACCATGTCCCTAGTAAGCCTCTAGTTGACTAGCTCGTTGATCAATAGATGGTTACGGTTTCCTGACCATGGACATTGGATGTCGTTGATAACGGGATCATATCATTAGGAGAATGATGTGATGGACAAGACCCAATCCTAAGCCTAGCACAAGATCGTGTAGTTCGTTTGCTCAGAGCTTTTCTAATGTCAAGTATCATTTCCTTAGACCATGAGATTGTGCAACTCCCGGATACCGTAGGAATGCTTTGGGTGTACCAAACGTCACAACGTAACTGGGTGGCTATAAAGGTGCACTACAGGTATCTCCAAAATTGTCTGTTGGGTTGGCACGAATCGAGACTGGGATTTGTCACTCCGTGTAAACGGAGAGGTATCTCTGGGCCCACTCGGTAGGACATCATCATAATGTGCACAATGTGACCAAGGAGTTGATCACGGGATGATGTGAGTTACGGAACGAGTAAAGAGACTTGCCGGTAACGAGATTGAACAAGGTATCGGGATACCGACGATCGAATCTCGGGCAAGTAACATACCGATAGACAAAGGGAATTGGGTACGGGATTGATTGAATCCTCGACATCGTGGTTCATCCGATGAGATCATCGAGGAGCATGTGGGAGCCAACATGGGTATCCAGATCCCGCTGTTGGTTATTGACCGGAGAGTCGTCTCGGTCATGTCTGCATGTCTCCTGAACCCGTAGGGTCTACACACTTAAGGTTCGGTGACGCTAGGGTTATAGAGATATTAGTATGCGGTAACCCGAAAGTTGTTCGGAGTCCCGGATGAGATCCCGGACGTCACGAGGAGTTCCGGAATGGTCCGGAGGTAAAGATTTATATATGGGAAGTCTTATTTTGGTCGCCGGAAAAGTTTCGCACTTTATCGGTATTGTACCGGGAGTGCCGAAAGGGGTCCGGGGGTCCACCAGCCCCGGGGGGCCACATGGGCTGTAGGGGGTGCGCCTTGGCCTATATGGGCCAAGGGCACCAGCCCCAAGAGGCCCATGCGCCAAGAAATGAGAACAAGGAAGAGTCCTAAAGGGGGAAGGCACCTCCGAGCTGCCTTGGGGAGGAAGGACTCCTCCCTGGCCGCACCCTTCCTTGGAGGAAGGGCCAAGGCTGCGCCCCCCCTCTCCCTTGGCCCTATATATAGTGGGGGGGAGGGAGGGCAGCAATATCCTAGCCCCTGGCGCCTCCCTCTCCCTCCCGTGACACCTCTCCCTCCCGTTAGTGCTTGGCGAAGCCCTACCGGGATCCCCGCTACTTCCACCACCACGCCGTCGTGCTGCTGGATCTCCATCAACCTCTCCTCCCCCCTTGCTGGATCAAGAAGGAGGAGACGTCGCTGCTCCGTACGTGTGTTGAACGCGGAGGTGCCGTCCGTTCGGCGCTAGGATCATCGGTGATTTGGATCACGACGAGTACGACTCCATCAACCCCGTTCTCTTGAACGCTTCCGCTCACGATCTACAAGGGTATGTAGATGGACTCCTCTCTCTCGTTGCTAGATGACTCCATAGATTGATCTTGGTGATGCGTAGAAAATTTTGAATTATTGCTACGTTCCCCAACAAGGCATCCATGTTAGGTTTCAATGATCTTCGACACAGTATGCAAGTCGCGACACATCGGCCACTTATGGGTCTTTTTTCACTAAGAAAACTGCAGAAAATGATTTTTTTTCTAAAACCAAAACAACTTGGCATGGTGCGTTGAATTGGTCATATAAGGTCATGGAAAAAATTGGCTCCATTTCAAGAATGTCGAGAAACAACGTGCTGTCACACAGAGCCTCATGGCCTACCTGAACACCCTGCGTTCAACATGGTCTACTTTTGCAAATTTGAACGGACCCCAACTTTTGCAAGCAGACGGGCATGTCCATGGTAAGCATCCATGCCAAATTTGAATGATTTCCGACGCCCAGCCATTTATAACCCTTTTTTGACTATGAAAACTTAAAAAAAAGTGAAATTTGTAGAAAACCAAAACAAGTTGGCATGATTCCTTGAACTGGTCACACAACCAAATACAAAAATTAGGGTCATTTGAGAGATGGTGAGAAACAACATACGCTCAAATGGAGCCTTTTTGCCTACCCGGACACCCTACGTTGAACATGGTATTTTTTTCTACACAAATACAAAAAATGTTTGCAGAAATTCGGGGGAAAATGTTTCAATTTTTTGTTCTTATTTTCTCAATTTTTTGTTTGGAATTCCAATTTTTTTCGTGTTTTCAAAAAAGGTTCATGTTCAAAATTTTGCTCGCTCTTTAAGAAAAATGTTCGTGTTTTCACGTCCCTAGAAAATCTGAAAGACAGAAACATTTTATTGAATTGTTTGCACACTTTTTAAAATGCGAACATTTGTATTTTATGAACAAAATTTGAAACAGTGATCATTTTTTGAAAATTTTTACTTTTAGAAAAATAACAAAAAAGGAAAAACAAAAAAATGTAAAGAAACAATAAGCAAACAGTGAACCGGTCTTGATATATTTTCATTTATATTTTTCAAGTTTATTTTTATTTTTAAGAGATGTTCAATATAAAAAATGTTCACGTTCCAAAATACATTTACTTTTGTCACATATGAAATTTAGTTGGAGGAGGGCGCAGCAGAGGAAGCCGACGTAGATGTGGCGGCCCCAACTCCAACCTTCGGCATGCCCGAGGCGCCGGCGTAGTACGAGCTGGTCAAGGCAGCGGATCATGTGGCCATCCTCGCCTCTATCCAGTCCGAGGCGGGGGTGGGGCCAACTGCCACTTCCTCCGCTAGCAGAAGGCGGACATCGACGAGCTTTTCTTCTATCTGGAGGCAGAGGGGAGGATGAAGGCCAACCGCCGCTTCCTCCGCCGGCGGAAGGCGGAGATCGACATGCTTTTCGCCTATCTGGAGGCGGAGGCGGAGTATGGACCGCAGGAGCCGGAGTTGTAGCTGCTGCCATGTACCTGGAGCCCGGCATGGAGATCGTGAACATCTTGGACGAAAACAAGTAATGTAGGCTAGGTTTTAGTTGATCTGTAGGTTTTTATTTTGTATGGATTTAAGGTTTGAAATATCAGTTATTCGGATGCTAAGAAGAAAATATGTGGTCTGCCTGCTCACTGCTCGCGGACGCATCCGGACACATCCGCGGGCATTTGAGTGCCCAGATTTGATGTCCGCTGCTGAACCCTAAACCCTAAGAGAGAGGTGGGAGTAGAAAATCGATGATCAGCATCGGGCGAGGTTTCACCATGAGTTTACCGTGCACTCTCAGCTACTCCTACGTTGAATCAAGAAACACATGAGACGAGAGGCGCGACAGGGCGTGGCGGACGGAGGCAATCATAACAGTTTTTTGTTTGAACCGGGCTATCCCACTAGTAGAAAAGGGGGCTTTTGTCCCGGTTGGTAAGGGCCTTTAGTCCCGGTTTTTGAACCGGGACTAAAGGGTCGTTACTAATGCCTCCCCCCTTTAGTCCCGGTTCTTACACAAACCGGGACTAAAGGCCGTCCACGTGGACGCAGACTGGAGCTCCACCTTTAGTCCTGGTTGGTGTTACCAACCGGGACTAAAGAAAATTTTATGATTTTTTTTTTGAAATTTTTTTTGTGAATTTTTTTAATTTTTTTAATTTTCAAATTTCTGAATTATTTTAACCTCTAATCTCTAATCACCACCCCTCATCACTGCTCAATTTATCCTCTAATCTCTAATCACCCCTCATCATTCCAAATCATCTAACTTCCCGGACGGTCACCCATACTCTCACTACTCCAGCCTGAGCACGCTTAACTTCCGGGTTCTATTCTCCCTCGTTTCCAAGTCTGCACATGTTGTTTTCCTGACAATAGTTAGATGTCAATCCTATTAACCCTCAAGAATTTAGCTTGAGCATGAAGTGACACATTTCACTGTTTGAGTTTGAAACTATTGTTTTAAAAAACAATAATTATTTAGTAACACTAATATTTCTGGAATAATTAGTTTGACCATTGTTTGACCATAGTTTGACCAGATTTGACCACAGTTTGACCAGATTTGACCAAAATTCAAAACAACTGAAATAATTATTTAGTAACACTAATATTCTAGAATAATTAGTTTGACCACAGTTTGACCACAATTTGAATTTTTTTGCCTCTCCAGATCTTAAAAGCCCCGTATCTTTTTTTCTGTTAGGTTTTTGAGGATTTTGAAAATGTTTAACGGGGTTTCCCCGATTAAATTCGGATGTAACTTTTCGAGTAGATGATTTTTCATATAAAAAACTTTTTCATCCGAGTTCGTATGCAAAAGTTATGCCCATTTTAAGAAATTCCAGAGAGATTTTGCAAATAAAGTCGAAATTCATATTTGTTAATTTTCCCAACAACTAGACCACATATCACATGGGAAACTTATTTTATTTTATTTTTTTGACACTTCCATCATTTTCTTTTGTTTTTTCTAAAACTGAAAAGGCGGTCCCCGGGGGGGGGGGGGGGGGGTAGAGTTTGAAAATGGGACCTTTAGTACCGGTTCGTGCCATGAACCGTTACTAATGCCTCAAAGCCCATTAGTACCGGTTGGTGCCACCAACCGGGACTAATGGGCATCGCACCCTTTACTCCCGGTTCGTGGCACCAACCGGGACTAAAGGGCCCAGGTGAACCGGGACTAATGCCTTAGCCGCACGAACCGGGACAAATGCTCACATTAGTCCCGGTTCGTGACTGAACCGGGACTAATGTGAAAACTGCCCTGTGACCAAAGCCCTGTTTTCTACTAGTGTCCCCCTTTCCATTACTTGAGAACGGAAATACAATAGTCTATTACATAAAGGAGTCCGAGAACAGGGAGAAGGAGAGAGTGAGTTCAACGCACTGTCAGGAAACCCACCGCACTTGCCCGCCGTCGAAACAAGTGCTATGGGGCAAAAACCTAAGCAGCACCAGCATAGACTAGTCCTACAGTTTGACTAATTCACATCTAGATATTTTTTAAGAATGTCACATCTAAGCTCCCACAAATATATAATGCAGTAATAAGGTATATAATGCAGTAATAAGAAAAAAAAACTAAGACAAAAAAATAAACCACAATCAAAGTGGATATCAGCTTAGATGTGACATAATAAATATGCCACATCTAAATGTGTCCTAAACAGACCCGCGTGGTCCTATTACAAAAGAAGGGAAACCACAAACGACCAGGCAATCATAACAGATTGAGGCCATGACGGAGTAGAGACGAGACTCCAGTCGGAACCGGCGGCTTATCCTGTCATATGTGTATGTATATGAGTTCGTCGGCGATCGAACCGCCTCGGCAAACCACCACGACAGGCCAATCGAGCCCTAGCCAAGATCGATCGATGGCCGACGCAATTCTGGACGACCTCCTCCTCGACATCTTCGCGCTCCTGGCGGACCCCGTCGACCTCCTCCGCTGCGCCGGCACGTGCAGACGGTGGCTCCGGCTCCTCGGCAATGACCGGGCCATCCTGCGACGAGCGGCCCTCCTGCCGGAGAACGAGAACGCGCGGCACGCCTCCTTCGTTCTCGGGGCTTTCTACCAGAACTCCTTTCTCGTCAAAGCGCCGGTGGCCCTAGAAAAGACATCCAGGTTCCCGCCGCAGTTCAGGAGGATCCACGCGACGTGGCGGCGCCTCAGCATGGGCTCCACCTCCATCATCCCCAACGCCGATGGGCTCTTCAACCACGCCAAGCCACTGGCGTCGCGCGGCGGGCTCCTCCTCGTGCGCCTCTTACCTGCCCCGCTCGACTTCGGGAAGCTCCACCTGGCGGTGTGCCACCCTCTCTTCGGCGACGTGCACGTCCTCCCGCCGCCGGCCGTGGACCTGGACCACGACCGCCTGGGGGGAGACGTTACGGGGTACGCGCTTCTCACTCGCGCAGATCACCACGGACACGGACCGGCGACGGCTTTCCGCGTGCTCTTCACCGCCAAAACCCCAAGCGACCAGCTCGTGCACGCCTACGCATACTCCTCCGCCTCGCGCAGCTGGAGCGCGCCCATCGACTGCCCAGACGTCGGCGGCCTCACCATGTCAGGGCCGCCCGACGGCGTTGTGGACGGCCGTGGCACCGTGCACTGGCTATACACGGACCACGCATGCTACTACACCCTCGACGTTAGTGCCGACGCGGCGCGTGTCTCCCTGACCAAGCTACCCATACCAGTCAGCTCTGGTTGGGAAGGACCACCGTTCCTGTGCACCGCCGGACGAGGAAAAGCACTCTCGTTCGTCAACAGCATTGACTACGGCAGGATGCTCGAGCTTTGGACCAAGCGGGAGCAAGACGACGATGACGACGACGATCATGGTGAAGAGAGCTTCGAGGGCTGGCTGCGCTGCATGCTGACCACACCCCAGGGCCAAGGGCCGGAGGCATCGGAATATTTCGGGATCCTCGGCTTCGCAGAGAGCAGAGGTGCGATTCTCGTCCATCGTGATGTCGGCTTCTTATGTCTTGACCTCGAGAGCACGGAGCTGGAGAAGATCAGGGGAAGAGAGAGTAGCAGCAGTGGCGTGGACTGGTATCCGGGAGAGCTCAGCCTTAGGTCCTGGTGTACGTACAACCACCTTGTGTTTTATGACATGGATTGGTCATCGTACATTCTCCACCTCCTCTATGGAAGCCTAGGAGGTACAACAATGAAGTGAGGCAGATGTTAGGCAATAAGCCACCGGGGGCTCAGGTGTGTGTGCGTGTGCGCGCTGTGGTCGCGTCGGGTCCGGCCCGTGGCAGGCTCGGGTGCATGCGTGCGTGTCCGAGTGTGTGTGCGTGCGTGTGTGCATGGGTTAGTTGGCGAGGAACTTAGGAGAGGTGACCGCGTCGGGCGTCCGGAGCGGCCGCGGCGATCGCGTGGGTGCGCGATGGGCGCGCGTGAGCCGGAGCGCGCGGGGCGTGACGAGTGGGAGGTGGGCGCATTGGTGCGCGGGGCCCGACATGGGTGGAGGGGGTCTTATACCCGCGAGCTCTGACATGCCAAGGCTATCAAGTTTGGGTAGATCAGCCACAAACGAGGGAGATGCACGCATTGGTGAATCGCTAGCTGTCTGTTGATGCATGTTGCATTGGATTGGTCAGCAACAAATCTATGCAGTATAATAAGCATATGTACCCACACTGTTGCAGCTCAGGCAATTCTTGCATATGTGATTGATCCGGCTCATGCTCCGTAGCACGCATGATGACCGCAGGTTTTGCTAGGTCGGCCAGGTCCAAGAACTTGGTCGTTGACCGTGCTCATGTCCGAAAAGATTGGGAGCTTTTGGACAAAGATTCGTCATCATTCAACTATTATGATAGGGCTATCAAAAAAAACTATTATGATAGGGAAAAGAATTATAGGAAAAGTGAGGAGTTCGTGTAGGGGACACAAAGAAATATGAGTTCGACTCCTCGTACGTTGTGACGGGTGTCACTGGGTCGAGCGAGGCTGCCTCCTGCCCGACGGTGTACGTCTAGAAGAATAGTGTGTCGGTGACGGGGTCGTATGTAAGGGCATCTCCAACGCGCGGTGCTTGGAGAGGCGCGAGGATTCCTTTCCTATTGAATTCCTGGTCGGTCAACGGTTGGTGCCGTCAAATCCCAGCGCCGGGCGCTGCGTCGACGCAACGAAACTGCTCTGCATACGATTCATTTTCCTTGTACGCTGGTATGACTAGACTGCAAATGCCATGGCCCACAAACTGAATCACCAACGATTTGTCTCTAATCGGGGAATCCATCGTATGTATAGCAAGGTTCTCGACGCAAAAGGATGCATCGGGCGCTTCGCTCCTTCCTCTCCCGCATGCGGTGCATAGCGTTCAATTAGCACCGGCAGTTTAGCGTCTCGCGTTGTAAGACATGGGCGCCTAGAATTTTTTTAATTTAATAATACTTTCTTTTCTACTATAAGCGCCTACTCAAGGCTGACCCACCACACTAATCATGTGCGTACACATCAATGGCCCAGAACCCGCTGGTCTGCTGCTCCTGCCGTCCCACCAACCCAAACATCATGCTTCTTCTAGCACCACGGGGATGGGAGATATTACAAATTACTCCCTCCATTTCAAAATAGATGACCCAACTTTGTACTAACTACTAAAGTTAGTACAAAGTTGTACAAAGTTGAGTCATCTATTTTGGAGTACAAAGTTAGTACAAAGTTGGGTCCCTAGTTTAGAAATTGACTTTAAACAATCAGGTATGGACATAATATTTCTTTTTAATGTGTTTTTTCCTGAACATGCATTCCATGTGGTGATTACATATTTTCCTTCACCTAGCTTTGTGATGCCTCATGTTGATCTCCCTTCTGTTTGTAAGCACGCATGACCATTACCAAAGAAGAACCGTGCTCTAACTGCTTGATCATGGCTATGTCCCGCTAGAATAATTTGGGCCATGCTAATATATACAAAACTTGTACTTTCGCACAAAAGTTAGCTAGGCCAGTTGGTTATCATGGTTAGCCTTACCTATGAGGTTTTTAAATTTGATTCTCTGTAACACGTCTATTTTTTAGCTTATTACGGGTGAAGGCACAAATCAAAGTGGCTTTTTATTTGGATTTTTGAGCCTGGGAGCGTGAAAATTCTGCATGCGGGCGAGCGACGAAAAGGACAGACAGGTAAAACATGTATGAAAAAGCAGTTTTGGACGAAAAAGTGGAGAAACAACCCTCACTTTTAATATTATTAGGTATAGGTATAGGTATTAGATATTAGGTATTAGGTATTAGGGATATGTATAGGTATATAATTCAAGGATTCATGTCGAGGACACGCAATCACACATCACAAGCAAACGGCACCGAGATTTGTTAACAAGGTTCATCAACGATTACGGGCGCACCTCCCATGTACCAAATCACATGATACAGTCGACGATAAGCTCTTTGAGGCCACCAGACATCGGTCCGACCAACGCGCCACAGCCAGTCTGGCCACCCCTCCTACAGGCGCCTCACCCATCTCTCTTGTTATCTCTGTCTTGGCCAGGGAAGACATAGGATCTCACATTAGGTGAGATCAATGAGATAAATAACAAAAGATTATATTTAGACATTCCGAGAAATTCTGAAATTATTTGACAACATATCTACGTGGTGTGTCTACAACTCCAAAAAAATCAGCTCAAAACTCAATGTAGAGCTTGAGATTCAAAAAAGACAAATTCAAATGTGAATAGTGACAACTTTGGGTCAATAGTATTTTGACATTATATGATTGTGAAGGTATTTCTCTTTCCTCCATGCGTTATGACTCAAATCTCTTCAACACGCTACTAAATGACTTCGCTAAGAAACACTTTTCCCTCGGCGAAAGTATGCCCTTGAATTGCTTCTATATCAAAGATTACCTAAAATGCATCCGCCAGCTTGTTATGACATGACCACTCCTTTGCAATGTACGCCGCGCCATCATTGTCGTGGAAGAGCGACATCGGCTCCACATGGTCTCGCCACCCCTTATCAGTGAAATGCGTCAGGAAGCCAGTTCTGTTGAGACGCCTACTGCATTTGTATGTATAGCGGTCCCATTGACTATTTGAGTCTTTGTATTCAATATTTTTTTAAACAAAATGTACAAGTCTAAATATCTGTTGCCTTAGACTAATACAACAAATACTTGTTATATCAAACCCAACGAACGTGTCAATCCAACCCTACTCAAGTAAGAACTTGCAAACATGCTTATTATTTTTACGTCTTAATAACTCATTTTTCTTGTATATCTTTTTAGTGACACACTATTTGGGATACTATTCTAAATAGTATATATGTTTCAAGTACATCTAGCATAGTAGATAATGTCATCACTCTATTGTACATGCTAAGATACATTTTTTCATAAATTTCTAATGATAGCATTGTAAGCACACCGTCTTTTTTTGTTTAATACGTGCGGCATGGGCGAGCCACAGAGGAATTGGCCGGCGGTGATGCACAGATGATGGGTGGGCCGGTGCTGCCCTTGGTCCCGCTCGTCAGTACCACTGACTGCATGTCCCAGGGTGTAAGGTGTAGGGTAGTGTTTTCTCCGGTCAACAGTTGTTGGCGGGACGCTCCTGGCGCGCTGCTCGCGACGTGCGTTGGGGTTGGGGAGCAGTTGCGGAGGGGTCGGCCTGTACGTGCACCCGGCTTCTGCACCCACCTTTGGCCTACCGCGATGACGGGTGGGCCGGAGCTGGTCCTGGTCCCGCTCATCGGCTGCCGTGGATGCATTCGTTGGTTGCGGTCGCGTGCAGGGCGCTGCGTGTGGCTCAGTTTCAACAGAAAAAGAGGGCAAGGGAAAAAGCGAAGCGCCTCCTCGCGCACAAACCACTCCTCCCACACGAACCCTACCCGCCTCCACGGTCGCGCATCCTCCCGTGTCAATCGCGACCACCTCCCGTGTCTTGTCCAAACCTCCTTGGCGGGCTTGGAGGAGGCGTGCAGGCAAAGGGCGACGGTGGCGGCGCTCGATTCGTTCTGTAGGAAGAGAGAAGATGAGAGGGAGAGAGAGAGAGAGGGGAAAGAGGAGAGGGAGGCGTCGCGTCGGACGGGAGAGGGTCACCGGCCGGCGAGGTCGGGCTCGACCTTGTGGTTGGTGGCGGCTCGATCTGCTCCGATCCTGGATCGGGACCTACGAGGAGGCTGGGGCACGTTTTCTAACCTGCAGCGGACTGTACAGCTAGCGGGAGCGCCGGTCCAGGTCATGGGCACAGCTCGGTCGAGCTACAGCGAGTGCACCTAATTCCAACACATCAAGGTGAGCTTCAAACGTCGTTCCCTCTTTTATTCTTCTCAGGCAACGAGGGGTCAGTGGAAAGGCAATGTGTTTGATATGTGGAGTTGGTGTTGAGGCTGGCGGTAGTAGACAGGGAAGACGCCCGTCGCTTGATCTTGAGAGTTAATTCATATCACTTTTTTTCTTCAAAGTGTGAGGACATTTTTTAGATTCTTGTTTTATTGGTGTGTTTTGTTCTTACTGATAAGTGGCAAGAAAGAAAAAACCTGCTTCAATTATAGAAAGTGTTGTAAGAAAATTATGAGAATGGAATATGGACTGCATATATACCTACTATGATGCAACTGTTTTGCATTCGGGGATTGGATTACAAATTCCTCATGTTTGTGTACACTGATTTCTCAAAAGTATTATGTGCTGCACATGTTTTTATTTCTTTTGGACTAATTTAGAGCAAGGTAGGTGTGAAGGCTGCCGATCAAGGCTCAACTCAAGCAAAACTTGACTTCTTGATTTTTTTTTGTCGATGTAGCATCTGAGACGGACTTACTTCTTTACCCAGTTCTACTCTGTAATTTCAGAATATATGTTGTCATGTGTTTGTCATGTGCTTGCTTCAGCTTTCGGTGTCCGGATGACTATATATGAACAAGACTTGCCAGGTCCGGATGACTATATGAGCAAAACTTGATTTCTTATTGTTTTGTCGATGTAGCATGTGAGACTGACCGACTTCTCTACCAGAAAACAAGCCTTTTGACCTTCTTATTATGCATGCAGGTTGAAGATACTTAGGTTATCACGTTCTCCTGCAAACTGAATTAATTCCTCTAAATATTATCACAATCTTTCTTTTCTGTTTAGCCTAACAAATGTCAAATTGTGTCTTTTCAAAAAGTAAATTTTGCTGTCTGAAGTTTGTTTGGAACACTATATTACGAATTTACTATCAGTTCACAGGTTCTTGATTATCTATAGCCTACTCTGCCACGCAGTGATCCAACCATTTTTTACTCAGGTTGTCGTTTGCTCATTGCTGTCCTGGCTGTGCTTCTTCCTTCTGGTAATGTACTGCTCCTTAGCTTCTTTCTTTGTATTTCTTATGAGTCCTACGTTTTGTGTATGCTGCTGCCTCTGCAATTGATAGTATGTGCTTTCTTATGCTTGGTATAATTTGGTGGGTATGTTTTCTGGCGCTAGGCCTACTTTTGTCTACGGTTGAGCTGTCTGCATATACCATGGGTTGTGCGCTTGTGTACTGATGATGATGTTGGCATGGTTTATTGTCTATTCTTTCTGCTAGATTAGCTTACAATAACATTGGTGCAGTGGAGGTAAAAATACATTGGCTGGTTGTGTATCTTAGTTTGGCTGAAAGCACAACATGTCAAATTGATCGGTGGCCATCTTCCCCAATTTCTGCATATTTATTATTGGAAAGAGAACCAGGCTACTCATCGATTAATAAAAGCTTTATAGCTCTGTTCTCCTTCGATTCATTTCTTCAGTATTATTCTCTTAGATTAAAGGTATTATTGTGATGTCGTCCTGTTGTTCTGTATGTATTGGATGGCCTTTCAGACATGTTTTAATGCATTGTTGGTAAATGCGGTTTATGTCTGCATTGTTGTGCCTGTGTTCTTACGTTTTTGTCTGTGTTTATTTTGCAGGTTAGACGAACTGCTTTGTTCCTAGACCTGCAGCTCGTTTTTGCTCCTCAAGGTTTGCTCTCCTTTTCTTCTGCATGTGCATTATTTGTGGCTATAGATATATTTATCTTCGTGCGCGTAACTGATGTCTAGCATTGCTGAAAATACCTTCATCAGAGCTGGTCTCCACGCCTTCATTAGAGCTCGTGTCCACGGCTTCAGCAGAGCTAATGCTCACAGGATCATTCATGCGAGCTCCCTCCGTGGAGGAAACCTAAAACAACATAGATTTTCAGTCAGCACAGACTAATAAGTCACATTACTGTAACGGTGTGTAAATATGCCAGAGGTTTTGAATGGGGCTTTATACCACCAAATTAGAATGTGTATATATATCTCATTGTACACAACAAGACACAAGTTTTTTTTACTAAAGGAGATTATGTTTATTATGATATGTACTTGCCCATAGCTAAGCTAACTAAAACGTACTCTGTGCTATCAAAATAAAATATGTATACACATGTCATTGTAGACACCAGTCCACCATGTTTCCTATTAAAGGGGATTCAACTATGAATATTTGTTTCATTGCACACATAGATTTAGGGTGCCTCTGCGCCATTTGGCGCAACGGGTCCACTAGTATCTAGAATACTTCCTATAGTGTTCTAGGATGCATAGATCTACTTGAAGATTAAGGATGTCAACTAGAGAGGTGAATATGCAACTAAATAATTTTAATTAAATTAGTTGATTTAGTGATAACGAGATTAAAGGTTTACTAAACTGCAACTATGAGTTAAGGTTATCACTATGCAAGATAAGAGCAAGTAAAAGAAATAACCTAAGGGTCACTGAGAGGGTGGTGTATGCTGATTTAGAATCCTTGTGGGGATTCTACATGTACATTGGAGATGCTTAGACACAAAGCTCATTCGATGCCCCAAGGGCAAGAGGCATCGGAATCATTCAGGATCCTCAGCTTCGCAGAGATTAGAGGTGCAATTCTCGTCCATCGTGGTGTTGGTATATTATCTCTTGACCTTGAGAGCACGAAGCTGGAGAAGATCCAGGGAAGAGAGAGTAGCAGTGGAGTGGACCGGTATGTAGAAGAGCTCAACAATAGGTCTTGGTGTACGTACAATAACCGTGTGTTTTACGTGATGGATTGATCATCGTACATTCTCCACCTCCTCTCTGAAAGCCTAGGAGGTACAACAATGAGGTGAGGCAGATGCTTGCTAGATGTATCAAGTTTGGATGGATCAGCAGCTAATGAGGCAGATGCACGCATTGGTGAATCGCTAGTTGTTTGTTGATGCACGTTGCATTGGATTGATCAGCAACAAATCTATGCAGTATAACAAGAATATGTAACCACTCTATTGCAGCTCACGCAATTCTTGCATATGTGATTGATCGTGCGGCGCATGCTCCCTTGGTTGATGCATGTTGTGATTGATCGTGCGGCTCATATCAATTAGAGGGAGGGTGTTGCACTTACCACTTCAGGACTCGAACACGTGAGGAGTATTTCATTGGGAAGTTCTGAACCCATGAAACTCGTAACATCCACTCACCATTAGGAGGGGGCACTTTGACGGCGAAAACCGAAAAATCAAACAGAACCGAACCGTTTTAACCGATTGACGGTTTATTCAGTGTTTGGTATTACGGTTCCGTGAAAAACATGGCTGCTCTTCGGTGTTTGGTTTTGCGTTTGGTTTCCAACCCTAAAAAGCAATATTCACCGAAGAAACCGAACTGAAGCGTAAAAGTCGACAACTCAGAGTATATGGTTGCAGCGGACTCTCGGCAGGCCGTTCAATACTTAATTGGCTTGTCGGAGTTCTAATCTCTTAGTGCATTCTCAAAAACGAAAATCCAACCTTCCATATAAGTATAGTACATAACATCATGCTAGTGATTAGTTTAATCTACTTGAATATTTTACTATTATTTTGCATGCGACGATAGTCAAGAGCTAATGAATCCTTCAAACAAGTAAGTATAGGATTTCGATCATCTATGCGTACCTCATGAAACTGGTTATTTTGTGCATTCAATACAATGCTCACTCCTACTGATGTTGCACTTAGGTTTTTCGGTAACCAAACAAACCGATTCCGGTTAATATGGCTGGGTGCTAAATTTTGTGTACTTATTTCGGTGGCTATTTCTTTTGAACTTAAATTATAAATGACCGAATAAACCAAACACCTAGCCCTACTCATCATTTACCTGGGTTGATGAGAATGTTGAGATGAATCCTTTAAACCGGATGTGAGGGAGTATATTGCCTTTCTCAGTACTCTTACTTGATTGAAAAATATTGTAGAATCTAAACTAATACAAGTCATTTGGGCACCTATCTATTATTATATTATTAAAACTAGCAAAAGGGTTTGTGCGTTGCAACGGGACAAAAAAGAAATCATAATCACCAATGGCCATGACAATATTTTGCTGCATCACCAATAACATTTTGGCGAACATTTTGTTCAATTTCATTAACATCTTTTAATACATGTACTTTAAAAAAATCATGAATTTTTGGATTTTCAAACATTTGTTTTTAAACTTGTGAACATTTTATAAATATGAGAATATGTATTAAAGAATTAGTAACATTTTTTGAATCCTCAAATATTTTATGATTTATTGAACATTTTATTTAAAAATTCTCATTTTTAAAAATTTTAGAACTTTTTTGAAGTACCAAATAATTAAAGGAGATAAAAAAGGAAATAAAATAAAATAAAACAGGTCGCCCACACATGGGCCGGCCCAAATGGGTGCGCTGCGTCTTCTCCCAACAAACAGGGCGCAGTATAGGAGGTCTCTACTGCATGGCCCGGCCCAGGCGGGGGGATCCTCTGTGTGAAACTTTTTTGTTACTTATAGGTGGCATTGGTAGGTACTCCCTCCTTTCCGGTTTATAAGGCTCAATTCAAAAATCTCACTAACCAAGTTAGATAGTGTGTGGTGGAATACTTTTTGTAGTTTACAAAAACACCCAATTAATGCTCTTGTTTTCCTAAAAAAAAGTATGTTACCAATGCATTAATTGCAATGCATGCATGCATAAATTACATGCATTGGTCAATTTTCTCTTAATACTTGCATGTAATGATTTAATGCATCTTGAAATCTGAACATGTGATGGGGAACAACCAAACTGAGTCTTATAAAATGGAAAAACTAAAATTTTGAGATAAGCCCTGTAAACCAGAAAGGAGGGAGTAATATTTTATAACTTTGGGGCAATTTATGTGACATACAGCAAAAAGCACTATTAACTTTATTATTAGGTATAGATAAAAGGCAATGCTAAAAAACGGTATAGATAAAAGGCAAACAACACACTACATTCTTTCATATAGGCTAAAATATAATATACGTTAATTCTGAACATTAGTGGCTAAGGTTACGAATTAACACATCTAAAATATGTTCTAATTATGTATGTATGCTAAAGACGTGATGATTCCTGCTGGTGTGTACATTGACCAGGCACAGTTTCATGTGGTTCAAACTAGAGTCAACTATATATTTCATCCGTTACTTTTTACTCCACATATCAAATTTGTTCTAAGTCAAATTCCTAAAGTTTACCCAAATTTATATTAGAATATATAAAATCTGCAATACTAAAGATATATGATATAAAAGTTAATTCGATGATGCATTTAATGATACTGATTTGATATTGGCTTTTTTTTTAAAGGAGGAAGACCCCCGGCCTCTGCATCTGGATGGTGCATGTAGCCACTTTATTAATTGTTCACACAAGACCTTACAAAGTAATACAACGGTAAGACTAAAGCCACCGTCTAGGCAACATCTGTCGCTACTCCTATCCAATTGATGAAGCGATGCTGATAGTCTGGGTCTAATACCAAGCAGACCTCGCAGCCAAACCTAACATCTAAGACCTGAGTTCCCATCCAAGACACCTGCCGGGTATGGGTCACCCACCGGTCCGGCGCACTCCTTAACCAGGACGCCTGCCGGGTATGAGGCCGCCGCAGCCACCAATTCATCTTCAGAGCTGTACTGCTGCATCTACCTTGCCCGGTCTAGCTGTCGTCGATGCCACCACGACGCCAGACCGCGTCACCCTCCTGCGCGAGTCCATCTCCGCGCATCGGACGCCGAGTCACCACAGCGCCATGCCGCCGAGACCCGCCGCCATCAATGAGTGAGAGGACGCACCGCTCCACCAAAGAATCCGTCCTCTGGTCCCTCGATCACGTGTGTACCTCCAAGAAAGACGCCCCCAAGGGGGGAACGACACGAGAGCGCCGCCGTCATCCGATCATCCGATCTAGGGTTTCCCCCGAAGGTAGCAGAGAGTGGCCTTGAACTTCTCCACGGCGATGCCTTCAAGAAGGGAACGATGCAGATAGCGCCGCCACCGCCGGCCTTGGCAGTAGGCGAAAGCAAATTTTCACCCAGATCTGTTCGAAGGAATCCAACTCCCATGCACGGCCGCCGCCACCACCAGGCTGAGCACACGCCGCCGCCGGCACCTCCACGATCGAAGTCACCAGCGGAGCCTGGCCACCAAATGCACCACCGCCGCCATCCCACAGGGCCACCGGCCACTCCCATCTCCAAAGCCCCCATCCTCGATCCAATCTGGGAGTACCCAGATCCGCCGCCAGGAGGCAACGCCCATGCCAGGGACGCCGTACCACCGGAAGGGATGCCACGCCGTCGAGCTAGCAGGGCATCAGGGGAAGGCGCTGGGGACGGAAGTGACCTGCTCCCTACGGCGCTGTTGAGGAGAAGGAGCCCCGCATCCCACCTCGCAGAATAGGTGACGAGTAGCCCCGCCGCCGCCAACTCCACGAGGGCTTTGCCTAGTGGCGCCCGTCGGCGGCGGCGAGGGGAAGGGAACCCCTAGGCGGTGGCGGCGGCGCCCTCCCGGGTCGCCCGCGAGGGACGACACGGGAGTCACTGATTTGATATTGTGAATGTTGATATTTTGCCTTATAATTTTTGTCAAACTTCACATAGGACAAAACCTACTTGCGGAATAAAAAGAAATAAAATACTCCCATCCGTTCCTAAATATAAGTCTATTTAGATATTTTAATATGAACTACATGTAGATGTATATAGCCGTATTTTAGACTGTAGATGTTCATATTGGAATCTCTAAAAGACTTATATTTAGGAACGCAGGGAGTACCTTCTAATAGTACAATGAATGAGACGCAAGTGTTGGCGGTCATCCTCCTCTTCCCTGTCTGACGGCCTCGTCGGTTTTTGGTTTTTGCTTCTCCGGCAACCTCGGAGAGGTGGTGGCGACGATGTCCTATTGCAATAAGGTCTCTTTGATCTCTCCCTTCCTCGACTACGTCCGATTTGGTGCCGATGAAGGGCCTGTGAGAGTTGTCCCCAAATCCGTTGTTTTCCTTTTGATCTTAGCATTTCATGTGGCTTTTGGTGTGACGACTACGACATGTTATTTTGTGTTGTTCTATGGCCCGGTCTGGTTCCTTCAACCCTCTGAACTTGTGGTGATGAATTGCAAGCCTGTTTTTTGTGGGGTGATGCTCCAGCCGCTGTTGCTTCAGTGATTTATAGTTCTCATCTCAAGGGGTGAGTTGCTATTGTAATCTTCAAAGTCTGATATGTCGAGGGTGTTTGCAAGTGTTGATTTTCTTTGTTGTTGGTTTAGTGCAATTTTCAATCTCCGATGTGCGGCGTACAATCAGAGGAAGAAGAAAACTAGTATGCTTTTTAATGTAAATTTTATTTTACTGATCGTTCTACGTCCAATTGTCTATTCATTTTACCGACCTTTCTTGATATTAATCAGATCTAAGGGCATGTACAATGGTGACATATGCATACAGATGCCCCACGAGAAAAAGTAGCTTGAGACAACTACAGTGATATTTTCTTCCCAATGAAGGGACTCATCAAGAAATAGAAAATAGAAACTTTAATACATATGCATCTCTACCCTTCACTTCAATTTTTTCAGTTTTTTACATTAGACCACATTTTTTTCTCCCCAAGCATCTGCCTCTTGCACTGGATCCCGCATCACTATCCGAACCTATTTTCCCTGACATCCGATCCTACATTGCGCATGAGGCATCGTCATGACTCATAAGGCTATGCATTAGCCATGCCCTAAGATGCTCCATGGGTATTTTTATTTTATATCCAATAAAAAGATGGACAAGACAAGGTCCGACTCTGGTAGGCATTGCTAACGAAAGAGCAGTTCAGGTACAAGTGATGACGTCAGCAATGAGCTAAGCAATCTTTTTCATAAGAGCAATAATCGAACGTATTTTTTACAAGCAGTGCCGTCATCAATGATGTCACCGGTAAAAAAAACTGTCCGACTGCTTGGCTGATAAGCTAGATCATCAGAAAACTAATGAGTACAGTGCATATAATTAACTTGTGCCAAAAGTACACATATGTGTAGTTCAAAAGCAACAATATCAAGTGTTTGTGCCCGAAAAAAAAAACAAGTGTGTGTAGAATCAACCTTTTAAAAAGTAAGACATAATAATTTATCTAATGTAAAAAACTGGCTACTGATTGACACAACCAAGATTATCAACATGCATGTGTTCAAGCCTTCAAGGTTATAGGAAAAGTAGTCAAGTACGCATTAAATTATTTCGGTTGTGTCAATCAGTAGCCAATTTTTCTTTATGCTGAAGCGATATTATCAACGCAATATAGTACGAAGGACGGCAAAAAAAGATGAATCATTGACATAGCTCTTGCCCGGTAACTTACACAGGTAAGTTAAACACACCCATATTAAATTGCATCCATGCCAAGCGCGGCCTTAGATTTAACTCTCCGTGTATCGCTCTATTTGATGATCTATCACATCTGAAGATAGGCACTTGGAGCTTGGAGTTTAGGAGGAATCAAACAGCAAGGATTATTTGACCTGTCACACAAACTAAATGTTATTGAATCTAGCGGCGCAGATGCACAGGTCACTCTCTGCTAGTTTGGTTAGAAGAAGACAATGACAGTGTTGCAACTTGCCTACCGCGAGGGTAGCATGGCTAGTCATCACGACATATACTACAGTTTTACAGCATGATAAAAGTCGTTAAAGATACTACCCCTCCGTTCCATAATGTAAGACGTTTTTTGGCACTAAATGTAAACGTCTTACATTATAGGACGGAGGGAGATACGTACTGGCTGAGAGGCTAGCCGCCTTAAGCTCTCATTTTCGACACCCAAGTTGCATTCAGAACTGATCTCCCGAATCAAATCGTTTCACGGAACAATACAAAAGTACAGAAGAACATAACTAATGGAGTAAAAGTAACTTTTCATTTATGACACTTTAGAAATTGTAGCGCTGGCTTCTGATAATTCTCGACACTTTAGAAGTTTTGAGTTTTAAAAAACAATTTCCAAAAAATCGAACTTTTACAATTCGGGAACTTTTTATCACGCTGAAAAAAGCTGAGAAAAAAACACATATGCACGTCCCCACCTAGGAGATGGAAGAGGAGAAAAAGTCTCAAACCACCACCCTTAGCCGCCAGGGGGGTTCTGTTTAAATGATTGGTATCTAACTGTTTGAAAGTTTTGTTCTTGGTAAACTAAAACTGTTGGAAGGTAGGAACGCACCAAAAACTTATAATAAAACCCCAAAGTACCCTTGCATGGCCGCGTAGCCGCCAGTGAGAATTTTCCGTATAAATGGTTGGTACCTGGGAATTATTTGGTATAAAACCTGAACTTTTGGTAGGTAGGAATGCGCCACAAACTTATACAAAATAGAACTGTTGGAAGTTGGGAATACACCAAAGACTTGTATATATACCACAAAGTGCCCGTGCGTGGCCGCGTAGCCGCCACGGAGAAATTTCGTTTTGCATGATTGGTATCTACGCGTATACGTACTTATTTGGTATACAGTATAAAAATAGAAGTTGTGGTAGGTAGGGATGCACCACAAACTTATAAAACCCCACCCGTACATCAGTCCAACCAAACCACCACCCCCGTGTCAAATCAGATCATCGCACCCCCGGAGAATCTGTCCCTCCCGAGAAAGAGACACGCAGCGCAGCGCAGGGGCGGGCGAAACAATGGAGGCGAACGGCATCAGCGGCGGCACCGCCGAGGCCGCGGCTCGCCGCCCTCCGCACGTCGCGATGCTGGTGACGCCCGGGATGGGCCACCTGATCCCGCTCGCCGAGCTGGCCAAGCGCCTGGCCGCGCGGCACGGCGTCACGGCCACGCTCATCACCTTCGCCTCCACGGCCTCCGCCACGCAGCGGGCCTTCCTCGCCTCCCTCCCGCCGGGCATCTCCTCCCTCTCCCTCCCGCCCGTCGACCTCTCCGACCTGCCGCCCGACGCCTCCATCGAGATGCTCATGTCCGAGGAGTGCGTGCGGCTGGTGCCGGCGCTCACGGAGGCTCTCTCGCGGCTCATGGAGACCACGCGGCTGGTCGCCTACTTCGCCGACCTCTTCGGGGCCGACTCCTTCGACGCCGCCGTGGCCGCCGGCGTGCCCAGGAGGTACCTCTTCTTCCCGGGGAACCTCCAGGGGCTCACGCTCATCCTCCACCTCCCGGAGCTCGACGTCTCCATGCCCGGCGAGTTCCGGGACCTGGCCGAGCCCGTCAGGCTCCCCGGCTGCGTGCCCATCCCGGGGGCGGACATCCTCTCGCCGCTGCAGGACAAGTCCAGCCCGAGCTACCGGTGGATGGTGCACCACGGCGCGCGCTACCGCGAGGCCGACGCCATCCTGGTCAACTCCTTCGACGTCTTGGAGCCGGACGCCGCCAAGGTGCTCGGCCGCCCGGAGCCCGGCCGCCCGCCGGTGTACAGCATCGGTCCGATCATACGGACCGACGCCGCGCCCGTCGCCACCGACGCGCCGCGCGCCGCGTGCCTGGACTGGCTCGACCGGCAGCCGCCGAAATCAGTGATCTTCGTCTCGTTCGGCTCCGGGGGATCGCTGCCAACGGAGCAGATGCACGAGCTGGCGCTGGGGCTGGAGCTCAGCGGGCAGCGGTTCCTGTGGGTGGTGCGGAGCCCGAGCGACGAGGGGGCCGTCAACGCCAACTACTACGACGCGGAGAGCAAGAAGGACCCCCTGGCCTACCTCCCGGCGGGGTTCGTGGAGAGGACCAAGGGCGTCGGCCTCCTCGTGCCGTCGTGGGCGCCGCAGACGGAGGTGCTGGCCCACGACGCCACGGGGTGCTTCCTGGTGCACTGCGGGTGGAACTCGGTCCTCGAGAGCCTGGTGCACGGCGTGCCCATGGTCGCGTGGCCGCTCTTCGCCGAGCAGCGGCAGAACGCCGTGATGCTCTCGCAGGGCGTCGGGGCCGCCGTGCGGGTGCCGGCGACCAAGAAAAAGGAGGAGATCGCCGCGGCGGTGAGGGAGGTGATGGCTGGCCCAGGCAAAGGCGCCGAGGTCAGAGCTAAGGTGGCGACGCTGCAGAAGGCTGCCATTGAAGGCCTGCTCGAGGGAGGCGCCGCCATGGCCGCGCTGGACGAGGTGGCGAGCAAGTGGACAGGTGCCGAGCATGCATGACTAGGCGTCGGCGGATACTTTGCCACCTCCAATTCTGTTGTATGATTTGTTAAGTAAAATTCTCATGCATGCACTGGTTGTTTGTAAGTTGCGTTCGAAATATTTACGGCAGTCGATTTTGTTCAGCACTGGATTACCCTGACCTTTGTGTTCTTCGGGATCGACAGAGTTGCCATGCGTCAGTGTCGTCTTACTCTTAACCTAGTCGTAATTTTTTTTCTGTTTAAGCAGTGCGCCCGTGATCCACCTACCTATGGCCCATAGGCTACTGCTCCCCATGCAGACGCATGTGAACTCACAGCGCGACACACACGGACGTTGTGTCTCTCTCTGCATGATGACTGGATGGGGAGCAGTAGTTTATTGGGATGGGCGATGGAGAGTAGAGTAGAGTAGTTTCTGGAGGACGATGGGAATATTGAGCTTTAAGATTGAGGAACCTTGAGGCCACACGCGGCGTGCTCTTGTCTGGTTTGGTCTCTTAATTTGATGGCCACTACTCTGCGCGGGCGCACCGGCTCAAATTTGGGCCGGTCGGCCCGCAGCCGTCCGATATGATTGCTGACAACCGTTCAATTAAAAGCCTAATCTTCGTCCTCGTTAACCACTTGCCCGCAGAGAAAAAAAGAAAAGTCAACCGACACCGCGCGACGCCCCGGCCTCGAAACACCACCCGCACGTTCTTCGGCCGTCGCTTCCCTCGTCGCTGGTCACCGTCGTTGCTGTCGGTTGTCGTCGCCGGCTTCGTGCATGTAGGAGCCTGCTTCCTACGGTTGCAGCTCCCCATGGCGACGGCCGCAGCTCCGATGCGGCAGCTGCAGTCCAATGGCCATCCTCGTCGCCGGTTACAGAATTAAAATGGCACAACCGCGTAGCTTACAACCAAAAAAGTTGTGGTAGCAAAAACCAGTGCCGATTCCAGCAAAACAAACATACTGTGGAAGCAAAAAAGAAAATGGGACCCCGGCTCCGGCAAAAAACTCGCACGGGAGATGGAACCAAAAAAATACGAGCCGCCGGTTCCAGCAAAAACATGATATGGTGGAAGCAAAATCACACACTGGTTGTAGCAAAAATCAAGACGGTGGTAGCAAAGAACGGGTTGTTTCCAGCAAAATTCGAAGACGGTAGTAGCAAAAAATGGGGTTGGTTGCAAAATACAAACTAGTTGCAACACTACCGTCGGGCCATGGTCACCACCGTCAGGCCGTGGTCACCACTGCCGTGGTATGGCCCCATTGGTTGTAGCAAATCCCATCGCCGGTGGTAGCTTTCCCGGTCCCGGCTGCAGCAAAATCGCAGCACCGACATCGCCGCCACAAATCACGGTCGCCTCCCTTGTAACAAATCCGGCCATCGGTTGTAGCATGGCCGGTTACTGGTTGTAGCACGCCGTGCAGTCGCGGAGCTGCGAGTACGCCCTGACCGTGGCCGGAGATGGACGAGAAGGGAAGTGGTGGACATAATGCTACGGCCACACCTCCATGGAGGTAATAATACACACATGCATCGCCATCATTGGCACCGACCAATGACATGAGCATAATATCACCAAGCGGTGACCTTACCATCTACCTCATTGTCTTCACGAATTGAAGAACCCCACACTAGTATAGAAAAGAGGTAAATACACCAGTGGTGCTTGAACTTGTCATGGATGTTCAATTTGGTGCCTAAACTTGAAAAATACATCGAACTGGTTCTACAACTTGACACGAACGGGCAAATACGGTGCTATTGCTGTCTGTAGACGTAATACGCGTTGACGTGGCATGTATATGGCTGACGTATCACTGACATGGCGTGGGGCCGATTCATTGTTACGAAACAAAAATGCTTAAGCACTATATGACTCTATGAGTAGTGGGCCCGCCGGACAGTAACTACGAAAATTAACATAAAAATCAAGACTGCATGAGTCGAACCTACTACCTGCCCCTTGGGCGGTGCATGCGCTAGCCACTCCAACCAACATATTTTGTTGACAAATTCCCTCAGATATTATATACTTAAACAAAAAAACTCTTATGTACATAAATTGGCTGCAGCCAGTGGCCATGTTGCACACATTTTTTTAAAATGTAAAAAGTATGTAAATAATAATCATAATATTAAAAATTAGATTCGAGTATTCATGTGTTATTAATAATGACCTCATTATACACAAATATCAGTGTGCACACAAAATAAATATATAGAGGTATGCGATAAAAAACTCACTTTAGAAATATTAAACTAATTATTTGTAAAAAATATTTTAAATATAAATTTTAAATATAATATATGAGTGTTTCAAACTGTTTGTAAACAAACATTGAAAATACACAGTCATAGATTATATCTAACAATGATATACGAATATTTCAAATATACAGTCATGAAATAATATATATGAATTATAACAATAATTGTATAATATAAATCATTCATTTCTTTTATATTACCGTCTGCAAATACTCATTCAATTATTCAAAGGTTTGAATAAAGACTCACATATTTAAAAAAAATTGACAAATATCTTTAAACACTCATGTATTGTAGTTAGAAAGGGATATTCTAAATAATAAGTCAATATTTCTAAAACTTACATGAACAATTTTTGTACGTTATTTATTAAACTCCTCTATATATATTTACTTTCTGTGCACACAGATATATGTGTAGGATGATGTAATTATTACTGACACATGAATACTTGAATCTTAAATTTATTATTATGATTAGTAGTAATATGCTTTTCAGATTTTTTTTTGAAAAAATAACGTGTGCAAAATTGGTCACTGTCTGCAGCCAAATTATGGGCACAAGACTTTTAGTTAAAATACATATAAATTGAGTGGCCTTATTTTATAATAAGTACATGTTTGGTATAGTGGCTAGCGCAACTAGCTGGCAGTCATCCGGTTGCTTGCTCGATTCCTGTTTGTCGAACCTTTTCATTCTTCATATTAATCTCTCCCTAATTAATAATACCTGAAATCTAAAAAGTGCACGCGCACTTTCTGGGCGAACCGAGCGGCCGCTTCCTGGCCGCACGATCGGGCAGCGATCGTCTCGCTCGTGCGCCAGGTGCCGCCTGGTCGGGACCGGTTCTGCCGCGGGTCATGGGTGGTTCTATCCTCGTTCGTGGGCGGCTGTTTCGAAACTGCAGCCTGAAATCTCTCCTCGTCGTTGCTCTCCCCCCATTTCTCCCCTCTCCTTCTCGATTCATCTCCACCGAACGGGACGCGACAGAGGGGAGGCGCAGCGGAGTTCTCAAATCAGCGGCGGGTCCGCGTCGCAGGTACTCCACTTCTTCTCCTCCCTCTCTCTGTCTCGTTGGGGAACCGACCGCTCACCGTGCCGGCCGTGATGCAGGGGAGGCGCGACGGCGTTCTCAAATCGGCGGCGGGACTGCGGGTGCCTCTCCACGAGGAATCGTTGGTCCTCGTCGGCGTCGCAGGTACCCCACTACTTCTCCCTCTCTCTGTCTCGGCGGGGGACAAGGTCGTTTGTGTTTTGCGCTGGTGGTGGCGGACTGTGAGGGAAGGATTCCTAGGGTTCGAACTGCGCCAAATCTCCTCACATGGTATATTTTCCATGCCAAAAAGCTATCACGATAATTTTTTCATTTCCAGGCTTCATACCTGATTTGTAAATAGTAAAAGCCACCCAAAAGCAGCATGCATGTATTAACATTTTTTATCATTTATCTTACAAAAACAATGTAATTAAGCAAGCTAGATTTTTGGTCTGCTAGAGAGGGCCAAAAGGAAACCGACAATGTCAAAGATAACACCCCCTCCACCGCCTTTATTAACTTGAACTAGGTATGTGCCCATGCGTTGCTATGGGAGTCAAATCCTGTAATTACGGCGATTGCGATTTTTTAGGGAAAGTGTGATGACTGGGGCATATAATTATGATAATTGCAAATTTTAAAAAGAAAGGTGTAACACCCATTGGATCATGTAATTATCGTGATTGAATTGAATCGTCACTCGCCAACCGAGGAAAAAAGATGAGGTGGATGGACGAAGATGGGCAGAACACGGTCCGTCGGCAGGAAAAGGAACCTTAGGTTCTTTTTAGATAGTAGAGATACCGAAAAAGTTCAAGAGTTAACATCTTCTCTTTCATGTCAAACAGATTTTTGGGTTGTAAACTTTGTTGTTTCCTAAATAATGAAATTATAGGTTATGCTATTGACAATACTTTTCATGTTATGGCTACATACTTAAAAAAAAATTATACGATAGACACATTCTAGCTTAGATAGTGAAACATGCCATCAACGAATTATGGTGATGATTCTTCGTGCAGCAAAGCACGCGAATTCTTCTAGTTCATGTGAAATCTAATTAAATGAACCCATGCCTACATATATGGGTCAGCATGGACGTTGTGCACCCGCCGCATGGGAGCACGACGGTGCGCACGCTTCTAGATAGATTTTTCCAAAAATCGGAGTTAGGCTGGCCATAATGGGGATAACATAACTGGTATCATGCACTTGGGACTCCCAAACATGCTTATGTGGCAGACAATTAAAGAAGAGAGAGAGGGTTATAGTAACATAGGTAGATACCGTATCATAATAAATTTTATGCTACTATGTGTCTTGCATGGCAATAAATGAGACCACCTATGATACTAATCTATGATACTATGCATTATGGATGTAGTATCATACACTAGTATCATATGCATGATGCATGATACTATTATATGATACTCCCCACTATGGCCAGCCTTACAGCTATGTACAGATTATTTGTTGTGGGGGGGGGGGGGGGGGGGGGGGAAGGTGGGGGCACTGGGCCCAGCCTTGGATAGTGTTTTAGGGGCTGTTTGGTTTGTGACTAAGGGGCTGTTTGGATTGTGACTATCTTTGTTCTATATTGCCACATTATTTTTGCCACACTTGCCTTACTTGAGCTGTTCAAATTGTTAGCCACAGTTTAGCTTGCCTAAGGAAATCTTGCCAACATGTGGCTCTCATTTTGATGAACTAACATTAGGCAAGCTTGACAAAAATGTATGGCAATAGGCATGTTAGGTGGTGTTCGAGCTTGCTTGATGATGGTCATCGGCAGTCACTAGGAATGGCGGTGTTTCCTATCATGGAGGCGCTGACCCAGGCAAACGAAGCCTCTCTCTACCAATTACGAAGAAGAGATTCGTCCTATCCATTCATTAACAGAAATCACGTCAAAACTGGTACAACATTTCCACATAAATGACACCCCAGCCAGCAGATTAATAAATCACGTCTCTCTCTGGTCCAGCTTCACCTAGCGCGCACGGCTACCAAACAAAGACAGAAAGAAAGATAGAAAATGCCCAGCTTTAGGCCAAGCAGCCAGGCATGCCTGGGATTCGCCTGAAAAGCACTCGGATTTAGGTAGAAACTGGCACAAACTTGGCGTGTTCCATATTTCGCCGCTTCTACCTATCTTAGGCCGGATCTAGGCAGCTTTTCGGTGGTTTGCCTGGTCCAGGGAAAATCCTAGGCGATGCCTCCCCATTTGTCCCAATCCCAGACAGTTTTTCTTTGTCTGTTTCAATTAGACCTACTATATATGCGGTTGTGCTAAGCCGTCCGCAGCGGCAACGATGCCCATCGCCGCCATGGTTTATGCATGCATCACTGCTTGCGTGCGTTAGGCCGTCATCGCCGATGCCACTTGGATGCCGGCACGATTTCAACATGATGAACCGTCGTCCAGCTGGCCGGCCTTCATCGCCCATACCTTACCGGAATCGGGCATACCTTGTTGTACTATACAATTAGGAAGTCGTCATGCTATGGCCCCACAGGACTAGCGCACCAGAACAACAACCGTCACCGATGAGAAAAGCATTGATCAGAATTTTCCAACCTGTAGACAGACCAACACAGACAAATGAGGGTCGGATCAAATTATATCCACAGAATGCAAAGGCCTGCGGGATCCACACGAGACACACCTCCACATGCCCTATGACCACGTTAGACGCACCGCTGGGTGGAGAGAGCTTTATTCCATCTTCAGGGCCGTGTCTCCATGGCCCATTGCCACAGGAGATGAGCCATATCTGCGGCGGCTCCAGCATGAGGGAAAATAAAACCTAATCGCCTGTTCACGAGAGCACAAGGGCGAAGGGGCACGCGTGTACAATTCTATGACTTTACGGTCCAAACTAATCTCTCTGGTTCTCGGATTTTTTGTTCATGTAATCTACGTTTCTACGATCCTAACAGTTAAGATTCTATGATCTCGATCCTACCACCGAAGCTTCGATCCGATTCAAAGTCGCCATTATGACAACCTTGATTATATGTGGTGATACCGTGTATCAATGTGTTTTCTACTGCCATGATGAACATATACATGAGGAAAGATAGTTGATCCACATTACTTGCATGTTTTCCGAGGGAGGGGGGTCATTGCTCTTCTTTGAATTTACGTTTGATCCACAATAACTTGCATAGTTTGATCCACAATAAGCGGCGATCTATTTCAAAACAAACAAATTTAACTTCTTTGAATTAACATAAATTAAAATAACACGCTGCTACCTATAAAATATAGACATTTGTTCGCCTCCTGGGCCAAGCATAGCCTCGCATCTCCTAAAACACCCATTGCTTGATCTGCGTTCGGCGTTGCTTTGCGCCTCCATCCACTCTGCTTCACATCCACCGAGACTAAAATTGCTTGGACTCTTGCACGACGTCGCACCCAACTACTTTGCACAAGTCTTTTCTGCACCGGCCAATTAGTCTTTGGCTTTTAATTTGGTCGAACACATTGTGTGCTTGCTGCAGAGAAGTCTTTAATTAGCTCGGAGCCTTCACCCCGCCACATGTGTCCCTATTCTTGAGAACAACCGGTTCGGTTGACGAGCATGGAGGAGGTGGCCTCCAGTGGCAGCAAGTTTCGGGCCCGGACCGCCCGTGCTCCTCGTCACCATTGCTCGCATGCCTCTCGTGTGCTCGACTTTTGGGCCACCACGCTCCATGCTTCGGTGTTGCCTTGTGCTCCGTCTCGAGCACCCACCGCCACACTGGGTCGTCATGGCTCACCTCAATGATGGAGGCACAATGTAGGGCAAGAATTGAGGTTTCATTTTTTATTTTACTATTTTGATTTTCATGATTTCAAGTTGAAAGGTCAAGACGATTTGTTTTAAAGTTCAACTCAAATGTTGGGCTCTCTGCGGGAGGACCTTGGCGGCACATGTTTGGCCTCTCGCTTGGGCGGTGGCCGGTCGGTGGCGATGTGGTTCATGGTATCTCGCTGGTGGCGTCGCTCAGGGTCCTCCGGGTGGCGATGAGGCGGCACGACTGTTGTGGTTGGGTGGCGGTGCGATCCGGGTGCATCGAGGGAGGTGCCGCCATGGCCGCGCTCGACGAGGTGGCGAGCAAGTGGACAGGTGCCGTCGGCGAACCTTGTGTTGGAAATATGCCCTAGAGGCAATAATAAATTGGTTATTATTATATTTCCTTGTTCATGATAATCGTTTATTATCCATGCTAGAATTGTATTGATAGGAAACTCAGATACATGTGTGGATACATAGACAACACCATGTCCCTAGTAAGCCTCTAGTTGACTAGCTCGTTGATCAATAGATGGTTACGGTTTCCTGACCATGGACATTGGATGTCGTTGATAACGGGATCACATCATTAGGAGAATGATGTGATGGACAAGACCCAATCCTAAGCCTAGCACAAGATCGCGTAGTTCGTTTGCTAAGAGCTTTTCTAATGTCAAGTATCATTTCCTTAGACCATGAGATTGTGCAACTCCCGGATACCGTAGGGATGCTTTGGGTGTACCAAACGTCACAACGTAACTGGGTGGCTATAAAGGTGCACTACAGGTATCTCCGAAAGTGTCTGTTGGGTTGGCACGAATCGAGACTGGGATTTGTCACTCCGTGTAAACGGAGAGGTATCTCTGGGCCCACTCGGTAGGACATCATCATAATGTGCACAATGTGACCAAGGAGTTGATCACGGGATGATGTGTTACGGAACGAGTAAAGAGACTTTCCGGTAACGAGATTGAACAAGGTATCGGGATACCGACGATCGAATCTTGGGCAAGTAACATACCGGTTGACAAAGGGAATTGAATACGGGATTGATTGAATCCCTGACCTCGTGGTTCATCCGATGAGATCATCGTGGAACATGTGGGAGCCAACATGGGTATCCAGATCCCGCTGTTGGTTATTGGCCGGAGAACGTCTCGGTCATGTCTGCATGGTTCCCGAACCCGTAGGGTCTACACACTTAAGGTTCGATGACGCTAGGGTTATAGAGATATTAGTATGCGGTAACCCGAAAGTTGTTCGGAGTCCCGGATGAGATCCCGGACGTCATGAGGAGTTCTGGAATGGTCCGGAGGTAAAGATTTATATATGGGAAGTCTTATTTTGGTCGCCGGAAAAGTTTCGCGCATTATCGGTATTGTACCGGGAGTGCCGAAAGGGGTCCGGGGGTCCACCAAGGGGGTCCACCAGCCCCGGGGGGCCACATGGGCTGTAGGGGTGTGCGCCTTGGCCTATATGGGCCAAGGGCACCAGCCCCAAGAGGCCCATGCGCCAAGAGATATGGGAAAGGGAGAGTCCTAAAGGGGGAAGGCACCTCCGAGGTGCCTTGGGGAGGATGGACTCCTCCCTGGCCGCACCCTTCCTTGGAGGAAGGGCCAAGGCTGCGCCCCCTCTCCCTTGGCCCTATATATAGTGGGGGGAAGGGAGGGCAGCAAACCTAAGCCCTGGCGCCTCCCTCTCCCTCCCGTGACACATCTCCCTCCTCCCGCAGCGCTTGGCGAAGCCCTGTTGGAATCCCGCTACTTCCACCACCACGCCGTCGTGCTGCTGGATCTCCATCAACCTCTCCTCCCCCCTTGCTGGATCAAGAAGGATGAGACGTCGCTGCTCCGTACGTGTGTTGAACGCGGAGGTGCCGTCCGTTCGGCGCTAGGATCATCGGTGATTTGAATCACGACGAGTACGACTCCATCAATCCCGTTCTCTTGAACGCTTCCGCTCGCGATCTACAAGGGTATGTAGATGCACTCCTTCCCTCTCGTTGCTAGTAAACTCCATAGAATGATCTTGGTGATGCGTAGAAAATTTTGAATTTCTGCTACGTTCCCCAACAGTGGCATCATGAGCTAGGTCTATGCATAGTTTCTATGCACGAGTAGAACACAAAGCAGTTGTGGGCGTCGATCTTGTCAATTTACTTGCCGTTACTAGTCTTATCTTGATTCGGCGGCATCGTGGGATGAAGCGGCCCGGACCGACCTTACGCGTACACTTACGTGAGACAGGTTCCACCGACTGACATGCACTAGTTGCATAAGGTGGCTAGCGGGTGTCTGTCTCTCCCACTTTAGTCGGATCGGATTCGATGAAAAGGGTCCTTATGAAGGGTAAATAGAAATTGGCATATCACGTTGTGGCTTTTGCGTAGGTAAGAAACGTTCTTGCTAGAAACCCATAGCAGCCACGTAAAACATGCAACAACAATTAGAGGACGTCTAACTTGTTTTTGTAGGGTATGCTATGTGATGTGATATGGCCAAAAGGATGTGATGAATGATATATGTGATGTATGAGATTGATCATGTTCTTGTAATAGGAATCACGACTTGCATGTCGATGAGTATGACAACCGGCCGGAGCCATAGGAGTTGTCTTAATTTATTGTATGACCTGCGTGTCAATGAAAACGCCATGTAATTACTTTACTTTATTGCTAACCGTTAGCCATAGTAGTAGAAGTAATAGTTGGCGAGACAACTTCATGAAGACACGATGATGGAGATCATGGTGTCATGCCGGTGACGAAGGTGATCATGCCGCGCCTCGAAGATGGAGATCAAAAGGCGCAAGATGATATTGGCCATATCACGTCACTTTATGATTTGCATGTGATGTTTATCATGTTTACATCTTATTTGCTTAGAACGACGGTAGCATAAATAAGATGATCCCTCACTAAAATTTCAAGAGACGTGTTCCCCCTAACTATGCACCGTTGCGAAGGTTCGTTGTTTCGAAGCACCACGTGATGATCGGGTGTGATAGATTCTAACGTTCGAATACAACGGGTGTTGACGAGCCTAGCATGTACAGACATGGCCTCGGAACACATGCGAAACACTTAGGTTGACTTGACGAGCCTAGCATGTACAGACATGGCCTCGGAACACAAGAGACCGAAAGGTCGAACATGAGTCGTATAGCAGATACGATCAACATGGAGATGTTCACCTATGATGACTAGTCCGTCTCACGTGATGATCGGACATGGCCTAGTTTGACTCGGATCATGTATCACTTAGATGACTAGAGGGATGTCTATCTGAGTGGGAGTTCATTAAATAATCAGATGAACTTCATTATCATGAACATAGTCAAAAGGTCTTTGCAAATTATGTCATAGCTTACGCTTTAGTTCTACTGTTTAAGATATGTTCCTAGAGAAAATTTAGTTGAAAGTTGGTAGTAGCAATTATGTGGACTGGGTCCGTGAACTGAGGATTGTCCTCATTGCTGCACAGAAGGCTTATGTCCTTAATGCACCGCTCGGTGTGCTGAACCTCAGCGTCGTCTGTAGATGTTGCGAAACATCTGACATGCACGTTTTGATGACTACGTGATAGTTCAGTGCGTAATGCTAACGGTTTAGAATTGTGGCACCAAAGACGTTTTTTGAAACGTCGCAGAACATATGAGATGTTCCGAAGACTGAAATTGGGATTTCAGACTAGTGCCCACGTCAAGAGGTATGAGACCTCTGACAAGTTTCTTAAGCCTGCAAACTAAGGGAGAAAAGCTCAATCGTTGAGCATGTGCTCAGATTGTCTGAGTACTACAATCGCTTGAATCGAGTGGGAGTTAATCTTCCAGATGAGATAGTGATGGTTCTCCATAGTCACTGCCACCAAGCTATTAGAGCTTCGTGATGAACTATAACATATCAGGGATAGACATGATGATCCTTGAGCAACTCGCGATGTTTGACACCGCGAAAGTAGAAATCAAGAAGGAGCATCAATTGTTGATGGTTAGTAAAACCACTAGTTTCAAGAAGGGCAAGGGCAAAAAGGGATACTTCATGAAACAGCAAATCATTTGCTGCTCTAGTGAAGAATCCCAAGGTTGAACCCAAACCCGAGACTAAGTGCTTCTGTAATGAGGGGAACGGTCACTGAAGCAGAACTACCCTAGATACTTGGTAGATGAGAAGGCAGGCAAGGTCGACAGAAGTATATTGGATATACATTATATGAATGTGTACTTTTCTAGTACTCCTAGCAGCACCAGGGTATTAGATACCGGTTCGGTTGCTAAGTGTTAGTAACTCGAAATAAAAGCTGCGGAATAGACGGAGACTAGCTAAAGGTGAGATGACGATATGTGTTGGAAGTGCTTCCAAGGTTGATATGATCAAGCATCGCATGCTCCCTCTACCATCGAGATTGGTGTTAAACCTAAATAATTGTTATTTGGTGTTTGCGTTGAGCATAAACATGATTGGATTATGTTTATCGCAATACGGTTATTCATTTAAGGAGAATAATGGTTACTCTGTCTATTTGAATAATACCTTCAATGGTCTTGCACCTAAAATGAATGGTTTATTGAAACTCGATCGTAGTGATACACACGGTCATGCCAAAAGATATAAGATAGTAATGATAGTACCACATACTTATGGCACTGCAACTTGAGTCATATTGGTATAAAACGCATGAAGAAACTCCATGCAGATGGATCGTTTGGACTCACTTGATTTTGAATCACTTGAGACATGTAAATCATACCACATGGGCAAGATGACTGAAGGGCCTTGTTTTCAGTGAGATGGAACAAGAGAGCAACTTGTTGGAAGTAATACATTTTGATGTGTGCAGTCCAATGAGTGCTGAGACATGCAGTGGATATCGTTATGTTCTTACTTCACAGATGATTTGAGTAGATGCTGAGTGTATTTACTTGATGAAACACAAATCTGAATTATTGAAAGGTTCAAGTAATTTCAGAGTGAAGATCGTCGTGACAAGAGGATAAAATGTCTGTGATATGATCATATAGATGAGTATCTGAGTTACGAGTTTGGCACACAATTAAGAAATTGTGGAAATTGTTTCACGACTAATACCGCTTGGAGCACCATAGTGTGATGGTGTGTCCGAACATCATAACTGCACCCTGCTGGACATGGTGCATACCATGATGTCTCTTATCAAATTACCACTATCGTTTATGGGTTAGGCATTAGAGACAACCACATTCACTTTAAATAGGGCACCACGCAATCCCGTTGAGACGACACCGTTTAGAGAAACCTAAGTTGTCGTTTCTTAAAAGTTTGGGGTTGCGATGCTTATGTGAAAAAGTTTCAGGCTGATAAGCTCGAACCCAAAGCGGATAAATGCATCTTCATAGAATACCCAAAACAGTTGGGTATACCTCCTGTTTCAGATCTGGAAGTAAACAGGTCCTTTCTCGAGAAAAAGTTTCTCTCAAAAGAATTGAGTGGGAGGATGGTGGAGACTTGATGAGGTTATTGAACCATAGCTTCAACTAGTGTGTAGCAGGGCACAGGAAGTTGTTCCTGTGGCACCTACACCAATTGAAGTGGAAGCTTATGATAGTGATCATGAAACTTCGGATCAAGTCACTACCAAACCTCGTAGGTCGACAAGGATATGTACTACTCCTGAGTGGTACGGTAATCCTGTCTTAGATATCATGTTGTTAGACAATACTGAACCTACGAGCTATGGAGAAGCGATGGTGGGCCCATATTCCGACAAATGGTTAGAAGCCATGAAATCTGAGATAGGATCCATGTATCAGAACAAAGCATGGACTTTGGTGAACTTGCCCGATGATCGGCAAGCCATTAAGATAAATGGATCTTTAAGTAGAAGACGTACATGGACGGTAATGTTACCGTCTATGAAGCTCGACTTGTGGCAAAGAGTATTTTCACAAGTTCAAGGAGTTGACTACGATGAGATTTTCTCATCCGTAGCGATGCTTAAGTCCGTTGGAATCATGTTAGCATTAGCTGCATTTATGAAATCTGGCAGATGAATGTCAAAACAAGTCTCCTTACCAGTTTTCGTAAGGAAAGGTTGTATGTGATACAATCAGAAAGGTTTTGTCGATCCTAAGGATGCTAAAAGGTATGCTAGCTCCAGCGATCCTTCCATGGACTAGAGCAAGCATCTCGGAGTCAGAATATACGCTTTGATGCAGTGATCAAAGTTTTTGGGTTTATACAAAGTTTGTTAGAAACTTGTATTTACAATAAAGTGAGTGGAGCGCTACAACATTTCTGATAAGTATATGTGAATGACATATTGTTGATCCGAAATGATGTAGAATTTCTGGAAAGCATAAAGGGTTGTTTGAAAGGAGTTTTTCAAAGGACGACCTGGATAAAGCTGCTTACATATTGGGCATCAAGATCTATAGAGATAGATCAAGACGCCTGATGATACTTTCAAAGAATGCACACCTTGCCATGATTTTGAAAGAGTTCAAAATAGATCAGCAAAGAAGGAGTTCTTGGCTGTGTTACAAGGTGTGAGTATTGAGTAAGACTCAAGACCTGACCACAGCAGAAGAGAGAGAAAGGACGAAGGTCGTCCCCTATGCTTTAGACGTAGGCTCTACAGTATGCTATGCTGTGTACCGCACATGAAGTGTGCCTTGCCATGAGTTGGTCAAGGGGTACAATAGTGATCCGGGAATGGATCACATGACAGCGGTCGAACTTATCCTTAGTATCTAGTGGACTAAGGAATTTTCTCGATTATGGAGGTGAAAAGGAGTTCGTCGTAAAGCGTTACGTCGATGCGAACTTTGACACTAATCCGGATGACTTTGAGCAGTTATTTGAAATGGCTCCAAGTAGCGCGTGGTAGCATCCACAAGATGACATAGATAATCGTAAAGCACACACGGATCTGAAAGGTTCAGACCCGTTGACTAATAACCTCTCTCACAAGCATAACATGATCAAACCAGAACTCATTGAGTGTTAATCACATAGTGATGTGAACTAGATTGTTGACTCTAGTAAACTCTTTGCATGTTGGTCACATGGTGATGTGACCTGTGAGTGTTAATCACATGGTGATGTGAACTAGATTATTGACTCTAGTGCAAGTGGGAGACTGTTGGAAATATGCCCTAGAGGCAATAATAAATTGGTTATTATTATATTTCCTTGTTCATGATAATCGTTTATTATCCATGCTAGAATTGTATTGATAGGAAACTCAGATACATGTGTGGATACATAGACAACACCATGTCCCTAGTAAGCCTCTAGTTGACTAGCTCGTTGATCAATAGATGGTTACGGTTTCCTGACCATGGACATTGGATGTCGTTGATAACGGGATCACATCATTAGGAGAATGATGTGATGGACAAGACCCAATCCTAAGCCTAGCACAAGATCGTGTAGTTCGTTTGCTAAGAGCTTTTCTAATGTCAAGTATCATTTCCTTAGACCATGAGATTGTGCAACTCCCGGATACCGTAGGAATGCTTTGGGTGTACCAAACGTCACAACGTAACTGGGTGGCCATAAAGGTGCACTACAGGTATCTCCGAAAGTGTCTGTTGGGTTGGCACGAATCGAGACTGGGATTTGTCACTCCGTGTAAACGGAGAGGTATCTCTGGGCCCACTCGGTAGGACATCATCATAATGTGCACAATGTGACCAAGGAGTTGATCACGGGATGATGTGTTACGGAACGAGTAAAGAGACTTGCCGGTAACGAGATTGAACAAGGTATCGGGATACCGACGATCGAATCTTGGGTAAGTAACATACCGATAGACAAAGGGAATTGTATACGGGATTGATTGAATCCCCGATTTGACCGTGCACTAACCATGCACGCAAATGTGTACGACCAAGATCGGGGACTCACGAGAAGATATCACAACACAACTCTAAAACATAAATAAGTCATACAAGCATTATAATACAAGCCAGGGGCCTCGAGGGCTCGAATACAAGTGCTCGATCACAGACGAGTCAGCGGAAGCAACAATATCTGAGTACAGACATAAGTTAAACAAGTTTGCCTTAAGAAGGCTAGCACAAAAGTAGCAATGATAAAAAAGGCAAGGCCTCTTGCCTGGGACCCTCCTAACTACTCCTGGCCGTCGTCAGCGGCCTGCACGTAGTAGTAGGCACCTCCAGTGTCGTAGGTGTCGTCGTCGACGGTGGCGTCTGGCTCCTGGACTCCAACATCTGGTTGCGAAAACCAGATAGAAAGGAAAGGGGGAAAAGAGGGAGAGAAGCAACCGTGAGTACTCATCCAAAGTACTCGCAAGCAAGGAGCTATACTACATATGCATGGGTATATGTGTAAAGGGGCATATCAGTGGACTGAACTGCAGAATGCCAGAATAAAAGGGGGATAGCTAGTCCTGTCGAAGACTACGCTTCTGGCCATCTCCATCTTGCAGCATGTAGAAGAGAGTAGATTGAAGTCCTCCAAGTAGCATCGTATAGCATAATCCTACCCGGCGATCCCCTCCTCGTCGCCCTGTTAGAGAGCGATCACCGGGTTGTATCTGGCACTTGGAAGGGTGTATTTTATTCAGTATCCAGTTCTAGTTGTCATAAGGTCAAGGTACAACTCCGGGTCGTCCTTTTACCGAGGGACACGGCTATTCGAATAGATAAACTTCCCTGCAGGGGTGCACCACATAACCCAACACGCTCGATCCCATTTGGCCGGACACACTTTCCTGGGTCATGCCCGGCCTCGTAAGATCAACGCGTCGCAGCCCCACCTAAGCACAACAGAGAGGTCAGCACGCCGGTCTAACCCTATGCGCACAGGGGTCTGGGCCCATCGCCCTATGCACACCTGCACGTTGCGTACGCGGCCGGAAGCAGACCTAGCCTAGTGGCGTTCCAGTCCAATCCGGCGCGCGCCACTCAGTCGCTGACGTCAAGAAGGCTTCGGCTGATACCACGACGCCGGGATACCCATAACTACTCCCGCGTAGATAGCTAGTGCGTATAGACCAAATGGCCAGACTCAGATCAAATACCAAGATCTCGTTAAGCGTGTTAAGTATCCGCGAACGCCGACCAGGGACAGGCCCACCTCTCACCTAGGCGGTCTCAACCTGCCCTGTCGCTCCGCCACAAAGATCCACTTGCGGGTACTCCTACGAGCCGACCCGACTTTAGTCATCACATGTGTCATGTATATAGTATATAAGTATATACCCGTGATCACCGCCCAGGTGATCACGGCCTGATAGTATAGCACAGCAGACGGACAAGAATGTAGGGCCACTGATGGAAAACTAGCATCCTATACTAAGCATGTAGGATTGCACGTAAAGGTAACAACAGTAGTAGCAAAGATAGGCTATGCATCAGGATAGGATATCGGAAAGCAGTAACATGCTACACTACTCTAATGCAAGTAGTATAGAGAAGAATAGGCGATATCTGGTGATCAAGGGGGGGGGGGCTTGCCTGGTTGCTTTGGCAAGTAGGAGGGGTCGTCGACTCCGTAGTCGAACTGGGCAGCAGCAGTGTCGGTCTCGTAGTCTACCGGAGAGAAGAGGGGGAAGAAACAGTAAATACAATGCAAACATAAGCATGACGATGCGTGACATGACAATGAGCGGTGCTAGGTGTGTCCTAACGCGACAGTAGATGGTGCCGGCGAAGGGGGGGAACATCCGAGAAGTATTCCCGATGTTTCGCGTTTTCGGACAGACGGACCGGAGGGGGAAAGTTGCTAGTTCGATAGGTTAGGGAGGTGTGGTGGACGAACGTACTGCGTATTTGGATTCGTCTCGTCGTTCTGAGCAACTTTCGTGTTGAAAATATTTTAATCCGAGTTACGGATTAAAAGATATGATTTTCTAAAGATTTTATTAATTTCTAGAATTTAATTATTTATTTAATTTAATTCGAAATCTGGATTTATGACATCAACATGATGTCATGCTGACATCAGCAGTCAACAGGGGTTGACTGGGTCAAACTATCGCGTGGGTCCAGTGGGACCCACGTGTCATACTCTGTTAGGTTAATTAGGGTTTAATTAAACTAATTCTGTTTAGTTAACTAACAGGTTAATTAGATTAATTCATTAGGATTAATTAACTTTAATTAATTAATATTTACATGATTAAATAAGTTAATTAATTATCTTATTTATTTATTTTTATTATTTATTCTTATTTATATATTTATTAATGTTAATTAATTAATTTATTATTTTTATTATTATTATCTTTTATTTTTATTTATTTATTTTTTTAATCATTTTTTTAATGTTCCAGGGGCTGGGCCCCACATGTCATGGGGCCAGTGGGAAGTGGGTTCGGCGTTAGCGGGCGCCCGGGTGTGGTGCGCGTGCCCGAGGCCGTAGCCTGCCCGGGCGACGGGGGGGGGGGGGGGGGGCGAGCAGAGGCGCGGGCGAGCGTGGGGAGCGGCAGCAGCGGCGGCCGGCGTGGAGCTCTGGCGGGAGGCAGAGGCGAGCGAGGTGGGCAGCAGTGGGGGAAGCGGGCGAGCAGGGGGCGGACTCGCCCGAACGGGCACAAGGCGATGGCGACGGTGCGGCCGGCAGCGGCGACCAGCACCGCGGCACGGCGGCCGGAGGCGAGCGCCGGAAGGGGGGAAGAGGCATCGCGGGGAGAGGGACGGGGGCCGAGGCGAGCGCCGAGTGGGGAGGGAGCCGCGACCGCACGACAGCAGGGCCGCGCGGCCGTGGGCGCGTGTGGAGGCGCGCCGGGCAAGGCGAGGTTGCGATGAGCGCAGTCAGCGCTCGTACGAGGCGGTGGTCCGAGGCGTGCGCCGGCGCGGTGAGCACGTTCGGTGCCCGGTCGGCGAGTGTGCACGACGACGGAGGGGAAGAGGAGGGAAGGCGGAGGCCGATGGCCTCACCGGCGTTGCAGGGGCACAAGGCGGCGAGGCTTGGTGAGGCGAGTCGGGGAGGAAGACGAGGAAGGCGGCGACGAGGTGGAGGCGGTCCAGCGAGGTCCTCCGGCGGCGGAGTCGTTCCGGGCGACGAGGGCGGAGTCGGGGATGGGCGGCTGCGTCGGGATCGGGCGCGACCCCGATCTAGATCGGGACGAGGGGAAGAGAGACGTGGGGGGGAGGAGTGTGGGGGTAATGGGTGCGGGGGTTAGGGTTCGGTGGTGAGGGGGGCAGCCTAAGTAGGCCAAGGGAGTGGGTGGGCCGGCCCATTCGGGCGGCTGAGGCCAGCTGGGCCACTTGGCCCAGCGCGGGGGGTGTCTTTTCCTTCTTTTTTTATTGTCTTTTCTTTTATTTATTTTCCTTTACTGTTTTATTTTATTTCTTTAATAGTTATAGTTTTATAATAAGTTAAAGCCCACACCTAAATCGGAGTTGTAAAAAGTTTTTAGTGACTAAATAAACTAGTTTAATATTTGTTTATATTTAATAACACTTATATAATTGTTTTTGCTACTGTTTTATTCATCTCATAGTATTTAAACATTTTATAAAGGTGTGGTTTCTCCACCATAATTATCTGTGCAATATTTGGTTCACTCCGAACATTTTTGTTTCAATGTTTGAAAACTTTTGTTGTTTGCCATATTTTGAATTGATTTTTGAACGGTTTTGAACTAACGAAGGATTAGAAACAGTAATGGAGGTGACGTGGCATCATTAGCAGAGTTTTACTGTAGCTTGATTATCCGGGCGTCACAGGCACCAGCCCCAGGAGGCCCATGCACCAAGAGATAAGGGAAAGGGAGAGTCGTAAAGGGGGAAGGCACCTCCGAGGTGCCTTGGGGAGGATGGACTCCTCCCTGGCCGCACCCTTCCTTGGAGGAAGGGCCAAGGCTGCGCCCCCCCTCTCCCTTGGCCCTATATATAGTGGGGGGGAAGGGAGGGCAGCAAACCTAAGACCTGGCGCCTCCCTCTCCCTCCCGTGACACATCTCCCTCCTCCCGCAGCGCTTGGCGAAGCCCTGTTGGAATCCCGCTACTTCCACCACCACGCCGTCGTGCTGCTGGATCTCCATCAACCTCTTCTCCCCCCTTGCTGGATCAAGAAGGAGGAGACGTCGCTGCTCCGTACGTGTGTTGAACGCGGAGGTGCCGTCCGTTCGGCGCTAGGATCATCGGTGATTTGAATCACGACGAGTACGACTCCATCAACCCCGTTCTCTTGAACGCTTCCGCTCGCGATCTACAAGGGTATGTAGATGCACTCCTTCCCTCTCGTTGCTAGTAAACTCCATAGATTGATCTTGGTGATGCGTAGAAAATTTTGAATTTCTGCTACGTTCCCCAACACCTTGCCCCCTCCAATTCTGTTGTACTAGATCGGGATCGCGCCTTGGCGCGAGGGTGCCGGTCCCAACATTTTGGTCAATCAAGTAATGCTAAGCTAGTAGTAATTCAGGTTTAACATATGCTATTAATTATGATCACTGGAAAGTTTGTTGATACAAATAAATAATTTTAAGCTGGACCTTTCCATGATCAAACTTTAGTTTCACAAAATGCAATGTACATAAACATAATTTTAAGCAGTGAATCTTCAAAACTGGCACTTCTCCAACACATGTTCTGCATATTCGAATTCTGATAAAGCCAAGTGCAAGCCTGAACTTACGAATATAACATAAGTTTGAAAACATCCAGGAATGTAAGTTGACTAAAACGAATGTCAGTTGTGCTCAAAGCTACAAATTGTAGAATTCACAAAAAAGGGTATCTAGTGCAGGAAATTACCGAGCCAAAATATTTTGAGCCAGATAAATTAACTCTAAATTTTGTTTCTGTGACCTAGAACCCGAATATGGCAACGACCTGGACTGCAAGTTATGTGGCAAACTAGCCAGAAACATCGTCAAGCTCCATGATGCCGGGTGAACCTGGATGAAGTGGAGCAGCGTGGATCTCACGTCAAAGAGGACAGGCAACGGCGACGGCTGGCCACCGGTTCCAGCGCTGCCGCGAGCCCCTTCTCCATGTGCTCTCGCGTCAAAGAGGACAGGCAACAGCAACGGCTGGGCACCGGATCCAGCGCTACCACGAGCTCCTTCTCCATGTGCTCTTGCGTCAAAGAGGACAGTCAACGACGACGGCTGACCACCGGATCCGGCGCTGCCATGAGCAGCCAGCCTCTCCTTTACAGTAAAAGAGAAATCAACACAAGAAAACTAATTAAACCAATAGGGAACTACACCTGAAAACCACACGTGTCTACCCATTGTCAAAAAAAGTATGTGCCTAACCCTATATCCTAATAGTAATGCTACATCATGCAGGTTCATTAGAGCATTGATCATCATCCTTACTCCAGTATTCAACATCAACATACACTTGCAAGCAATCAAACTTTAGCCCAATACAACATAGGCATAGCTCCACGAGCAGATAAAGCACTAAAACTGTAGGTGTAGAAAAATAGTAGAAGTAGAAATAAAGTAAGTGCAGAAATAATTCAAATGTAAATACAGAAATAAAGTAGAAATAGAAGTAGAAGCAGCAATAAACTGTAGATGCAGTAATCAAACTAAGTAACTTATAGGCTGGACCAGAAAAACCGACACAGGAAAACTAAAAAAACTAATATGCAACTCAACCTGAAAACCACACCTGTCTAACCCACTGTCAAAAAAAATGGTGCTACAGAAGTTAACAAAGTGAGTTGCAGGTTATAACAAATAAATAATTTCTGGCGTGATCACATTATAACAGATACATTATCTCCATAGGCTGGACCGGCAACATTCCAACCTGAACTTTTAGGCAAGGTAAGAAACTAAATCAACCATGTTGAAGATAAAGAAATCAAAATTGAAATCTACAAAACATCTTTGACACATAATCATAGGGTAGAAATGAAGTTTTTGTTTTTACAGCCCTAGGGAACTAATAATGGGCAGTACCAAATAGCAACAAGCTCATCAACAGATAATATTCGCTTTTATACATACCATGAGAGATTTTCTGCATGGGGTAGAACATGAAATTCAAGAGGCAACAAATGGCTTTGGATTTATTTTGAATCATTTGAACAAGTCATCGAATGAAAACGAAACCATATCACCATCATCTACAGGCTCCCTCCAAACCGAACATATGCAATAGACTGCATAATCTTTTTTCCCTGGAATCAGGATTGCATACTCAATGCACTCCAATCTTACAGCATTGTGCAACAAACAAAATAAATATGTGGTAGGCAAGTCGTGATAGAATCACGGATCGGTTAGGCTAGGATTCCGGCAACAATGATGGTAGGTATTACCTTCTTCTTGTGGCTCGAGGAGCTCCCGGTGCCGGCCATGGTGACGGTGGCCGGTGATGGCAGAGTAGCGGTGGCGGTGCTTCCCGTCAGGACTGCACTAACCCTAGATCGGTAGGGGATGTAGGTGGGGTGTACGGCGTCGCGACGAACCTCGTGATGCGAGCCGCCGGCCCCCACCTCTTTATATAGTGCAGGTGACAGGGGCCCGTCAACCATAGTGGGTTGAGCACCCCCGATCAGGGCGCAGATCTAAGGGCCCGGTGGGCCGTTGGGCCCACACGGTGGAGATCATCCTAACATTCTCCCCCTTGATCTCAACTTTTACTTTTGACCTTATACTTTTAGTTTACTCGTTTCATAACAGATCAATACATAGAACATGTTTCATCGTCACAGCTCAATTGCCGATAAATCAGACAGCCACAACGTACCTCTCTGTTTTGAAACAAATTCTTTAACCTTGGGCCCTTTATTGTCCGGAAATCTTAGACTATACCATAAAACCCATGTCGACTGTGTGTTCTCTGAACACACTGAGCGGTAAGCCTTTAATAAGCAGATCTGCAAACACTTGTATGTTGCTTTTATGCTTCAAGCATTTCTACATAATTCCGGACTTTCTCCTTTACAACGCATAACTCTGTGTCAGTGTGTTTGGCATCAACACTTGACTCGTTGTCATAGGAGCGAACAACTTAAAATGGTTATCGCTGTTGTCAACCATTATTAACTCCGGGTACAGGTCTCCTTAACCATTTTGCCTGTCCCTCAGCCTCATATCAAGCTATAAAATATCTTTGCATCACATTGATGATAATTGTTTCGTTCTTTGGAGCTTTTCCACACAAAAACCTCCAAGTATGAAAGTTAGCGACAATTGTGGATTTCGCTATACATTTCACAAGTCATGTCTTTGTACTCACAATCTTTTGAGAGCACTTATTTCTTTCAGCACGAGGCCGATATCTTTGACTCATTCCAGTGATCTATATATGGACTGGATATTGCCAAAACAACCCGGATACGTGAATTGTGTCAGGGTCATATATTGAGCTTCCAACAGCTGAAGCATATGGTACCATATCCGTTTTCAATCTTTTCTCATCAACTTTTGGAACACCATAGTTTCCAGTTCCATTACCCTTGACTATAAGAACAGGCGTAGGTTTTCTCGCATGCATACTTTAGAGACCTTTGTTAGCATGTCCATGCGACTTCCTAATACCCCATTTTATTATTTTCTTGGTGAATCTCGATATTTATAACGAGAGACACTCCGAGAAATGCAATTTTGAACTTTGAGGACAAGAACTTCTTTTCTCCTCCTGAAGTAGATTAACATCACCACTAGCAAGTAGGACGTCATCCACATGCACATGATTGGGAAATGAATTCCCCATTCTATAACTTTGCATGAATACAATTGTCCTTCCATTTTCTATAACCCAAATATCATTTGATTCTTTAAACTTTAAATGCAACTGTCTATAGACTTGCTCTAGTCCATAAAAAACTTCTTGAAGTAGTATCCCTTGTGTTCTTTACATTCATCTGATGTAACTCAGATCATGATGTCGGTCATGATGTGCCACTGACACTCATTGTAATTTGTTCATTCTCTTTGCACAAAGTCTTTCGATTCAAGTCGCGATTTACACCTTTACATATTTCCTTTGGAGTCACATTGACCTTGTAGACCTTTTACAGCCTACTGTTTATGCTCCATTGGAAATTACTTATGAGTCCCAAACATTGTCGGGATTCACCAATTTTATTTCATCTCACATAGTCTCTTATCATTTAGACAAACAGACACTTCTCTAAGCTCGATTGAGCGCTTTAAATGAGGTGAGATCAACCTCGATTTGAATTTCACTAACATAGACTTTATAGTAATCAGAAGTATCTGATTTTCTCATTCCTTGAGACCATCTGTGTCTCAGGTACTGGCACTTCTTTCATATGGGGTTGTTGTTGCTCTGTCATTGCCAAGAGGCAAATTAATTCCATAGTCTTTTATTTCGAAGAGGCAATAGGTTTTACATGGACCTGTGTCACAAGATCCATGTGTACTCATTCATCCTTTATAGAGCTAACATCAGGTGTTGTATAGGTCATACAACATGCTCCCCCAGATTACTCCATCTTCACTAAAAATGGCGTATCTTTAAACTTTATTATTTGGGTTTATTCTATTAAAACTTTCTTCTTTATGGCACTTTAAGCACCGTCTTAGTATTCCTTAGTTTGCTTTCAGAACTGTAAAAGATCCAGGAATACAACTGTTTCTTTTCTTTAGGGGTATTATTATGATCGTCGTACTCCCCGAGACGATCACATTCTTCATTAATGGATATCTCATATATCTTTCTCCCCCTCGAAATGTGGCAAGAACTTTTCTGCCACAATTTCGAAAAACCATTCACAACTCTTGTGAATTGAGGAAACTTTGAGTATCTACTTCATTTATCTGATTACTTCATACGAAATGAAGTTATCTGTTAACTGGTATGGGAGTACTTTTTCCTCATTCCATTTCAGAAACTCAACAGAGTTCTTTATCATTAGTACTTTTGCAAGTCACACTTGCATATCATTCTTATCTTTAGGTTCGTCTTTAACTTTTATTCTCCTTGGATTTATCGAGTGCTTAATGACCGTGGTGTACGGTCGATACTAGGAAAGCATAATAGCTACTCCATACTTTTCTCCCAGTGTGGGACACACTAAACGCACATGAGTCATCATATCTTTCTCATGTCATACAGGATAGGTCCTTTGCCTACATTTCTCCTGCCATACAGGATTTTTGACATAATACTATGTCAACTTTACCTAGTTACGCATGTATTTTCCCAGACTTTTCCCGCCAGGCGATTTTATCATAATCATCTTTTCCCGCTATACGGGTAATTCCCTGTAAGGGACATAAATGCCATAATTGGCTCTTTTGACTGCATATTCAATCATCAAATTCAGAAATAAATCCAAATGCTCTTTGACACACATGCTTGATCCGACGTTGGTCAAATTAAACACACATGTTGCTTGTTTCATCTCAAATCATGTTGACTGAAAAATCTTCTTTTTCAGAGAGAGTACATGAAAAACATTCGTCAACCAAGACTCTCAATGATCTATATTTTTTCTTTTCTTGGAATAATATCCAATAATTCTTTTTCTTTTAAAGCCATTCTTTAGAGAGAACATACTCCCTCACGTTATGACCTTTCTTGGTCATCTTTCGGGTCACAAGTACCCAGCCATTTGCTTTCACGAATGAAAGCATGGAAAACTTTTAGTCTGAGAAAAATTAGCCAATAATCAACAATAATGAGCATAAAAAATAACCCCATGTTGGTCTGGTTAAAAAATATGCACATGAAACTTTTAAAACCTTCTTTTATATTCGAAATCACCGTTGGGCAGAATTAGAATAAAACATCATCCTTCTACATTAATTCCATATCACCGTTGGGTGGAAATGGAAATAATGCATATTACTCATAAACAATGTGATGATAGTATTTTATTAAACAACTTTACCTAGAAATAATAATCATCATCAACTTTATTGCAGTGAACAAGAAATATACATTTCTCTAGTTCAAGAGCATTTCTTGATCTTTAAATGTTCTCTGAAAATTGATCACTTTGATATAAAATTTATCAGAGATTTAAGTTTCGAACATAAGGCTCAAAGAATTATAGTACCGTTATCATCAATGTTGGTTAGAAAATAACAATACCATATTTTAACTTTAAAACAAATATCTTTCTTTTATCATATCGGAAACTATCTGCATCTTATTTCACCCATAGGGGAAAACATTGCTAAGAACAGTTCTTCCAATTAAATTTTCCCGTTGGTTCCAATTTAACTGGAGGATAAAACTTTTTCTTTGCAGCGGAAACTTTCAATATTCTATGCAGAAACAATTCTGCACTCATTTACTCTCTAAGCAATTTTAACCGGTTGGTTCATAAACGCATTAGAGAAGCAACAATTTAATCTTTTACTTTAGTTCTATTCACTTTTAAAGGAGCACTTTTATTTTTATTTGCAGCAGAAAAACATGAATAGAAAATTCATGAACTTTTTATCCTTTACATAAACTTTTCTTGGACCAAATAAAAAATTCATGAACTTTATTATTTTCTTTGTAAAATTCATGAACATTTCTTTTTCTGAAAATTTTCTATTTTCATTTTCAGAAACTTTTTCTGTTTACTTTTCTATTTTCTAAACAAAAAATTTCGTTAGAAAAATTTTGAAAAGAAAAAAAATACTGTATAAAATTTGCCCAAAAAAATGGACAAAAATAAATCAGTAAAACACGGCAGCTGCACCCGGCCTCGGCCTGGCGCGTGAGGCAAAAATCGGCCACGGCCTATGAGGTGCGGTCCACGGCCTGCTAGTCGAGCGCCGTTCGGCCGCCCTAGCTAATCGGCCCACGGCCCGCCGCGGCAGCGGCCTGGTGCGTTCACGCTTTCGGCCCAATTGGCCTGGGGCGGCGCTAGGTCTTTGATCCTGGCCGTTCTTTTAGATCGGACGGCCGAGCGGGGTTTTCGGTTGGACAAAAACGGGAGAGTCCCCCGATCCCGAAACCTAGTCCCCATTTTCCCCCGCGTGCGCCGCTCGCTTCTCAGCCTCTCGCTTCCGTTCTCTCTGTCGCCCGGCCACCGCGACGGCAGCGAAAAGCCACCGTGTCGCGTCTCCCTTCCTTTCCTGTGGTAGAGAGAGAGGGGGTCGCGCTTGCGCCCTCCTCTGCTCCCTTACGCGCCCGCCTCTGTCTCTCTCTGTGCTGCAGCTGGGTCGGGGCTCCGCCGGCCGCCGGCGACGGCGTGAAGCTACCGCGCCGCGCGAGCCGCACGCGAGCTTCTCCCTTTCCCCGCTCCATCTCCACCTTCTGTGGCAGAGAGGACGAGGCTACTTTAACCCTTCTGCTCCCCTTCGTTTTCGACGACAGCAGAGCTCTCTACGGCGGCGTCTTGGTCATCCCCCTCGCCGGCTGCGTGTCCACCTTGCGGTGAGCGCGCCGCCGTCGAGCGGTTTGTTCGCGATGCCCTTTGCCCCGTGTGGGGTAGTTCTTCGTCCGACGCCTCGGCTTGCCGATGCGCGTCCGGATCGAGAGGAACGGCGCGGCCTTCCGGCGGCGCACTTTGCCCTTCTCCCCTCTTTCTTTTTGTTTTGGGGTTAGGGTTTCTCTCGGGAGGGGATTTCCTTTTCTTTTCTGTACCGAAAATCCTAAACCAATCTCTGGCTGATACCATTGATAGAATCACGGATCGGTTAGGCTAGGATTCCGGCAACAGTGGTGGTAGGTATTACCTTCTTCTTGTGGCTCGAGGAGCTCCCGGTGCCGGCCATGGTGACGGTGGCCGGTGATGGCAGAGTAGCGGTGGCGGTGCTTCCCGTCAGCACTGCACTAACCCTAGATCGGTAGGGGATGTAGGTGGGGTGTACGGCGTCGCGACGAACCTCGTGATGCGAGCCGCCGGCCCCCACCTCTTTATATAGTGCAGGTGACAGGGGCCCGTCAACCATAGTGGGTTGAGCACCCCCGATCAGGGCGCAGATCTAAGGGCCCGGTGGGCCGTTGGGCCCACACGGTGGAGATCATCCTAACAAGTCGAACCCTGGCCCAGTGAGACGGAGGCATACCTCGATGAGAGAAAAATTGCACAGAACAGGCACACACTATTGTTCCATAGCCTTATCTCTGTGGTGGTTGCAAACTTGAGTCCTCCTTGGCTGAACCGCTTGTATATAGTCTGTAAATTAGAGAATACAAATACCTCATCGATCAGTTTAGATAAAATTGCATTGGTACAGGCAATACCTAAGACTACACTCTGCAGAGTGGTAGTAGGTTAGAGATATCAACACAGTTAATCGTACATTATCAAGCACCGATAGGACCTCTCTTAGTAGAAGAATAACTTCCACAATGAAAAGAGTCGGTCCTTATATTATTGTAAGCCAAATGAACCAATATAGGAACTCATAATTAGTAGCAAAAGCAAGCTAAATATTCAAACAGGGGATGGTCGATGTCATGGATCAATGAGATAACTACGTACAAAATGAATGTTAGTGAACATGAGATAAATCATCGCCTGAGATTGAAGAAAGAAAATAGATGAGTTCATCCTTGATCTGCAGTAGCACATTTAGAAGTAACCAGTTTCTTCCTCAATCATTCAAGTGCCCATAACATAAAGGGGGCGTCAAAAGGAAAATTCAAAATATTTTTCTTACCAATGACTTGAGGCATAAGAGACGTATACACACAACCAAGGGATAGATGTTGAGGATTACCAGAAGGTCAATTGCATATGGAGCCTATCCATCTTAGTGGTTGGTTTACTGACAACCAGTATATGAGGTATGTTTATTATTTATGGGACCTGCCCACTCAAGCCCTAATATCCCAATTCTGAACATTTTGGTAATTTATATGACACATTGTAAGCATATTAAGCACTCACAATTGATTATTTCCTCATTGGTCACCTAAAGACCCTTTAATATACTATGACTAATAATGATAGAAGTCATTAAGCTCTTTATGATATTTTCTACTTCAGATTGCAAGTGGCATTAAATGAGTGCGCAAAACAGAATGTAAAAATAAAAAAGGCTCAAGGTACTTCTGACAGAACTCCTCCCAGCATTATTTTGGTATATAACTTAAGCCCTGGATCAAATAATCTAGCATGGTAGATTCTTCTTCCTAATGGAAGCACATATATGTAGGAACTGCTAGTTAATCACAAGTCCAACTAATTTATCAAACCAAGCCATGAATGGGAGCAAGCATCACCTTTGTAGAGATAGACCAAATACAAAAATAATTCTCCTATTAAGTTCTTTGATTTGCATCTATCATCGCTACAAATATGGTGTTAGCCGAGGCAATTCTTTTCCTTATGCTGACTTTGGTAAGGCCAGACAACTATTCCCTCTAACTCATATAAGTTCCCATTCAAACATTTGTGTAATTGAACTACTGTTCCTATCTTCAAACAAGACACTTCCCGACGTTGCAATTATAAAAGCACTTGCACCAGAAGTGAACATTGGCAAGCATGGCAAAGCTGGCATATAATTTAAATCGAACACTCCCAATCTATTAAATTTGCGATTCTGATAACATAACAAAGATATACTATCAAATCTAAGAGTGTGCTACATTTGAAAGCCCGATTTCATGATAAGAGAAGTGAAAAAAAATGAAAGAAAGATAGGTAAAGAAAATAGACTATACCTTCCCCTGAACGCATCCATCTCCCTAAAATTTGGCCCAAAGAGTTGGTTCAACAAGGTACTCTTTCCTGCTCAAAATAACAAGTGGATTAATCTGAAGCCAGCTAAATTCTGAAGTACGTCCTATCTATTTGTGATAAAGGGCAGGAAGCCCACAACTCACACATATCATCCAAGAATAAATGTTTATGTTCAATATTAGACTATCAGTGAAATAATGAAAGTACGCATTTTACAGTTAATATCAGAGAAACTAACAAATAACCCCCAAGAGAAAGGATATACGGTGCTTTTATAATTAACTGTTCATCAGTGGGCTTTGATTCTTAGATGTCACTCATGTCAGCAAGTGAAGGGCTCAAAATAGATATGCACGAACACAATATTTTTACAGAGCAACAATATTTTTCTCATGTATGTACGCCAATGCTTAAGTACTAATTTTGTACACCATGGATACATCTGTATGATACAGGGCACTTTATAAGTCCTGGTTCATCTGTGTGCCATATCATCTAGATACATAGTCTTAACTAAACTTTGTGTGGCCATACATTTTTCGATCTGGGCCTCGCTAGAAATAGGATTTCATCTCTCTTTTTCTCATGCATTCACAAAAGCAGAATATATGCAGTCAAGGAGTTGATAGGCAGTTATTGAGTACAACATTTTTTACTAACCTTAATCCGGGCATATATCGGGTTCCCGGTTGCAGGCAGTCAGCTTGTACGATTTATCCACCCTGAACAGGAGGGTGCAGCACATCAAAATGCAGAGCATGTATAAAATCAAGAAAACATCTAGGGATCAACAGCACCTCCACTGCCACATACCAAATATGCATTCAATCTCTGAAAGAAAAGAAAAACACAATGATGATGCTGCTCCTTTTAATCATTTTATCAGGAACTCTTCGAGCAATGGAATTGTAGTCATGGAGTAAAACCAACATATAGCTATATTATACACAGAATGACATAAACATGCAGCCATCGTTTCTAGGGGGAAAACATGGATACACAGATGGAGAAGCTTACCACCTTATCTTGCAAGAAATGATCTTCTTGGCACTTGAAGCGAGTCTTTTTGTTAGCGCTCTACAATATTAGAAGATCTGTATATCATTAGAAAGCATCGACCGACTGTGCACCAGAATAGACTCAGAATCAACTTGTTGAGTTGTCCAACGCATAATTAGATGCAACTCACGGATTGAGCAGCACCTACAGCAAGATGGCAAAGCCACACATCAAACAGAGGTGAGGTACACGGAATCCAACCCAACACAAGAATCTCAGCACACAATTACTCATCATGCATATAAACAATCAACATGAGGTTGCAACAATGACGAACCAATCTGGTGGAGATCGAAGGGGTCCCTGGCGTCGAGCCCTGTGGGAGACCCCCAGCTAGAGAAGTCCACCCTCTCGCCCTTCAGCTTCCTGCAGAGCAAAAGCAAAAGTAAATGGTCATGGGGATGTTGCTGTTAGTTACTGCTGCCGGAAGTAAGAGGCAAAGATCACCGTGGGCTTGCCTGAACTTGCCGGGGACCTTGCCCTTCTTCTTGTAGACGAAGGTGACGAACCCGAACATGTCGTTCTGCTGGTAGGGGATGTGCACGTCGTGGACAGGACTGTAGATAATGCGCTTCAGAGGACAAGCACGATTAATCCCAGCGAGACTTCGAGGCAGAGCTGAATTATGACTGTGGTGTGCGAGTGAGCATGGTGATGTACCTGAAATAGTTGGAGTTGTCCTCCTCGCGGAAGGTGCCGTCCGCCGTGAAGATGAGGTATATCTGCCGGGACCCCGGGTTTATTAGCTCCCCATTATGCAAATAAAAAAAGAACAATAAGCTCACTCATAAAAGGAACAATTATTATTGATTATAACTCACTCTGGAAAAACAATGAGTGATAAATTTGTTCCTAAACAGGAACATTATCATGAGCCAGTGCTGAACAACACATGGCCATACTGAGCTTTCTACTGGGAAACATTAAGCACATTCCACATCAACTGAGCACAAAGCAATGCATGAATTGCACTGAATATCAGAGGAAAAGGTGGAGTAGAACGGGTGGCTCACCAGTGCACGAGCAGATCCACGTACCACCAAACAAAAAAACTGAGGAGGGGGCACTAGATCGATCTACATCGACAACTCGAGTCTGTACCAGCAGCAATGAGCGGAGGGGAGGTTTGCTTCTGCTGCTTGTACATCTACCGAATATATAAACAAAATGTTATCATATCCCACATAAAGCAAGGAACCAAATAATCAAAAGCATATGCAGCTGAGGAGGAAGAGGTACCTAGCAGTGGTGAACCAGGGAGTCTCTCACCAATTCTTCGGCTTCTTTCCCGCCACCGCCTTGGGCGCCGAGTTCTTCTTCCCGGACGTGCTGCTCTTGCGGGAGCGTTTGGAGACCGTGGCCTCCTGGTCGGCCTCGGGTGCGGCCTTGGCGGAGGCCGTGCTGCGCGAGGAGCCCCGCGACGACGTGATGGCCGAGGGCGGCGAGCTGGGCGACGCCATGGGTTGCGTGCGGCTGGCTAGGGTTCCGGGAGAGGAGGCGGTCGCGGTGGGTGGGTGAGGAGCGGCGACGCGGAGCAGTAGCGGCCACGGTGCTTCTCCGAGGGCGGCGGCGCGAGGGGAAGGGGGAGGGGGCGGCTGCGCGAGGGGAAGGGAAGGGGCGGCGGCTTCGACACGAGAGAAGGGGAGGGGGCGGCGGCTTCAACGTGAGAGAGATGCGAGGAAGAGACCCGACCCTAGCTATCTCGCTGATTGGGGAGCGAGCAACCAATGGTGAGAAGCCACTTGGCATAGGATTAGGTGAAATGTCACAAATGCCCTCGGCGGGGCACGGGAATTTCGGCGGTGGCATGAGATCTTTTAACGGTGGAGCACGCCGACGGGCCGCACGGGACGCGCCTCAGCCACAGCAAATGACATGCGGGGCCCACCAGCGGGTTACCCCACACGTCAGCGAGATCAGGCCGAATCCGCAGAGTGAGAGAGACCGGGAAGGGGCGGTAACTATTCATTCCTATAGTGCTACTCTCAGATCCGACGGCAGAGCACGTTTGATGTCTCGATCCGACGGTCGAAACGCCATCAAGCCAACGCAACGGACGGCCGGATTCGTCTGAGCTCTAAGGAGGCTTGTAGGAGTATCCTTCTCTTATTTCTGGATGATTTGTTAAGTAAAATTCTCATGCATGCACTGGTTGTTTGTAAGTTGCGTTCGAAATATTTAGGGCAGTCGATTTTGTTCAGCACTGGATTACCCTCGCAAAATGCCGTGACCGGCAACACTACCGCACCGTTTGTACGCCATGCCATGCCCGAGCCGCGGCCGCCGCCGCACCCTTCCTCTAAACCCGGCCATTATTCGACCTTTGTGTTCTCCGGGATCGACAGAGTCGCCATGCGTCAGTGTCGTCTTGTTACCTAGTCATAATTTTTTTTCTGTTTAAGCCCGTGATCCACCTATGGCCACACAGACGCATGGGAGCTCACAGTATCCCGACGGAGGAAGTGGACAACGTCATGTGAACTCACAGCGCGACAGGCACGGACGTCTTTTGCATGGGGACGTCTTTTACTGTGGACACGGACGTCTCTTATTAATCTGATGCAGGCCGGACGTGTACGAGCGAACGGAAATACTGGACGGGGCTGCGTCTCACCTCTCGTTTGGTCACCAGTGCCCAGTGCATGTCTTTGGTAATGGTTCTGATTAATCTTCCCAGCCAACGTCACGCCTATGCTTCAAAAACCCCCGTCCCCTCTTCCCGGTGCACTTGAACCTGTCAACCCCCGACTCCCCTCCGCCGGGGACGCCGCTGCCGTGTCGTCCCCGGTTCCACGTTGCTCCTGGCTCGTTGTCGTGGCGATGCCCCTATCCATCTTAGAGCATCTCCACTCGTTCGGCACCTTTAGGCATGAAAATAGTGCCTCTTGGGGGCGAGCCGGCGTTATTTTCGCCGTGGGGGCAGTTGGGTTCTCACTCGTCGCCCAAATTGGCCCATAGACGCCCTTTTTTGGAAAAAAAAAGTTCAGATAAAAATTAAAGAATTTGGACGAAATTCGAACGAAATTCATTCATACTTGTACATAATTTAAAAGACATAACCTAATAACACCTAAAACTATGCCCCCGCCTGCCGTCGCCGCCATCCCGAGCCTTCTATGCGCCGAGGATATTGTAGAAGGCCGTGTTGCGATCTCCTCGAGGGCGCGACGCTGGCGCTCTAGCTCCAGCTGGACGTAGTCATCCTTCTTGACGAGGCAGGAGGAGGTAGGCCCCGCACCTCCTCCGGCAGGGATGCCCGGACGCGCGCGATCTCGGCGAGGCGGCGGGGGGACGGGAATGCCTCCGGCGCTCAGCCTCCATGAGCCTGGCACGCGCATGTCAGGCGGCGCCGGGTAGTTCGCCTCGTGGAGGAGGCATGCCTCCCACTCGTGAAGGTGGCGGCGGCCGAAGCGTTGGCCTCCGCTCCGTCGCCGGGGAATCGGTGGGCCATCGGCGGTACAGGCGGGAAGAGAGGTGGATGGGGGAAGAGATGGGTCGTCGGCGGAGAGAGACAGAGAGGGGGGCTGCGGCGGGCAGGCGGCAGCGTTGTGGACGCATCGCGGCGCGCCTTCACTGCGCCGCCCATGAGGAATCAATGGAAGGCTGACCGGTGGCAGGCGATGAAGACGACGAACGCGCCTAGTCGCTGATCGGCGGGTCCACCAGTCTTTCGCACCAAAAATGTTTGCCCCCGGCGCCCCCTGTTCGGCCTGGGTCCGCTGGCACCAAATTCGGCCCTAACCGGCGAAAAGTGGGTTTCTGGGGGCACGACTGGGCCGTTTTTTCTTCTCGCCGGCGATAAAAAAGGCCTTGGGGGGGGGGGGGGTGGGGGTGTTGGGGGGAGTGGAGATGCTCTTAGGCTGCGCCTACTGATTGTATTCTCATCATCATTCCATTTTTTTTTAGAATGCCGTCATTCCATTTTGAGAAGTGTTTGTGGGGGCAACATCAACTGTATTTTTTTGAGTACAACATCATCGTTATTCCATATTGAAGCTTAAATCTTAATTATTTTAAAGCGCCTATTCGCTCCCCCCCCCCCCCCCCATCCACGTCCTTACAATGTTTACAAGTGACGTGGTTGTTGCCACACGCCACTATTACCATACTAGTGGTGTGCCCACAACACGCCACTAGTAACAAAACAAATTAGTGTCGAGCTCATATATGCATGTGCCACTAATATATTTTCCATGCACAAGAACTACCACGACAAAATTTTCCGCTTCCAGGCTTCATACATGATTTGTAAAGAGTAAAAGCCACCAAAAAAAAGGCCTGCGTTAACATTTTTTATCATCCATCTTTAAGAAAACAATGTAATTAAACATGCTAGATTTTTGGCCTACTAGATATGGCGAAAAGGAAACCAACAATGTCAAAGACGACACCCCTCCACCACCTCATTAACCTCTTGGAGCTTATTTTAATTTACTTGATGCCAAAAACAACCATCATCTTCAAGCCGTTGTCCGTGATGTTCCTGAGTGTGGTTAGTATAACTATGCCAACCCTCGGTTCCTTTCCCATGAGGAACTCCTCACCACCGCCATCCTTAAAGGATATGCATATTTCCACCTTCGTCATGTACTTATCGGTGGTGACGATCCCTGCTTGAAGGCGTAGTCCAACAAGGCCTCCCCCGTGGGATACTTAGGCCGGAAAACACCTTCATAGGTAATTTCTAGGATGCCCCCATGGATGAAAAACAAATACAACACACCAATGTCAGACACCACCATATAGTTATTAACTGCACAAAAAATAAAAATAAAAGCATACTAAAAACATACCATCACATGCTTGATCATGTCTATGATTTCCACTAGGGCCTGGTTATAACAGAATTAACTCCTGAATTTTCATGGCACAATTCTTTTGGTGGTTTACAAAATAAGCCGTGAAGGAAATATGCCCTAGAGGCAATAATAAAGTATTATATATTTCCTTATATCACGATAAATGTTTATTATTCATGCTAGAATTGTATTAACCGGAAACATAATACATGTGTGAATACATAGACAAACAGAGTGTCACTAGTATGCCTCTACTTGACTAGCTCGTTAATCAAAGATGGTTATGTTTCCTAGCCATAGACATGAGTTGTCATTTGATTAACGGGATCACCTCATTAGGAGAATGACGTGATTGACATGACCCATTCCGTTAGCTTAGCACCCGATCGTTTAGTATGTTGCTATTGCTTTCTTCATGACTTATACATGTTCCTATGACTATGAGATTATGCAACTCCCGTTTACCGGAGGAACACTTTGTGTGCTACCAAACGTCACAACGTAAATGGGTGATTATAAAGGTGCTCTACAGGTGTCTCCAAAGGTACTTGTTGGGTTGGCGTATTTCGAGATTAGGATTTGTCACTCCAATTGTCGGAGAGGTATCTCTGGGCCCACTCGGTAATGCACATCACTATAAGCCTTGCAAGCATTGTGACTAATGAGTTAGTTGCGGGATGATGTATTACGGAACGAGTAAAGAGACTTGCCAGTAACGAGATTGAACTAGGTATCGAGATACCGACGATCGAATCTCGGGCAAGTAACATACCGATGACAAAGGGAACAACGTATGTTGTTATGCGGTTTGACCGATAAAGATCTTCATAGAATATGTGGGAACCAATATGAGCATCCAGGTTCCGCTATTGGTTATTGACCGGAGAGGTGTCTCGGTCATGTCTACATAGTTCTCGAACCCGAAGGGTCCGCACGCTTAACGTTACGATGACAGTTTTATTATGAGTTTATGTATGTTGATGTACCGAAGGAATTCGGAGTCCCGGATGAGATCGGGGACATGACGAGGAGTCTCGAAATGGCCGAGACGTAAAGATCAATATATTGGACGACTATATTCGGACTTCGGAAAGGTTCCGAGTGATTCGGGTATTTTTCGGAGTACCGGAGAGTTACGGGAATTCGTATTGGGCCTTAATGGGCCATACGGGAAAGGAGAGAAAGACCCCAAAGGGTGGCACCGCCCCTCCCCATGGGCTAGTCCGAACTGGACTAGGGAGGGGGGGGGCGCCCCCTTCCTTCTTTCTCCTTCCCCCTTCCCTTCTCCTACTCCCACAAGGAAAGGAGGAGTCCTACTCCCGGTGGGAGTAGGACTCCCCCCTTGGGCGCGCCACCTCCCCTTGGCCGGCCCTCTCCCCCTTGCTCCTTTATATACGGGGGCAGGGGGCACCCCAAGGACACACTTGATATACGATATTTTAGCCGTGTGCGGTGCCCCCCTCCACCATATTACACCTCGATAATACCGTTGCGGAGCTTAGGCGAAGCCCTGCGTCGGTGGAACATCATCATCGTCACCACACCGTCGTGCTGACGAAACTCTCCCTCAACACTCGGCTGGATCGGAGTTCGAGGGACGTCATCGAGCTGAACGTGTGTAGAACTCGGAGGTGCAGTGTGTTCGGTACTTGATCGGTCGGATCGTGAAGACGTACGACTACATCAACGCGTTGTGATAACGCTTCCGCTGTCGGTCTACGAGGGTACGTGGACAACACTCTCCCCTCTCGTTGCTATGCATCACCATGATCTTGCGTGTGCGTAGGAATTTTTTTGAAATTACTACGTTCCCCAACAGTGGTATCAGAGCCAGGTTTTATGCGTTGATGCTATGCACGAGTAGAACACAAGTGAGTTGTGGGCGATATAAGTCATACTGCTTACCAGCATGTCATACTTTGGTTCAGCGGTATTGTGAGATGAAGCGGCCCGGACCGACATTATGCGTACGCTTACGCGAGACTGGTTTCACCGTTGCGAGCACTTGTTGCTTAAAGGTGACTGGCGGGTGTCTGTCTCTCTCACTTTAGTTGAACCGAGTATGGCTACGCCCGGTCCTTGCGAAGGTTAAAACAACACCAACTTGACAAACTATCGTTGTGGTTTTGATGCGTAGGTAAGAACGGTTCTTGCTAAGCCCGTAGCAGCCACGTAAAACTTGCAACAACAAAGTAGAGGACGTCTAACTTGTTTTTGCAGGGCATGTTGTGATGTGATATGGTCAAGACATGATGCTATATTTTATTGTATGAGATGATCATGTTTTGTAACCGAGTTATCGGCAACTGGCAGGAGCCATATGGTTGTCGCTTTATTGTATGAAATGCAATCGCCATGTAATAGTTTTACTTTATCACTAAGCGGTAGCGATAGTCGTAAAAGCAATTAGTTGGCGAGACGACAACGATACTACGATGGAGATCAAGGTGTCGTGCAGGTGACGATGGTGATCATGACGGTGCTTCGGAGATGGAGATCATGAACACGGTGCTTCGGAGATGGAGATCACAAGCACAAGATGATGATGGCCATATCATATCACTTATATTGATTGCATGTGATGTTAATCCTTTATGCATCTTATCTTGCTTTGATTGACGGTAGCATTATAAGATGATCTCTCACTAAAATTTCAAGATAAATGTGTTCTCCCTGAGTATGCACCGTTGCGAAAGTTCTTCGTGCTGAGACACCACGTGTTAATCGGGTGTGATAGGCTCTACGTTCAAATACAACGGGTGCAAAACAGTTGCACACGCGGAATACTCAGGTTAAACTTGACGAGCCTAGCATATGCAGATATGGCCTCGGAACACGGAGACCGAAAGGTCGAGCGTGAATCATATAGTAGATATGATCAACATTGTGATGTTCACCGTTGAAACTACTCCATCTCACGTGATGATCGGACATGGTTTAGTTGATATGGATCACGTGATCACTTAGAGGATTAGAGGGATGTCTATCTAAGTGGGAGTTCTTAAGTAATATGATTAATTGAACTTAAATTTATCATGAACTTAGTCCTGATAGTATTTTGCAAATTATGTTGTAGATCAATAACTCGCGTTTGTTTCTTCCCTGTGTTTATTTTTATATGTTCCTAGAGAAAAATTATGTTGAAAGATGTTAGTAGCAAAGATACGGATTGGATCCGTGATTTGAGGATTATCCTCATTGCTGCACAGAAAAATTATGTCCTTGATGCACCACTAGGTGACAGACCTATTGCAGGAGCAGATGCAGACGTTATGAACGTTTGGCTAGCTCAATATGATGACTACTTGATAGTTTAGTGCACCATGCTTAACGGCTTAGAATCGGGACTTCAAAGACGTTTTGAACGTCATGGACCATATGAGATGTTCCAGGAGTTGAAGTTAATATTTCAAGCAAATACCCGAGTTGAGAGATATGAAGTCTCCAACAAGTTCTATAGCTAAAAGATGGAGGAGAATCGCTCAACTAGTGAGCATGTGCTCAGATTGTCTGGGTACTATAATCGCTTGAATCAAGTGGGAGTTAATCTTCCAGATAAAATAGTGATTGACAGAATTCTCTAGTCACCATCACCAAGTTAGTAGAACTTTGTGATGAACTATAGTATGCAAGGGATGACGAAAGTAATTCCCGAGCTCTTCGTGATGCTGAAATCGACGAAGGTAGAAATCAAGAAAAACATCAAGTGTTGATGGTTAACAAGACCACTAGTTTCAAGAAAAGGGCAAAGGGATAGAAGGGGAACTTCAAGAAGAACGGCAAGCAAGTTGCTGCTCAAGTGAAGAAGCCTAAGTATGGTCCTAAGCCTGAGACTAAGTGCTTCTACTGCAAAGGGACTGGTCACTGGAAGCGGAACTACCCCAACTATTTGGTGGATAAGAAGGATGGCAAAGTGAACAAAGGTATATTGGATATACATGTTATTGATGTGTACTTTACTAGTGTTTATAGCAACCCCTCGGTATTTGATACTAGTTCAGTTGCTAAGAGTAGTAACTCAAAACGGGAGTTGCAGAATAAACAAAGACTAGTAAAAGGAGAGGTGACGATGTGTGTTGGAAGTAGTTCCAAGATTGATATGATCATCATCGCACACTCCCTATACTTTCGGGATTAGTGTTGAAACTAAATAAGTGTTATTTGGTGTTTGTGTTGAGCATGAATATGATTTGATCATGTTTATTGCAATACGGTTATTCATTTAAGTTAGGGAACAATTGTTGTTCTATTTACATGAATAAAAACCTTCTATGGTCATACACACCAACGAAAATGGTTTGTTGGATCTCGATCGTAGTGATATACATATTCATAATAATGAAGCCAAAAGATGCAAAGTTAATAATGATAGTGCAACTTATTTGTGGCACTGCCGTTTAGGTCATATTGGTGTAAAGCGCATGAAGAAACTCCATACTGATGGGATTTTGGAATCACTTGATGCTTGCGAACCATGCCTCATGGGCAAGATGACTAAAACGCCGTTCTCCGGAACTATGGAGAGAGCAGCAGATTTGTTGGAAGTCATACATACAGATGTATGTGGTCCAATGAATATTGAGGCTCGTGGCGGATATCATTATTTTCTCACCTTCACAGATGATTTGAGCAGATATGGGTATATCTACTTAATGAAACATAAGTCTGAAACATTTGAAAAGTTCATATAATTTCAGAGTGAAGTGGAAAATCATCGTAACAAGAAAAATAAAAGTTTCTACGATCTGATCGTAGAGAAGAGTATTTGAGTTACGAGTTTGGCCTTCAGTTAAAACAATGTGAAATAGTTTCACTACTCACGCCACCTGGAACACCACAGTATAATGGTGTGTCCGAACATCGTAACCGTACTTTATTAGATATGGTGCGATATATGATGTCTCTTACCGATCTACCACTATCGTTTTAGGGTTATGCATTAGAGACAGCTGCATTCACGTTAAATAGGGCACCATCAAAATCCGTTGAGACGACGCCTTATGAACTGTGGTTTGGCAAGAAACCAAAAGTTGTCGTTTCTTAAAGTTTGGGGTTGCGATGCTTATGTGAAAAAGTTTCATCCTGATAAGCTCAAACCCAAATCGGAGAAATGTGTCTTCATAGGATACCCAAAGGAGACAGTTGGGTACACCTTCTATCACAGATCCGAAGGCAAGACATTCGTTGCTTAGTATGGATCCTTTCTAGAGAAGGAGTTTCTCTCGAAAGAAGTGAGAGGGAGGAAAGTAGAACTTGATGAGGTAACTGTACCTGCTCCCTTATTGGAAAGTAGTTCATCACAGAAATCTGTTCCTGTGACTCCTACACCAATTAGTGAGGAAGTTAATGATGATGATCATGGAACTTCATATCAAGTTATTACTGAACCTCGTAGGTCAACCAGATTAAGATCCGCACCAGAGTGGTACGGTAATCCTGTTCTGGAGGTTATGTTACTAGACCATGACGAACCTACGAACTATGAGGAAGCGATGATGAGCCCAGATTCCGCAAAATGGATTGAGGCCATGAAATCTGAGATGAGATCCATATATGAGAACAAAGTATGGACTTTGATTGACTTGCCCAATGATCGGCGAGCCATTGAGATTAAATGGATCTTCAAGAGGAAGACAGACAGTGATAGTAGTGTTACTATCTACAAAGCTAGAATTGTCGCAAAAAGGTTTTCGACAAGTTCAAGGTGTTGACTACGATGAGAGTTTCTCACTCGTATCTATGCTTAAATCTGTCTGAATCATGTTAGCAATTGCCGCATTTTATGAAATATGGCAAATGGATAAACAAAACTGCATTCCTTCATGGATTTATTAAAGAAGAGTTGTATATGATGCAACCAGGAGGTTTTGTCAATCCTAAAAGTGCTAACAAAATATGCAAGCTCCAGCGATCCATCTATGGACTGGTGCAAGCATCTCGGAGTTGGAATATACGCTTTGATAAGTTGATCAAAGGATATAGTTTTATACAGACTTGCGGTGAAGCCTGTATTTACAAGAAAGTGAGTGGGAGCACTACAACATTTCTGATAAGTATATGTGAATGACATATTGTTGATCGGAAATAATGTAGAATTATTCTGCAAAGCATAAAGGAGTGTTTGAAAGGAGTTTTTCAAAGATAGACCTCGGTGAAGCTGCTTACATATTGAGCATCAAGATCTATAGAGATAGATGAAGACGCTTGATAAGTTTTTCAATGAGTACATACCTTAACAAGATTTTGAAGTAGTTCAAAATAGAACAGTCAAAGAAAGAGTTCTTGCCTGTGTTACAAGGTGTGAAATTGAGTAAGACTCAAAGCCTGACCACGGCAGAAGATAGAAAGAGAATGAAAGTCATTCCCTATGCCTTGGCCATAGGTTCTATAAAGTATGCCATGTTGTGTACCAGATCTATTGTATACCCTACACTGATTTTGGCAAGGGAGTACAATAGTGATCTAGGAGTAGATCACTGGACAGCGGTCAAAATTATCCTTAGTGGAATAAGGATATGTTTCTCGATTATGGAAGTGACAAAAGGTTCGTCGTAAAGGGTTACGTCGATGCAAGTTTTGACACTAAATCTAGATGACTCTAAGTCTCGGTCTAGATACATATTGAAAGTGGGAGCAATTAGCTAAGAGTAGCTCCGTGCAGAGCATTGTAAACATAGAAATTTGCAAAATACTTACGGATTTGAATGTGACAGACCCGTTGACTAAAATTATCTCACAATCAAAACATGATCACACCTTAGTACTCTTTGGGTGTTAATCACATAGCGATGTGAACTAGATTATTGAATCTAGTAAACCCTTTGAGTGTTGGTCACATAGAGATGTGAACTATGGGTGTTAATCACATGGTGATGTGAATTATTGATGTTAAATCACATGGCGATGTGAACTAGATTATTGACTCTAGTGCAAGTGGGAGACTGAAGGAAATATGCCCTAGAGGCAATAATAAAGTATTATATATTTCCTTATATCATGATAAATGTTTATTATTCATGCTAGAATTGTATTAACCGGAAACATAATACATGTGTGAATACATAGACAAACAGAGTGTCACTAGTATGCCTCTACTTGACTAGCTCGTTAATCAAAGATGGTTATGTTTCCTAGCCATAGACATGAGTTGTCATTTGATTAACGGGATCACCTCATTAGGAGAATGACGTGATTGACATGACCCATTCCGTTAGCTTAGCACCCGATCGTTTAGTATGTTGCTATTGCTTTCTTCATGACTTATACATGTTCCTATGACTATGAGATTATGCAACTCCCGTTTACCGGAGGAACACTTTGTGTGCTACCAAACGTCACAACGTAAATGGGTGATTATAAAGGTGCTCTACAGGTGTCTCCAAAGGTACTTGTTGGGTTGGCGTATTTCGAGATTAGGATTTGTCACTCCAATTGTCGGAGAGGTATCTCTGGGCCCACTCGGTAATGCACATCACTATAAGCCTTGCAAGCATTGTGACTAATGAGTTAGTTGCGGGATGATGTATTACGGAACGAGTAAAGAGACTTGCCAGTAACGAGATTGAACTAGGTATCGAGATACCGACGATCGAATCTCGGGCAAGTAACATACCGATGACAAAGGGAACAACGTATGTTGTTATGCGGTTTGACCGATAAAGATCTTCATAGAATATGTGGGAACCAATATGAGCATCCAGGTTCCGCTATTGGTTATTGACCGGAGAGGTGTCTCGGTCATGTCTACATAGTTCTCGAACCCGAAGGGTCCGCACGCTTAACGTTACGATGACAGTTTTATTATGAGTTTATGTATGTTGATGTACCGAAGGAGTTCGGAGTCCCGGATGAGATCGGGGACATGACGAGGAGTCTCGAAATGGCCGAGACGTAAAGATCGATATATTGGACGACTATATTCGGACTTCGGAAAGGTTCCGAGTGATTCGGGTATTTTTCGGAGTACCGGAGAGTTACCGGAATTCGTATTGGGCCTTAATGGGCCATACTGAAAAGGAGAGAAAGACTCCAAAGGGTGGCAGCGCCCCTCCCCATGGGCTAGTCCGAATTGGACTAGGGAGGGGGGCGCCCCCTTCCTTCTTTCTCCTTCCCCCTTCCCTTCTCCTACTCCCACAAGGAGGACTCCCCCCTTGGGCGCGCCACCTCCCCTTGGCCGGCCCTCTCCCCCTTGCTCCTTTATATACGGGGGCAGGGGGCACCCCAAGGACACACTTGATATACGATATTTTAGCCGTGTGCGGTGCCCCCCTCCACCATATTACACCTCGATAATACCGTTGCGGAGCTTAGGCGAAGCCCTGCGTCGGTGGAACATCATCATCGTCACCACACCGTCGTGCTGACGAAACTCTCCCTCAACACTCGGCTGGATCGGAGTTCGAGGGACGTCATCGAGCTGAACGTGTGTAGAACTCGGAGGTGCAGTGTGTTCGGTACTTGATCGGTCGGATCGTGAAGACGTACGACTACATCAACCGCGTTGTGATGAAAGCCGCCCCTCCTCATCTTCTCCCATAAGCTGCCTCCGCAATTTAGAAGCCTCAATGAATTACAGAGGTAGCTTGTGGGAGAAGCTAGGGAGCGGACACCTTATTTTTTTAAGCCGTCAAAAGAACTTGCGCCCTAAGATAAATAACGTAAGCTTGAAAATTGTGTTTTTTTTCAGAATGGGGGCTTGAAAGGAGCCTCCAACTAGTATATATGTAGAAGATGTTTGAACGGAATTTAGTTTTTTCGTCCTCCACCAAGAATCAGTATTTTCTTAAATTTCAACCATAATTTTATCAACATTATGTTCCTTGCCCAAAGCAAAGGAATTAGGTAATTTCTTCCCAAAGAATTACGAACATGTAGTCATTGCCAAAGAAAAAAAAACGGGTAATTGTAATGGGTACTTACGGATATGTACAAGGAGTAATTCTTGTTTCGGACTAAAACATAAAAACAAATTCTCCAATATTGACAAGCTCATGTAATATACAAAGAAGAACACTAGAGACAAATAGTTGCATCACGCTTCCTCCGTAAGGTTGTTTTAGGCTGCTTTTGAGCACAATATGGGACATGGTAAATGAACTCAGTATAAGGGGGTATCTGTGATTCCCATGTCACTAAATCGAACTCACCCTTTGGACGAAGGGTAGGATCCACAACGAGGTCTCCAATCCTTAGCTTGGGTAGTTTCTTTTCGAAAACCTCGGCTTCAGTTCGAGGAGGCATAAGGAGTAGCGGAGCAGCGGGCGCAGGTAGAAAGTTGGTGAAGTCCACTGGATATCGGATTCTAACACGGAGCGACAGATGCTCACCAAACATTGATAAGTTGGTCTTTGTCACATTCTTGTATCTGTTCAATATGCAAAGCCAGAATTGAAGGCTCAGATCCCTCCTCAATATATTGGCAATTGAATATGCTCCCACAAATGACCCACCCAATAACTTGATGAACTCTCCTATCAGCAGTGTTAGATTTGGGTGGTCCTTTGTTTGTGCACTGCCAAATGCTAGTGTCTTGAAGAAGTAGCTGTATTCCTCATGTTGTAATTTACTTAGGTGAATTGGCTTGACAGTACCATATCTTGTCAAACTTTCCATCCTACTTATGATTATAACCTTACTTTCTACTCTTATGGATGTCATCGCTTGGTAGAAAGATTTCCAATCCTCATCATCTACATCTGAAACAAATGTGACAACAACCAATCTTCTCCCTGATGTGCACCTTTCAGTGTCTATTTTAGTGAAGTTGGCTCCATTGAGGTACAGAACAGAAGAGAAGTAACTACGCACCTTCTCATCATTCCATATATGTGTTACCAGAGTTTTCTTCCCAACTAGGCTTCCACCAATAATTGGAAGCACCGGTGGAGAACCAAGAGGGTTATGCTGTAACAAGAAATTGATAACTTGTTGCTTCTCAGTTCGACGGCTAAACATGAAGTTGTCAACATAAAGATAGGTGTCATAGGGTCTGCGAACCATTCGCTCGCATCCGCTCAAAAGTATAACAAACTCAGTGATATTAGAAACGGCGGTTTCTAAATTTAACAAGGCACCTTGTAGGTCACAACTGCTGTCAACTTTGTGATTCGATACACCAGCGTTGGCACGAAAGCGCTTCAGCGGAGTGCCAATATATGACACTAATGATCCATCCATCACTTCCTCAGAGCTCTCTTTGACTAGTTGGTTGCACTTGAAGGTGTCTAGCACGTGATAACCCTGGTACATAGCCCTAGCTAGCATCTTAAGTTGTATAAGCATACCAGAGTTGGTGATGTACCGCCCATCCGCCTCCTCGACAACTGTGTGAGCTCTTAGCAGGAGTTGCTGCAGCCTCTCCATATGCTGCTCCTCTAGGCGTGCAGGGTCCCAATACATGTTTACCAAAAAGGAGAAAAATCTGCTAACAAGATCACCTGCAGCCGCAGACAGAACCGCATCCATCCCGAAAACTCTAGCTAGGTTGAGATTGAAGGGGATGAACAAGGAAATTGTTTTGGTTTTCGCCTTGTAAGAGGAATCTGTTTTGGCTTTCACCTTGTAGAGATCAGGTTATGAGCTATGGTCTTCTTTATATGGACGCCATGGCATTGCCGTGTAGCGTGAAAGACCAACTGAGTGCGTTCTTGGTGACCAGTCCACATCAATGTGGAACTTCCTGGCAAGCATAATTAAGGTGGAAGTAGTTCACACGACCGATGCATCTTGATATTTTAGGAAGTCAAGTCATTGTGGAATTGTGAGCACATCGTTCACTTTTAGTGACAGGTCTACACAAATGTGTCGTCCGACCTATTGTGGAACTGTGAGCACACGGTGAGCTTTAGTAGTGACAGGACTGTTGGAAATAATCTTGCCTAGTCCGAGTCCTAGATTCATCAATTAGTAGTTGGGTCTAAATATTGCCGTGTGATTAGTTTAGGAAAGCAACGTGTGTATGACTCTTAAGTCGAATAGCTAGTTGGCTACATATGACTAATTTGTAGTACGTGAGTTAGCCGAGTTTGAGTTGGTCCCTGTAGCATGTGTTCTTCTCTGAGTGGTGCTAGGATGCCAAGTTCCTCTATGCATTTTGCCTTACTTTCGTATGTGTGTGTGGTGTATATTCGTTGTATGCATCCTAAAAATGTGAAGGCTGGTGTATGTATATAAGCACAATTGTCGTGTGAGTACGGCCTTGTTTGGATATGCAGGATTAGCCGAACTAGTTTTCTAGAACTCGTGTAAGAGCATCTCCAATAGAAGAAGCATATGTGAAAATACCTAACTTTTACATCTTCACAGGCCAAAAAACTGTCTCCAACTGATGAAGTAGATGCAAAAAATTTACATCTCCGCCTCCTGGAGATGCAAACTATAATACATCGCAGTGCAAATTTACATCTTCGGGTGTTGGAGATGTGAAAAGAGGAGGCGCATGCCAACTGCCAACCGCCTGTCAGTTCACTCCCCCCCCCCCCTCATCTTCATCCTCCCGCCGCTCGGCCGCCGCCCAAATCAGCGCGTCGCCGCTGCCCTGCCGCGGATCCACCTCCGCCTCGCCGTCCGCTTGGTTTCGGCCGCCGCCCACCATTGTACGGCCCGAATCGGCCCGCCGCCGCCACTACTAGGGAAAAGTCTAGCAGCAGCGCGGGTTCTAGGTATATCAGTAGCGCGGGGACCGGCGCTACTAATAAGGTGCTACAGCTAACCCGTAGCAGCAGCGCGTGCACGCCCGCGCTACTACTATACAAGTGTAGCAGCAGCGTGCTGCGTGGAATCTCGCTACTGCTAATAGCTCTAGCGCGCTTTGGTTGGATGCGCTACTGCTACTGTCACGCTGCTGCTAACTTTTCTCCACTCGCTACTGCTAATTTTAGTAGTTTTTGATTTTTTTTCTACATATTTGTTTTGTATTTGAACAGGCTTTATACAAGAATCTTTAGCAGATACAAATGTCATCATGATACACATACAAATGGCTGTGAGACCACAAATGTAATCATAGCACATACATACAAATAGTCTCATCATAATCATCATCCAACACAAAGTGGTATCTCGTCATCATCTCGAAAATAGCGATACATGCAAGTCTCAAATACTTGCAACTACAGCGTCATCCATCTAAACAATGGTATACACGAGCAACTGCGTCAAATGTTCTTGTGCAACTTCGTCAGGAGCAACTGCGTCAAATGTTCTTTACTCCTTAAGTCATCATCGTTGATGCTCGCGCATTCCCGTAGGATGCATCCTACTTGGTTCCCATAGCACTTACGAGGTTCTTCCGGCTCTAATGGCTCAAACTAGCCAGGTGCCATCTTTGTGATCACCAGTCGTCCAATCCCTAGTTTGTTAGGTTTTCGTACCCTCTGCTTCTTCTGCTTCTTCTTTTCGGTAGCGGCATCGGCGCCGGTACCTTCCCCGCCGGTATCGGCGCCGCCATCGGTCTCGGCGCCGCCAACGGTGCCGGCGCCGTCGGTGTCGATGTCGGCATCAGTACCATCATCGAGACCGACCTGCAAACCTTGACTTTGCAATTGCTTAGCAGTCAAATAGTCGAGGTACTCTTTTTCACCCTCATAATCCATCTCGTCTGCATCTTGCTCAGAAGGCCCAGTTTCTTCGTTGTTCGACATGTTTCCTATCATTAAGTCTCCTCGTTTAATTCTAAAACTATGAAAAAAATGAGAAATGACATAAAAAAGAAATCTATGTTTGCCGGAATGTCGTTTCCCAGCAACTGCCAGCACTCGATATGGCTACTATCTAGCACAAATCATGCCAAAATTCACGGAAAATTTCGGCATGACCTTTCCTAAAAAATGGACATATCGAGCGCCTA